>NC_053399.1:24646504-24960531 GCF_905171765.1 Bufo bufo
AGCAGTGCAACATTTATTTATTTTTTAACAAGGGTTAAATTCAGCAGTATTGGGGACTGGCGTCTGCAGGAAGGGACAGATAGTGCAGGGCTGGAAAATCGCTGTGTTCAGTACCAAAAAGCTTTCAAAAGAAAGAAATATTACATATCAGTGAGATCTACAGTACACCATCAGACAGCAGTGTGTTTAGCAGAAATTCTAAAAAGGGGCTTATTCACTAGAGTGTGCTTGCTAGTGAGATAAAAAAAAGGGGGGTTAGTCAGCACCTCCCAGTGCGCAGGTGCACGCTGCTATGGCAAAGACCTAGAGGAAAAAAAGAGACAATGCAGCAGCACTGTGCAAATCAGACAAAGTACAACAATGCTTACAAAAATTATGGTGCTAATACTACGCTTATATATAAAAGCGAGATGCTTGGACAATGCATTTTGTACAAAACCATCTAAGCCCGTCTGCCGAACGTCAAGGCGATCTCTGTTAGACGGGTCCTAACACTAAATACTACCTGTTATGCGCCATAATGACCGCCATAAAATTCAGGGAGTGTTGGATCCACTCTGCCTTTTTCCATTTTTTGTGCCAAAATGGCCTCCATTACAAGGGATGCAGGTACCAACATGCATGCTGAGCCCACTCTATACCCTTCCTGGTGCTAGACAGCTAGTGAGATACACACCGCTCCATCATAGAAATAAATTTTTCTGGGGAAATTAACCTAATTTGCGCCACATCTGTGTGCACGCTCAATCCACAAACGTTATATACAGTATTCCAGCCTAGAATCATTTCTGTTTGGGACAAATTTCACTCGTTTGGGTGAATTCTGTGTGTGAATTTAGTCCGCAACCATTATATACAGTAATTCAGCATAGATTTATTTCTATTTGTGACAAATTTCACTACTTTTGGTCCTATCTGTGCGTGAATTTAGGCCGCAACCATATATACAGTTATTCACCAGAGAATTATTTCTATTTGGGACAAATTTCACTAGTTTGGGTGACTTCTGTGCGTGAATTTAGGCCGCAACCGTTATATACAGTAATTCAGCATAGATTTATTTCTATTTGTGACAAATTTCACTAGTTTTGGTCACATCTGTGCATGAATTTAGGCCACAATCATATATACAGCTATTCACTAGAGAATTATTTCTATTTGTGACAAGTTTTACTGGTTTTGGTCACATCTGTGCGTGAATTTAGGCCGAAACCATTATATACAGTAATTCATCAGAGAATTATTTATATTTGTGACAAATTTTATTGGTTTAGGTCACATCTGTGTCTGCATTTAGGCTGCAACCATATATACAGTAATCCAGCAGAGAAGAAATTTTGCTGGTGGCAAATTTAACAACGTTGTCCAACATCTATACAATAAAACTTTTAATATGAAGAAGGCGAGCACTAAGAGACAGGGAAGTGGGCGTGTTGCTGACGGTTCAGGCAGAGGCCGTGGCCCTGGGTGCAATGAAACTGTGCCAACCACCATACCCAGTTTCATTTCACAGTTAACTTGATGTCGCAGGACAACACTGTCCAAGTCGGACCAGTGCGACCAGGTGGTCGGTTGGATGACAGAACATTATTCTTCCACCCCCTCTTCCACCAAGACCAGTCTCCTTAGCAAAGAGTCTGGTCCACAGAATCCTCACGCTCATCCTCCTTTCTCCCACCATGTAGTCAGGAGTCGGACAAACCGTTGATAACACACTCGGACATTCCCAGGACCTATTTTCATCGCCTTCACTAGATTTGGCCCTCTCGCCAAGCACTCTTTAAGAGGCACAGATCTTGTGCCCTGATTCACAACCTCTTGACCTATCACAGGGTCAAGAAGATGAGGGTGGTGAACGTCAATTATTTGTTCACGAGGTGGATGAGGATGAGACACAGTTGTCAATCACTGAGGTTGTGCGTAGGTCAAGTCAGGAGGATGGGGATGAGGAGGTGGTGGACGATGAGGTCACTGACCCAACTTGGGAAGGTGAAAAGCCGAGCGAGGAAAGCAGTACAGACGGGGAGGGATCTGCAGCACCGCAACAAGCTGTAAGAGGCAGTGGGGTGGCAAAAGGGAGAAGTCGGCCCACACCAAACAGGCCCGCAACCGTTACACCGAGCACCCACATGCGTAAGTCTCCCTTGCCAAGGGGTAGGTGTTCCGCAGTATGGCCCTTTTTTGCGGAATGTTCAGACGACAAAATAGTGGTAGTTTTCAACCTGTGTTGTACCAAAATGAGCTGGGGCACGAACACCAGCAACTTCACCACCACCAGCATGATCCGCCACATGGCATCCAAGCACCATAATCAGTGGGCCGAACGCCTGCGTCCACAATCTGGGTCTGCCGCCACCCCAATGCCTCCTCTTCCCCTGTGATACGCACTGCTGGCCAATCCCCTGTCAAAGGCGCAGGTCCAGATGCCCCTTGCCCTGCACCTGGGCCTTCGCATGCACCATCAGCAAATACATCCACTTCCCTGTCCCTGCACAGCGTCCAATTGTCCTTACCCCAGGCATTTGAACGCAAGCGGAAATACCCAGCCACCCACCCACTGTCCATAGCTCTAAATGCTCAACTTTAAAAATTACTGGCCTTTGAAATGTTGCCACATAGGCTTGTGGAGACTGAGGCCTTCCGCAGCCTGATGTCGGCAGCCGTCCCTCGGTACGCAGTCCCCAGCCGCCACTATTTTTCATGGTGTGCCGTGCCCGCCTTACACCAACATGTGTCCCAGAGCATCACCCATGCCCTGACCAATGCAGTTACTGGGAAGGTCCACTTCACCACGGACAAGTGCTGGTGGCCAGGGACGCTACATTTCCCTGACCGCACACTGGGTGAATGTTGTGGAGGACGGGAATGAGACGTACCCTGGGATGACACAGGTGCTACCCACGCCCAGGATTGCAGGCCTTATGTCCATCAGTGTCTCCGCCAGCAGCTATGTTACTGGCTCCAACCCCCACTTCTCCTCCTCCTCTTCCGCCGCTACCTCCACCACTTCTACCTCCAGCAGTCAGCCATCAATCGGTAGCTGTAAGCAGTGTAGCACTGCTGTGGGGAAACGTCAACAGGCCGTTCTGAAGCTGATCTGCCTAGGGGACAAACAAAACACTGCTGCACAGCTGTGGCAGGGTATAAGGGACCAGACTGTCGCCACTCAACCTACAACCAGGCATGGTTGTGTTGGACAATGGCCGTAACTTGGTGGCGGCTTTGGAGCTCGGCAACCTGATGCATATGCCATGCCTAGCGCACGTATTAAACTTAGTGGTTCAGTGCTTTATTAAAACATACCCAAATTTGACAGCGCAACTAGTAAAGGCGCGCCGCGTGGGTGCCCATTTCCGCAAGTCTTCCACAGCTTCAGCCACTCTGTCAATGCTGCAGCAGCGCTTGGGGCTTCCAGCTCACCAACTGTTGTGCGACGTGAGCACGCGCTGGAACTCTACGTTCTATATGTTGGCCAGGCTTTGTGAGTAGCAGAGGGCAGTAGTGGAATACCAGCTGCAACATGGTTGTCGCCTTTCGAGTCAACTTCCACTATTCACAAGCGAGGATTGGGCATTGATGGCAGACCTCTGTGAGGAATCCACACAGATGGTTAGTGGCGATAACGCTATAATCAGCGTAAGCATCCCACTTATGTGTCTACTCAAACGATCGCTGCTCACAATTAAGGACGACGCTCTGAATGTGGCAGACGTGGAAATGGGGGAGGACATTAGTGTGGGTGATAGCCAGACCACCCACATTTCGTCTTCTCAGCGCAAATTAGACCATGAGGAGGAGGAGGAGGAGGAGCTGGAGAATGTTGCCTCTGCTACAAAGGGTACTACCGATGGAACTTAAATTCCACTGGTTCGACGTGGATGGGCACAAGGGGATGAGGAGAAGGATGAGGAGGAGGAGATGGAGAGTCATGCTGATGTCGACATAGACGTCTTGCCTGTTGGTACTCTGGCACACATGGCTTACTTCATGTTAGGCTGCCTTTCCCGCGACCCTTGGGTTATATGCATTTTAGACAACACAGATTACTGGGTAGTCACCCTTCTCGACCGCTGCTACAAAGAGAACTTCTCATCTCTCATTCCTGCGGTGGAGAGGACAAGTAAAATGGTGCAATACCAGAAGGTCCTTGTTGAGAAATTGCTCCAAACATTTACATCTGACAATGCTGGCGGCAGAGTCCGTACTTCCTTTGGCAACCGAGGAAGGGAGACAAGGGGAACACACACCAGTTCCAACAAATGCAGGGCATTACTGTCCAAGGCATGGGACACTTTTATGACACCCCGCCAGCAACCTCACCCTGAAGCGCGGCCTAGTGGCTCACGGAGTGACAAGTTTTGGAAGATGGTGAAAGAGTACGTAGCAGACCGTGTCAGCGTCCTGAATGATCCCTCGGTGCCTTACAACTACTGTGTGTCCAAGCTGGACACGTGGACCGAACTTGCGCTCTATGCCTTGGAGGTGCTGGCCTGCCCTGCCGCCAGCGTATTGTCTGAGTGTGTATTTAGTGCAGCTGGTGGCATTATAACAGATAAGCGTATCCGCTTGTCCACTGGCAATGCTGACAGGTTGACTCAGATAAAAATGAACAAGGCCTGGATTGCCCCTGACTTCTCCACTCCACCAGAGGAACGCTGAAATAATGAGGAACAAACACGCAATTTAAATGTATGCTTTACAATGTACTCAATCCACAAGATTCAGATGCACCCTTTTCACCTCCAAAAAAGGGTATATGTTTGAATCTTGTTTTCTCCTCCTGCTGTTCCATACAGTATATATGCCCTCAGTATAATGTTTTATGGGGTTTGCTCACCTTCAGCCCCTCACCTCCAATATTTCATACGGTCTGATAACCTGTAGGCCCTCACTACAATGTTTTATGGGGTTTAACCACCTTCAGACCCTCACCTCCAATGTTTTCCAGGGTCAGCTCACCAGCAGGCCCTCAACCATAATTTTTAAGAGGGTCAGCTCAGCAGCAGGCCCTCACCCTTAATGTTTTAGAGGGTAACCAGCAGGCCCTTGCTCCTAATGTTTTCTGAGGGTCACCAGCAGGCCATTAATTATAATTTTTCAAGGCTGTGTATGATGCCCTCCTTTATGTGTAATAAAAGGTGCATTGGAGTGCTGGTTCCTTGTCATTTTTGGCAGCCCTTTCACTTAGTGCATAGGCTGTCTGAGTGTAGGAGTCCCCCTACCTGAACAATTGTACCACACTGTGAATGAGACCCTCCTTTATGTGATATACAGGTTGTATCGGAGTGCTTCTTCCTTGTAATTTTTGACAGCACTTACACTGTATATACACTTGAATCTACAGGAAAGAACGTTTCCTAACAATTTTCCCTCTAAAAAGGATTTATACATTTTTTTGTAGGGTTGGGGTTTCAGGATTTTTTTTTTTGTCAGTCTGTAAAAGTGGCGTACAATTTGGACAACATGGTTCCCAGCAGCGACATTGGTGTCCAAGATGCATCCGGACATGGTCCCTCTGCTGTTCCTGATCGATTTCAGAGGTGTTGCCATCACTTTCAGACCTTTTCCTATGGTCCATGCACCATCCCCTCATCCGAGCAGGGGGTGCCTGGTTGTCTCCCATTGACTTACATTATACTCGGGTGCTCGGCCGAGCTCACGAATATCGCGATGTATTTGGACCGAACACCGGAACACTTTGGTGCTCGCTTATCACTAGTGCAGATGGCTCCACAACTTGGGTCAATCTAGAGGCCTCTTAAAAGTGGAAAATGCCTATAGCCAACACCATATCCAGTTGCCACGTTTGTCCAGGCTGTGAAAAACTACCTTGTGAAACCACCACAGCATTTGAGCCACATGTTGAGAATAATGGCCAAGAACTAAACTTAGCTTCTTCTCACTCACACTCTAAGTTCAGTTATTGGCAGTAATATACATCCGATGTGTGCCAAACAGAAATCCATTGGGTGAATGGAGAAATATGGATATGTTTGATGTAGGCGTTTTGGAATTTTCCAGATGCTAAATGTAGGGCTTAAAGGGGTTGGCCACTTTTTGGGTGGTTGGGGGGGAGCAAAGAAAAGCATATTTACCTGTTGAACTTCACTTAGTCCTGGCTCCTCGGCTGCCTTGCTTGGGTCCCCCACTGTCGCATCAACACCACAACCAAAGCAGTGACCTGCTCCCTTTGCATCACGTGACATGACACAAGGGGAGAAAGTCACTGCTGCTGCCAGTGATTGGCTGCAACGGTGTCAAAGCAGATGTTGACAGTGGGTGACTTGAACAAAGCAACCAAGGCTGGGGAACGAAGGAGCCAGGAGCCAGCGCTGGGGAGCAGGTAAGTATAACTTCTTCTGCAGGTCTGCCCAGCAGACCTCCCCCATAGGTAACCAACCCCTTGTGTGAACAGAGCCTTTGACTGCACCCACCAAGTAGACCACAGATGTTCCCTCAGGGCCTCCTATCGGCTGAGGCCTATTGTGTAAATTTAACGCCATTGTCAATGGTAGAGGTAAAAAGTAAAAGGCTGCCTGTCCAGTCTCAGGAAACCGTCACTTTATAAACTATTTTAACAATTCAAGAAAGAAGTTAGAAGGGAAATAATTCTGTTGGAAACTAAAGGCATTGGCCTAATCGTTAACGACTTAATAGATGGGAAGACAAATGATCCTTGAAGGGTAAGTACACTCAAGAAGATACTTTAAGTTTAGAACTTGAGAAATAATTAATTTAACCTGACGGTAAAGTATAATGGACGCTCCCTGCAGTCTTATTGTGGTCCACAACACACAAGATTGTATCCGGTCCATGAAAGTGAACCGTTCCTCCAGAAAACGCCATTGGGGGTAATTAGGTAAGAACTTCACTTAATCGATTTTAATACCTTAGCGTATAAAGTACAACTCGGATCATTGCATGCCAACCTCTCGTATTTACCAATTGTGACTGGGCTTGGGAGATTTGAATGTTTTTATTTTGGCTCCATGTGCATCATTCCAAGCCAGGTCATCTATGACCACCATCCTGGACACACCTTAACTGGCTGTATGACTGCAGGTGTCTGCCATCATAAAGGGGTTGTTCACCCCCAGACTTCCCCGTCCCCAGCGTGGCTAGACCTACGGAGGGAGTCATACTTACCTGATGCCCACCACTAGGTTCCCAGCTCCTTTGCAGCTCTCTGGTCTTCTCAGTTGATGCGTGTAACGTGGCTGCTGCAGCCAATGACTGGCCGAAGCCGTGACGTGTACCCCATGCATCATGTCATCAGGTCATGTGATGCATGGGGTACATGTGACGGGCGCGGCCGCCCATCAAACCGGAGGTTGACACAGGGAGAACTGAGAACTCCAGGGGGAGCGAAAGAATCGGAAAACCAGAGGCAGGGATCCAGTAAGAATGATTACCTCTGCAGGTCCGGCTACTCTTGAGGGGTCTGCCCCGAAAGGTCCCTGAGGATGGACAACCCCTTTAAGCCTGTTTGGATGATGGGGATTACTCGGGAATAAAGCACTCACCTAATGCACTGCTTCCCATTTTGACTGAATAGCAAAGCCTCATCTCCGTGATTCACGCAAGCCTACTACATTACTGGTCCATTTTTGCATCTGTGTTACGGCCAGGTGCCGCCTTAATTCACAGCATCATAGGGTCATAGGGATCAATGATGCTGCAATTTGGGGTCAGTAGACCCTCTGTAGGGCCAGGACACTCACCTGTTAAGCCTCATTCACACGTCAGTATTTCACGGACGTGTGCTGTACGTGTTCTCCACGGACAGCACGCGTCCCCATTCATTTTAATGTGTGTATTCAGACATCAGTGTTTCAGCACGGTCCGTGTTTTTAGCACGGATACATGCTCTATTATGTCCATGTTCACGGATCCATCACGTCCATTATCGTCTATGGGTACGTGAAAATCACAGATGCAACACGGATGCCATCCGTATTGCATCCGTGTTTCACAAATCATTAAATATAGATGCTTTGAAAATTATTTTTAAGCTGTTTAGTGTCAGTGAAACACGGATGGCACACGGACAGCAAAAAACGGACTCACGGATGCATAACTGACCACCTGCTCACGGATTTGAGCACGGACACTGACGTGTGAATGAGGCTTTATATAGGCTTTAAAGGGGGTTCTTCAACACTTTGTAAAACCTGCAGTCTTATAAAACAAAGAAAGGACCCGAGCTCAACTGTTAAAGGTCCATCTATTCCAGGGTTGAGGGCAAGAACCTGGCCCTGTCAATCAAGAAGGAGAGGGAGGGGCTGGCACAGGAAGCAGGAGGAGCGAGGGGTACAGAGCGGCTTGGGCCCTCCCCCTTGTGCACTTAACTGCTCATTTGCATATGGATGAAAAGTACTTTTTCTCCAGAATGAAAAGACGAGTAAAGTAAAAGCTATCATTTCATTCAGCCGAGCTAGAACTACAAGAGATGGCGCCTGGTCTAATAGTGGTGGCAGACTACCTTTAATGCTGTAATAGCCAACCCCATAGAAAATCGCCCGCTACCGTAGACACTATAATAGACAGCATATAATGATATCGCCACAAGCTCTAAATTATAATACAGAACACAAAGAATATGCCAGAAAATTAAAGGAGAATAAAAAAAATGGGGTTTTAATTTCAAGGAATCTTATTTTAAATAAGGCATTTCTCGACCCAGAGCAGGACTGCAAAAATCATCATATAAAAAAAAATTATGTGAAAGACCTCGGGGGCACAGGAGGATATTAGAAACGCAGAGAAGCAGGGGAATATATGCAGAAAATGCACTGAACTGAACCAGATGTCCTCCAGCAAAGGTAATCTCCTTAAAGTGAACTCTTTCCAGGATGAATTTTTTTTATGCGCATTTTTCATCTCGCCAAATGAGAGCTGAAATTGTGCTGACAGAAGATTATTAGCGGCGTGACGGCTCCGAATCTCCGGCATGTAGCGTTAAGCAATTTCAAAAACAAATATTATATTTATGGCATCTTTAGAGAACAATAAAAGGCGAAGGAAAGCTTCTGTCTGGCGGTAATGAACGGCTCGTGTTAACACGGCTGCGAAATGAAACCAGAGAATTACCGCAAGATCTATATGGATCCACAGGTTAGGCGATGGCTATTAGATAGGTGGGGGGTCCTAATGTTTGGACCCCCACCAGTCACGAGAATGGAGACCCTGTACCCTTTGGAGCGCCCCGAAATGGACGGAGCAGCAGGTCAGGCGTGCACGCTGCTGCGCCATTCATCTCTATGGGAGTCCCAGAGATGTCCGAGCACTGTACTGTACTCGACTTGCTGCTCCAATCACGTTGGGGGGGCTCCGAGAGGTATGGGGTCCCCATTCTCATGATCGGTGGGGTTCCCAGAGGGAGGATTCCCTATTGTTTGGCTTTCTCAGCACAATGACTTGTAGTCTTAGCTCAGCTGAATATAATGATATTTTTCACAGATCTGTTGCTTGATTCTGCAGAAAAGGGACTTTTAATCCATATACAAATAATTAGTTAAGTGCACCGGGGGCGGGCCCAAGCCACCTCTGTGCACCCTTGTTCCTCCTGCTCCCTCTGTCAGCTCCTCACTTATCTTCTTGTGGTTAGGGGATAACAATCGGAATACCAATTTAAGGCCATTTTTGTACGCTTTAGGCCTCATGCACACGATCGTTTTTTTGGTCCGCATCCGAGCCAGAGTTTTGGCGGCTCGAATGCAAACTCATTCACTTCAATGAGGCCGCAAAAGATGTGGACAGCACTCCGTGTGCTGTCTGCATCCGTTGCTCCGTACCGGGGTCCGCCAAAAAAATATAACCTGTCCTATTCTTGTCCGCGTTTTGCGGACAAGAATAGGCAGTTATATTAATGGCTGTCCGTGCCGTTCCGCAAATTGCGGAAAGCAAACGGATGCCATCCGTGTTTCGCGGATCCGCAATTTGCGGACCGCAAAACACACAACGGTAGTGTGCATGAGGCCTTAAATTGTGGAAACAAACTTCTTTTCCTGATTCCCTATGACAACACTTGCAGCATCAGTGTTCTGGCAGCGTATTGCTATTATAGGGATCTGCTCATTCCCTGTGCTAGAAAAATAAACCCTGGATTCTGATTGGCTGCTGTGGGACTAAATGGGCGGGATTTACGCGCCGCAATTGCACAATTTTTTTTAAAATAAATGTCACAGGTATGCAGGCAGAGAAGTTCTTCCAAGTGCATGCATTCCCCATAAAATGACATTTCTGAACCACCTTTTATTTTATTTTATTTAGGAGTCTTTGTTGTGCCGTTCTTCTGTTATTTCACCTGGAAATGTATGGATAAAATGAGAACTGGGTGTTACCATCCCCCTAGTCAATGGGGCTCATCCCTACACATTATAACAGGGTCCAATCAGTGGCAGCAGTATAACAGGGTTCAATCAGTGGCAGCCGTATAACAGGGTCCAATCAGTGCCATCAGTATAACAGGGTTCAATCAGTGGCAGCCGTATAACAAGGTCCAATCAGTGCCATCAGTATAACAGGGTCCAATCAGGGGCAGCAGTATAACAGGGTCCAATCAGGGGCAGCAGTATAACAAGGTCCAATCAGTGCCATCAGTATAACAGGGTCCAATCAGTGCCATCAGTATAACAGGGTCCAATCAGGGGCAGCAGTATAACAGGGTCCAATCAGTGGCCGCAGTATAACAGGGTAAAATCAGTTCTATCAGTATAACAGGGTCCAATCAGTGGCAGCAGTATAACAGGGTCCAATCAGTGGCCGCAGTATAACAGGGTCCAATCAGTGGCCGCAGTATAACAGGGTCCAATCAGTGGCCGCAGTATAACAGGGTCCAATCAGTGGCCGCAGTATAACAGGGTCCAATCAGTGGCAGCAGTATAACAGGGTCCAATCAGTGGCCGCAGTATAACAGGGTCCAATCAGTGGCATCAGTATAACAGGGTCCAATCAGTGCCATGAGTATAACAGGGTCCAATCAGTGGCCGCAGTATAACAGGGTCCAATCAGTGGCCGCAGTATAACAGGGTCCAATCAGTGGCCGCAGTATAACAGGGTCCAATCAGTGGCCGCAGTATAACAGGGTCCAATCAGTGGCAGCAGTATAACAGGGTCCAATCAGTGGCAGCAGTATAACAGGGTCCAATCAGTGCCAGCAGGGTCAGACTGTTAGGACACACATGATAATTTGAATGGCAACAGCAAGTTGACAATTTATTCTTACATTTCCAGGAGGATTAATAGAAGGACACAGTACAATGCAGACGTCTAAGAAAGGATTGTCCACTATGTGATATTGTGGGGAATGCAAACAAAGACACTAAAGGGGCCACCAGATGTTTAAAACAAAATCTACAAAGTCGAGGGTCGAGTAACATTTAAAGGGGTTGTCTCTGTCTTTACAAGTGATGGCTGCTCCTCACTTGCTGATCGTTGGGGGTCTGACACCTCGCACCCCCACCAATCAGCTATTCTGCAGAACCTTCACAGCTCGGTGCATTGTGCAGTGAATAGAGGTGATTACTGCAGCGCTGCTCCTATTGAAGTGAATGGAAACCAGCTCCATCCACTGCACAACTGACGGTGTTGCTAAGTTCCAGCGCCATAGCTGGCGGGGGTGCGGGGTGTCAGACCCCCACCAATCAGACAGCGAGGATAAGCCATTACATGTAAAGGGGTTATCTACCCCCGTGCCCAAAGGCCCATTAATTAAAGTTTTGTTGTAAGACCTGTAAAAAATGTAACACGTGACAAATGCTCAAGTGAGACGAATGACCTTGAAAGTCTGGGGGTCTAGATGACTCTCAGCCCACCCCTGTATAGTATCGCTATTCCAGGGGTCTGCAACCTGCTATTCTTAGGTTGTAGGAAACTACGACTCCTAGCAAGACAGCCAATGGCTTTTCTACAGGACATGCTGGGAGTTTTAGTTTCCTAGTTGGAGAGCCACAGGTTGCAGACCACTGTCGACAATATGTTCATAAATGGAACCCATAGGCTCATGAATGTCCAAAATCCTCTCTATGCAGATGCCTCCATCTATACTAAGAAGGCGGAGGGTGGATCGAGGGGACGATGGTGCACAGCACAAGTCTGAACGAAGGGTGCGCTTCAGGGACCCAGAGGCCATCTACATCCATGGTAAGTAAAAACCAAGTTGGGGTATTTGGTACTTGGTGAACATTAGCAGCTTCTTTAAGGCATATACAGTACAGACCAAAAGTTTGGACACACCTTCTCATTCAAAGAGTTTTCTTTATTTTCATGACTATGAAAATTGTAGATTCACACTGAAGGCATCAAAACTATGAATTAACACATGTGGAATTATATACATAACAAACAAGTGTGAAACAACTGAAAATATGTCATATTCTAGGTTCTTCAAAGTAGCCACCTTTTGCTTGGATTACTGCTTTGCACACTCTTGGCATTCTCTTGATGAGCTTCAAGAGGTAGTCCCCTGAAATGGTTTTCACTTCACAGGTGTGCCCTGTCAGGTTTAATAAGTGGGATTTCTTGCCTTATAAATGGGGTTGGGACCATCAGTTGCGTTGAGGAGAAGTCAGGTGGATACACAGCTGATAGTCCTACTGAATAGACTGTTAGAATTTGTATTATGGCAAGAAAAAAGCAGCTAAGTAAAGAAAAACGAGTGGCCATCATTACTTTAAGAAATGAAGGTCAGTCAGTCAGCCGAAAAATTGGGAAAACTTTGAAAGTAAGGGCTATTTGACCATGAAGGAGAGTGATGGGGTGCTGCTCCAGATGACCTGTCCTCCACAGTTACCGGACCTGAACCCAATCGAGATGGTTTGGGGTGAGCTGGACCGCAGAGTGAAGGCAAAAGGGCCAACAAGTGCTAAGCATCTCTGGGAACTCCTTCAAGACTGTTGGAAGACCATTTCAGGGGACTACCTCTTGAAGCTCATCAAGAGAATGCCAAGAGTGTGCAAAGCAGTAATCAAAGCAAAAGGTGGCTACTTTGAAGAACCTAGAATATGACATATTTTCAGTTGTTTCACACTTGTTTGTTATGTATATAATTCCACATGTGTTAATTCATAGTTTTGATGCCTTCATAGTCATGAAAATAAAGAAAACTCTTTGAATGAGAAGGTGTGTCCAAACTTTTGGTCTGTACTGTATGTTACAGAGATACATAGTTATTAATACCCTAATATAGTGTATTTATTTATTTCACACTTGCGCTGTTAATTCCGGTATTGAGATCTGACACAGGATCTCAATACCGGAATTAAACTGATCCGTTTTGATTTTGCACATCAGGATGCATCCTTCACTAAATGCACTGAAATTCATCATTGACTTACATTGTTTTCAGTGACAGATCAGTTTTTTTTTCCGTTTTTATGCCCAGACACAAAACCGCAGCTTGCAGCAGTTTTGTGTCCAGTCACAAGAAAGAATGCTGACGGAGCGGAAGACGTCCTGATGTATCCTGAACACATCTCTTTCCATTCAGAATGCATGGGGACCAAACAAACTTTTTTTTTCCAGTATTGAGATCCTCTGTCGGATCTCAATACTGGAATTAACAACGCAAGAATATCCCAAAGTCCAATGCCATGGAATTTAATAGTCACAAAATAGGCCGCCATTTATGTCTCCATGGTTACAGACTACAACCAGTAGTCAGATCCTGCAGGGATGTGTTATTCATATCCATCATTTTGATTACCAACAGACAGTAGAAGGGGCAAACTGAAGAGAGCAATATATGATTATGGGATAAGACTACACAGGGCTGGTGTGTAGTCTGTAATACTGCAGACACATCGGTCTGCATAGATGCTGTAGTCACAAAACGGTAAGGCATTTTCAAGACTATTTGCAAATTCATAAACTTGCACATTTTCAAGTTTTTCAAACATTACAATAACAGTTGCAAAACTGTACGTACCTTTTAAATGGCACCCAGTGGTTTTGGATAAAAATCAAAAATACAAGTTGTATGTATAGACATCAAATTATATTCAGTAAGTTATAAGGAAGGTCTTGATAAAATGTCTGTAGCCCGGGATTACAGCTCATTTCTCACGTATATACCTGAACCCAAAATCACAAGACATTTGTAAACCAGCAAATGTTGCCACAAGGCAGTGCTTCCAAAAATGCCCAGTTTAATGTAGTTTTGCACAAACTTTGACCTTACCGAGTTCAGATCTTTGGGACAGTCCAATGTTGGTAACCATGCATTGTATTCCATTGGCTGAAAAGTGGGTAAATCTAGTAAATAGGCACATTTGGTGGAAATAACTTCTGGTGGCATAAACAAAAAGCTCTTGGGTCAAATGCAAAAAGTGTAAAATGGACCACCAGCCATAATATGCCAAATATAATGCTGGTGTCTTCTTACATGGCAGAGAAGCTCTTGGCATCTCTTAAAGGGGTTGTCCGAGTTATGAAAAAAATAATATATAGCACTGAAAATCTGATGGGCAGCAATATATAACTGAGCTAAGCAAGTTTTATGCAAAAAATATATATATATTTCCTCATTTCCCTGGTTCTTTTCTGTCCCTTTGTTTACATGCAATAAAAACAATCTCTGCCCCTCCCCCTGCTCTGCTAAGGGAGTGGCTACAAGAGCTGCTCTGAGTGACATGTCTGCAGCATGTTGTATGTGTAGGACTACAAGTCCCAGCTGTATAATGACACTGCTAAGGGAGTGGATACAAGAGCTGCCCTGAGTGCTGGGAGAATCAACAGCAACTTGTAAGTGTAGAACTACAAGTCCCACCTGTATAATGACACTGCTCATACACACAGGATCTTCCCCCTACCTTCTTGTGCAATGCTCTCTCTAGTCTGTCAGATCCTGTGCCCAGCATTGTCACTGCTGCAGCTAGCCAGTATGTGCAGCTGAAGGGGTTAAGAATCTTAGGAGAGAGAGAGCAGACGGCAGTGAAGGGGGCGTGGCCAGCAGAGTGACGTCTCGTTTACAGGCTTGTAAATGAAGTTTATCAGAGCAGGGAGAGAAGCTGACATCACAGGTCATGTGATCCTCAGTGAAATCTGAGAAACCAGCCACTAGAGATAAAGTGAGTTAATTGGAAAGCTGTTAGATTTGCTTAGTTAGGAACATAGAAAGAACAAAAAAATTACTCGGATAACCCCTTTAACACTTTTGGGGGCAATTTTTTTTATTATCGCCTCGTACTCATTTTGAGCTACAAATCATTTCTTTCAATTGGTCTTTATTAAAAATTTTGAGCCCCTTTCTCTGTGCATCCTTGAGATTCTCTAGTAGCAGGCTCTGAATTTTTACTTTGTTCCACCAGGCAACTCAGCTGACGGCTGCTGATCTCTCACCCCCTAAACACTCACTAAAGCTTAATGCTTACCTTACTAATAAGAATGTGACTTAAATAAGCGTTTATGAACTTTTAGTAATCGGAAGATAAGGTTTATTAGATGATCGGCACAAAGTGAAAGTACAGGATTCACACAGCTAGACAGTTTGTGAACCCTTTGTGACAAAACGGCTCAATATTTTTATTAAAGACCAATTAAAGAAATTATTTTTAGCCCAAAATAAGTAAAATGCAATCATAAAAAAAATTGCCCCCAAAAGGTGTTCAAAGCTTTTAAGGCACCAAGGTCTTAGTACTAATGACCCCCCCCCCCCCCCCCCCCCCATCCCAATGTCCCTCCAAGTAGAGGTTAAGGTTACAATTTTTTCAGGGCCAAACCCCTATACCATCCATATAGTTTTTTAGGTTTTGAATCAAAGACATAGACACTAGTGGCAAGTGATTATCTTAGACGGCAGCTCCAAACGTTTTTTTTTCTCTTGGACTTTTGGGGCCCACTGTTTGTAGCACAGCCTAGGCCCAACAGAGGATCTTAGTACGGGCCAATCCGACCCTGTGTTGGCAATATTTACTTCTAGTTGTGCTACTAAAGTAGATATATTGCTACCCAAGGTGGTTACCTCCAATGTTCCATATCTCCAAGCACTGAACTTTCCAGCTGGGAAGCCAGGCCACCAGTTATCGGTTCCTTCTTGATGGTTCATTTACAATTTGTATCTTAGATGAGAACAGATGAATGTATTATGTATCCTCTATTTAAATACATGTATGATTTCATGGTAGAATAATTATGCCTTCTTTTTTTCTGCAGCCAGCCAGCATTGTCCTAGCAGTATCCAGCTCCCCCTCATCATTGGTGTTTGTATTTTCATGATCATGGGACTGATTCTATATTGTCATAATTTCCAGCTGGGTTCCAACACATTCAACTCAAGCTTTGTAGTCTTCATTCTCCGTCTGAAGCACAATGCAGCAATTTGCTGGAATTTGTTAAAGAAGCAACAATAAAACAATGGAGGAACATAAGAACAATGTGGAAAGATGACAAAGTTTTCCCGTACAGCTGGAGAGTTTTGCAACGTTGAATCAAATGTGACTGTAATACGGAAGACATCACTTTTATTATGGAATGAGGTCAAGAAATATTCATTCCAAGGCTTCAAAATGGACCCAATAAGGTTGCCAATCCATGAATGGATGTTCGGAAAAAGTGAAAGGAAGAGAGACCAGCAACAAGTTGGATGGAAGCAGTTGCAGAAATCTTGAACCTCATTGAGAAGCCTGAAGACCCTACAAAATAGGAAAGTCTGGAGAACATTAATATATGGTGACCAAGATATGAAACCAAATAGGTTTTTAGGTACATGACGGGGGGGTTCTCATCCATCATCTAGGCCTAGGTGATGAACATTAGATCACTGGTATGGGCGAACCCATTTCCCTGTTCTTCCTCACTAGGAACAGGGGTATGTCTGCTTTCATCTAGAAACAGCACTACACCTGTCCATGAGTTGTTGAAGCTCAACTCCATTCAAATGAATGATGCTGAGCTCCATTACCAAACACACCCCTGTGGACAGATGTGGTGCTGTTTCTAGAGGAAAGCAGTCATGTTTTTCTAATTCTGTCCACCTCCTTTAGAGGGGTTATCCAACTTTTTTTCAGACCTTATAGAGTGGCCGGACTTGTGGTGTTGATGATTAGGGTTCAGCGAAGAGCCAAAGTTGTTTCGTTCAAAACTTCATTTGAATGCTGTACGGAGACCCGTCTCTGTACAGCATTCAAATGTATGAGCTACGTGGAGATGAAATTCGTTAAGTCCTAAGTGTCGCAAGACTTATGGGTAGAACTTTGACATTTGATTGTACAACTTGAAAACCATTTTAAAACTGCAATCCAAAGTCGTCTTCGGTACTGAGTTTTCAGTTATGGTCTTGCCAGACTTCGGACTTAACGAATTTCACCTTCACATAGCCTATACTGGTTTCCGTACAGCATTCAAATGAAGTTTTTAACTAACCGACTTTGAATCTATTATCCAAAGCACGCTTCACTCAACCCTATTGATCATACCTACCTGGTCCCCATTGCTGAGTTCCATCGTTCCACTGCTGGCCCTGCAGCTCCCGACTCTCTCGACATCAACATCCTGTCGGGAGCTGCAGGGGCATGCGACTGCTGCAGCCAATCACCAGCCGAAGCGGTGACCTGTCACCCATGTGGCACTTAACCAGGTCATGTGCTGCACGGGTGACTGGTCACCGCTGATGCCAATACGGAAAGGGAGCTGCAGAGCCAGTGGTGGAGCTGGAACCCAGAAGCAGGGACCAGGTAAGTATGACCACCACTGTGGGGCCTGGCCACTCTGTGAGGTCTGAATAAAGTTGGATAACCCCTTTAAGATCAGGTTTGGATTTCCCTGTATATTCCAGGGAGAACAGAGAAGTGAGGTCCTAGCACTAGTGAACAGTGGTGATAGATGTTAGATCACAAGGGCTCCACCACTGAGGACTCCCAGCAATTAGCACATATGCAGTGAAAATATAAAGGTGGAAGTCTTTCAAACAAAAATCTATAGACAAACAATAAGACACTGGCATAACTATATCATATTGGAGTACATGACAAAGAGGACCAAAAAATTGTTGAAGAAGAGAAGGAATAAAAATAAAAAAAAGTAGTAGAGGTAAGTAGAGAGGAGTGGAATGGTAGGATAGTGCAGACCAAAGCCCACCACTAGAAAACTCGTTCAATCTGAAGAGACCAGGGGGTCATTTTATTAAGGACCAGTGTTTTAATCTGGTCTTTGATATTCCTTGTGCCACCGGAGGATGCCAATTTAAATTAAGTTCTTTCTCCGGCTGTCCAAGTGCCTAGACTGAAATCTACTCCAGCTACACCACATCCCTGTCCCGCATCCCACTCAATATTTTAAGAAAGTGGCAAGAGGGTCGTAGAATTGCCTATTTGTTTTGGCTAAAAGTAATTTTTTTCAATTGGTCTTTATTAACAATTTTCAACAGTTTTTCCTCTATGGCTTTTACATTTCACTTCATCTGCAGATTGTTTTTTTCTTCTTCTCAGTGAATCCATCAGAGAGCTGATTTGATGGCTTGATCTTTACTTTTCTAATAGGAATTTAGTTCTCTGACAGCTCATAAATAGTGGTGGACGAACATCGTCCGGGACGTTTTCGCAAACGCGTGTTCGCGATCAAATGTTCGCGAACAGTGCGTTTGCAGCAGGCCCCATTGACTTTAATGGCAGGTGAACCTGAAAAACCTTTAGGTCATATTTGCAGCCACCAAATATTATTAGAAGTGCACAAATAGTCCCACAACATGGACAGGGACATACCAGAGGGGGATCATTGGCAAAAATTTCCACAAAAAAATATGTATTTTAATCAGGGGCCATTTTTATGTGTCTTAAAGGGGAAACCCTTAAAAATGTGCCCTGCTGGAGCCTAGACATTTTTTTTATTTTAGGCCACGGGAGTACAGGCCCCAAAAATTAGGCATTCACCTGACAGAAAAAAACTTGTGATGATGTGACTGGAGGTATATTAGGCGGTCACTGGATACAAATTTTACTGTAGGCAAGTACAGGCCCCAAAAATGAGGCATTCATCTGACAGAAAAGATCTTTTATGCCGCTGTATATACATAAGACAAGGATCATTCTTTGTTCTGGGTGGTGGCGGATATGTGTGGGCTGGCATGAGGAAATTCAATTAAACGTGGTCGTCACAGGTGTTGAATTCCTCAGAGATCTATGCCTCATTCATTTTTAGAAATGTGAGGTAGTCCACACTGTCGTGAGCTAGGCAAGTGCGCTTATCAGTCACAATCCCCCCCTGCTGCGCCGAATGTCCTTTCGGACAGGACACTTGACGAGGGGCAAGCCAACAGTTCCATGGCAAATTGTTCTAGCTCTGGCCACAGGTCAAGCCTGCACACCCAGTAGTCCATGGGTTCCTCGCTTCTCAGAGCATCCACATCGGCCGTTAACCCGATGTAGTCGGACACCTGTCGGTCTAGGCGTTCCCCGAGGCTGGATCAGGAGGGCGGCTGTCGATGGGTTGGCTGAAAGAATGATCTCATATCCGAAGTGACCAACACATCTTCAAACCGCCCTCTTCTTGCAGGCACGGTAGGATTAGTACCCGCACCTGTTTCACTGTGGGTGGAAATTCCTCTGCAAGCGCCCGTAACAGAAGAATGCAGCATCTCTCACAGCAAGACCTGGAAATGCTCCATTCTGCCAGCCCTCTGTGATGCTGGTAACATGTCCGCCATTTTGTGTTTGTACCAGGGATCTAAGTACGTTGCCATCCAGTACTGGTCCTTGCCCTTTATGCTTTTTATACGGGGGTCCCTCTTCAAACACTGGAGCATGAAGGCCCCAATTTGCACTAAATTGGAAGCGGTGGAGCGCCCTGGCTCCTGCTCATCACCCAGGAGAATGTCATCCTCGGTCTCCTCCCCCCAGCCACGGACACACGGACAACACCAGAGTTCCCCTCAAAGCCTGCTCTTCTTGCTCCTCCTCCGACTCCTGCTGACTTGTCACAGATGGAGTAGCCCCCCCCTGGGAATTAATTCAGCATTGCGACTTCCTCATCTTCATGCTCCTCGATGGCTTGATCAATGACATGGCGCAATGCACGCTCCAGAAAGAAGGCGCAAGGTACGATGTCACTGATTGCGCCCTGGCTGCGACTGACCAGTTTGGTGATCTCATCAAATGGCCACAGAAATCTGCATGCGTCGCGCATGAGCAGCCACTGGCGCTGTGAAAAGAAACCAAGCTCCCCAGAACCTTTCCTGGTGCAGATTTTGCACAGGTAGTCGTTAATGGCGCGTTGCTGCTGGAGCAGTCTATCAAGCATATACAAGGTGGAGTTCCAGCACGTCGGGCTGTCACAAATCAGACATCTGACTGGCAGGTGGTGTCGCCGCTGAACGTCAGCAAGGTGAGCCATGGCCGTGTAAGATCTTCTAAAATGGACAGAGATTTTCCTGGCCTGCCGCAAGACGTCCTGGACCCCGGGGTATTTGGCAACGAATCGCTGCACGACTAAGTTCAGCATGTGTGCCATGCACAGCACGTGTGTCATTTTGCCCTGCTGCAGCGCGCTCAGCAGATTGGCACTGTTGTCGCACACCACTTTACCAACTGTCAAATTGAGTGGTGTTAGCCACTGATCGGCCTGTGACCGCAGAGCTGAAAGCAGTGCAGGACCGGTGTGGCTCTTGGCTTCCAGGCACAACAGCCGCAGCACAGCATAGCAACGTCTCACCTGGCACGTCAAATAGGTTCTGTGGAGCTTGGGGGGCGCAGCGGAAAAGGCGGTAGCAGTGGAAGAGTCAGCCGAGGAGGAGGAGAAGAAGAAGAAGAGGCAGGCCTGCATGCAATCCGTGGCAGTAACATAAAATCCACACGGGAGCCACGGGTTACATGCTTGACAGCAGTCAGAAGGTTCACCCAGTGGGCATTAAAAGTGATGTACCTTCCCTGCCCGTGTTTACTAGACCACGTGTCTGTGGTCAGATGTATCTTGGCATTGACACTGTGAGCCAGAAATATATATATTTCCTTCCGGGGACCTTCCATTGCAGAGTGCCAATGGCCACAAATTTTTTAAAGGCCTCCGAGTCCACCAGTTTATATGGCAGTAGTTCGCGGGCTAGCAGTTCCGACAAGCTGTGGTCGTTGGGCAAGAGGGTTATCTGGCGTCATCAACTTTTTACGCTCGAACATTTGGGCCATAGAAGCCTGCCTTCTGCCAGATGAACGCGACAACTGCACGGTGGAAGGTGGAGTGGAGGACAAATAGGAGGAGAGAGGAGAAGGAGAAGAGACAGGACGTGGAGTGTCGGGAGTGTGGCTTTGAGGTTTGACGGCGATGCTCCCACTAGGCTCGGTGATGGGGGGCCAGGTGCCTTCTTAAGGCAGTCGTCCCTAGGTGAGTGTTGGGCTTACCGCGACTTATGCGTTGACAGCACAGGCTGCAGATGGCAACACTATTGTCAGCAGCTGACACGTAAAAAAAAAGCCCACACTGCGGAGCCATGTGCCGGCGTGCATAACTGACCGTGCATGGTGGATGGCTTGCTCCAGATACATTTGCAGTCTGCTTTTTGCCTCCTGTGCCCTGCGAGCTCTGCCTGCTTCTCCTCCTTCTCTGCTGCTCCGTCTTTCCCACTGAACTCCCCTCCTCTTCCTCTCTTGTGGGCATCCACGTGACATCCATCAACACGTCATCATTGTCACCTTCACCACCACTGACATTTGAGATCTCTGAGTAGGCAACCACAGCGGGGACCTCCCTCCTTGGGCTGATCTGGGTACTGTCATCAGACCGCTGGGTGGCAGCCAATGCTACCTCCTATTCCTCATCCGATGTCAAGAATGGCTGCGCATCGGTAAGGTCTGGGAATGGATAGGAAAATAGTTCCTCTAACTCGAGTGAAGGGGCTATGGTGTTGGTGGTGTCTTTGGTGGTGCACATAGCAGAGGATGAGGAGGGTGCAGAAGCGGAAGGCTGAATGAGCCACTCAACCAACTGTGGTGTATCCTTTGAAGTAATCGCACGCGCTTTCTCCAACTTCCCACTTAGGCAGGCCTGGTTCCCCTGTCCGACCCCTACCACCCCTGCGGAACGGCCTGCCTCTTCCTCTCTCTGCCTGTCATTTTCAAAATGACCCTGTGCCCAAGTCCCTAGAGAAGAGCAGTATTTGTGGAAGCAGGTATATCGCAGGCCTCAATCAATATTTTGTGGAAGCAGTTATAGTGGATATAAAAAGTCTACACACCCCTGTTAAAATGTCAGATATCTGTGATGTAAAAAAAAGATAAATCATTTCAGAACTTTTTTCACCTTTAATGTGACCTATAAACTGTACAACTCAAATGAAAAGCAAACTGAAATCTTTTAGGTAGAGGGAAGAAAAAAATATTAAAATAATATGGTTGCATAAGTGTGCACACTCTTAAACTAATACTTTGTTGAAGCACCTTTTGATTTTATTACGGCACTCAGTCTTTTTGGGTATGAGTCTATCAGCATGGCACATTTTGACTTGGCAAGATTTGCCTACTCCTCTTTGCAAAAACACTCCAAATCTGTCAGATTGCGAGGGCATCTCCTGTGCATAGCCCTCTTCAGATCACCCCACAGATTTTCAATCGGATTCAGGTCTGGGCTCTGGCTGGGCCATTTCAAAACTTTTAATCTTCTTCTGGTGAAGCCATTCCTTTGTTGATTTGGATGTATGCTTTGGGTCGTTGTCATGCTGAAAGATGAAGTTCCTCTTCATGTTCAGCTTTCTAGCAGAAGCCTGAAGGTTTTGTGCCAATATTGACTGGTATTTGGAACTGTTCATAATTCCCTCTAGCTTAACTAAGGCCCCAGTTCCAGCTGAAGAAAACCAGCCCCTTGGCATGATGCTGCCACCACCATGCTTCACTGTGGGTATGGTGTTCTTTTGGTGATGTGCAGTGTTGTTTTTGCGCCAAACATATCTTTTGGAATTATGGCCAAAAAGTTCAACTTTGGTTTCATTAGACCATAACACCTTTTCCCACATGCTTTTGGGAGACTTCAGATGTGTTTTTGCAAAATGTAGCCTGGCTTGGATGTTTTTCTTCGTAAGAAAAGCCTTTTGTCTTGCCACTCTACCCCATAGCCCAGACATATGAAGAATACGAGAGATTGTTGTCACATGTACCACACAGCCAGTACTTGCCAGATATTCCTGCAGCTCCTTTAATGTTGCTGTAGGCCTCTTGGTCGCCTCCCAGACCAGTTTTCTTCTCGTCTTTTCATCAATTTTGGAGGGACGTCCAGTTCTGGGTAATGTCACTGTTGTGCCATATTTTCTCCACTTGATGATGACTGTCTTTACTGTGTTCCATGGTAGATCTAATGCCTTGGAAATCCTTTTGTCCCCTTCTCCTGACTGATACCTTTTAACAATGAGATCCCTCTGATGCTTTGGAAGCTCTCTGTGGACCACGGCTTTTGCTGTGGGATGCGACTAAGAAAATTTCAGGAAAGACCAACTAGAGCAGCTGAACTTTATCTGGGGTTAATCAGAGGCCGTTTAAATGACGGCCGGTGTATGCCGACTCCTATTTACCAGGATTTTGAATGTGATTGCTTAATTCTGAACACAGCTACATCCTCAGTTATAAGAGGGTGTGCACACTTACGCAACCACATTATTATTTTTTTTTTTTTCTTCCCTCCACCTAAAAGATTTCAGTTTGTTTTTTAATTGACTTGTACAGTTTATAGGTCACATTAAAGGTGGAAAAAGTTCTGAAATGATTTACTTTGTCCAATTTTTTTACATCACAGAAACCTGACATTTTAACAGGGGTGTGTGGACTTTTTATATCCACTGTATATAAATCCCCTTAATCAGTATTTTGCAGAAGCAGGAATATCACACCACTCAAATGTTCTTTTTTTGCCACAACAGTTATATCACACCACCCTGTTTATTTGGAGGCAACAGTTATATCACACCCGTTGCAAATAGTTGTTCCAATAACGCTTGTCCCTCTATATAGCTGCGGTATCGCAGCAGAACCGCACACAACTGCTGCATGATACAAATGCACTATAATATACTTTCTATGTTAGAAAGTATATTAGAAGTATATCACACCCCTCTATATCACACCTATTGATAGCACACCTACACCAGTCCTTAAAAGGACTTTTGTGGCCCTATTAGCTAGCGTTTGGTGTCCCTAACAGCCTGTCCCTGCGCCAAAAAGCAACCTCTCCCTACACTGGCAAAACACAGAATGTAAAATGGCTGCCAGATCGGGTTCTGTGATAGGGAGGGGGTATCTCCATGTGCTGAAACTTCTCAATTGGCTGTCCTGTCCCACCTGATGGATGTGTCATGGGTCAAAGTTCGGAGCAATGCAAAAGAATATGGCACCGGCGGACATCACCATATGTTTGCATGTTCGGCGAATTGCAAACGCGAAAAGCTCGCAGCGAAACGACCGCCAGGTCATCTCTACTCAAACACTCATTTAAGCTAGAGAGCTACAGATAGAGTCCTCAGAGCAGCTTTCTGACAGATTTACTGAAAAAGAGAAGCAACAGTCTACAGATGGCTGTAAAGCCGCAGAGGAAAAACTGTTGAAATATTTGAATAAATACTAACTGGAAAAAAAAATATTTTTAGGCCAATATAAACAACATGCAATAATATAAATAATAAAAAATTTAAAAAAAGGCGAAAGCCGAGGCAATGGAGACTTTGGGGGCAATTTTTTATGATTACATTTTACTTATTTTGGGCTAAAAGTAATTTTCCAATTAGTCTTTATTAAAAATGTTCAGCTGTTTCTGAGATAGAAGGGTTAAAAATGGGTCTGTTTGCAAGCTGTCACTGTTTACACATGAGTCGTCAGCAGACGGGATTTAAGGAAGTCTTATCTCTGATCTCCTGACCTCAAACACTCATTATATAGTTTAAATCTTAATTCAAAAGGATATGGCTTAAATATGCGATGTCAAGAGAGCAGAGATGAGAGCTACTCATAAGCCATCAGCTTATCGGATTCAAAGAAAACATGGAGGCAGCTTTCAAACAGACTAACTTTTAACCCTTCTATCCTTTTATTTCAGAAAAGGCTGGACATTATTAATAACAGCTGAATATTATCAATAAAGACTAATTGAAAAAACAATTTTAGCCCAAAATGAGTAAAATGCAATTATACAAAAAATTGCCCCAAAGGTGTCCATAGCCTTTAAAGGCTATGGACACTTTTGGGCTCATTTTTTTATTTATTTTTTTGGACTAAGATTTTACAGCTTTCCCTCCGTTTGCAGACTGTTGCTTCCCCTTCTCAGTAAATCTGTCAGAGAGCTGCTCTGAGGACTCGATCTGTAGCTCTTATCTCTAGTTCCCTGACAGCTCATAGACAGTCATCTAAGCTAACTTCTTATTAGCGTTTGTTAGGCTACTTTCACACTAGTGTTTCTATTTTCCATTATTGAGATCCGTCATAGTCCCTCAATACTGGAAAAAAAAAGCTTCCGTTTTGTCCCAATTCATTGTCAATGAGGTCAAAACGTAACTGATAAGAACGGAGTGCTCCAAAATGCATTCCGCTCCATTTGGTTGTGTTCCCATACCAGAGAGCAAACCGCGGCATGCTGCAGTTTTCTTTGCGACATGGGATGCGGAGCAAGACTGATCCGTCATGACCCACAAGGTAAGTCAATGGGGACGGATCCGTTTAACACTGACACAATAGAAAACGGATCCGTCCCCTATTGACTTTCAATGGTGTTCATGATGGATCCGTCTTGGCTATGTTAAAGATAATACAACCGGATCCGTTCATAACGGATGCAGACTGTTGTATTATCCGTAACGGAAGCGTTTTTGCTTAGCCCTGCCGGATCCAGCAAAACTGCAAGTGTGAAAGTAGCCTTAGGAAAGTAAAGATAAGGGCTAAATATCGAGCCATCAGAGCAGCCGAGGAGACCAAATTAAAAAAAAATGTTTTAGCCCAAAATGAGTAAAATGCAATCTTTAAAAAAAAAAAAATGCCCCTGAAGGTGTCTATAGCCATTAAGTTTTAGACCTCATGCAGACGACCGTGTCCGTTTTGTGGTCCACACAGCTGTGTGTTCCGCATTTTTCAGAACGAAACGTCTGTCTCTCAATAGAGAAGTCCTATCCTTGTCAGTGATACGGACAAGAATAGGACATGTTCTATTTTTTTTTTTTGCAGGGCCACAGAACTGACGTGCGGATGCGTACAGCACATGGTGTGCTGTCTGCATCTTTTGCGGCCCCATTGAAGTGAATGGGTTCACATCCGACCTGACCCAAACCACGGTCGTGTGCACGAGGCCTTATTTGCATAAAATTGAAAATGTCTTAAATTTTTTAAACAAAGTTTCAGCCACACTATTTGGGTCTACACTGTATATATACAAATAATCATTTGTACAAATATTAAGCAATTCTGAAAAAATACAGTTGGTAAACTGCCACTAGGTGGCGATAAATGTATTCATGCAGTATAATGCCCCCATTGACCATTTATGGGGTTGGTCTGATGACGCAATAGTTATGTAGGAGTGGCCTGCACTGATGATGCTCCTCGCTATGCATCCCACTCATGTTTCCTTGAAGTTGATGAGAGTTCCTTCAATGGGTCCCGTTGTTAGGTCACCCAATGACCAGCTGTGGCCGATTTGCATGTAGTGGTGAAAAGGTTTCTCGGCTAGCTACCAGTACATTTACATGGGAAATTTTTGGGGAACGAGCGTTCATATGAATGTTTGTTCCCGATAACTGGCCTGATTACCATCTAAAACGGGCCCTAATTAGAAATAAGCAAATCAATTTGTATGAATCGATCTCATTCATAAATCTGCCTGCTTGAGCAGCGAGGGGGCTGGCCCTGCTGCTCAAGAGACTTCTTCCCTCCCACCCATTGTGATTGACAGCGCCCAGACCTTGTGCTACACTTCCAGGTATCTTGCAGGTAACGAGACTGACCGGGCCAGGTGTGATGTCTCGCCCTGTCAATCAAGAGGGAGGGGGAGTCTCTTGAGCAGCAGGGGCCAGCCCCCTCGCTGCTCAAGCAGGCTGCTTTATGAATGAAATCGATTCATACTAATTGATATGCTTATTTCTAATTAGGGCCAATTATCAGGAACGAACATTCATATGAATGCTCATTACTGATAACTGGCCCATGTAAATGTGAGTGGAGAGTCTCTTCAGCAGCAGCGCCTACCCCTCGCTGCTCAATCAGGCTGACTTATGAACGAATTTGATTTACGCCAAATCGATTCACTCATCTCTAGATCTAATGATCCTAGAGGATACTAATAAACACAAAAAGTCAATTGATCGGTCGTCCTTTATTTCAGTATAAATTGCGATCTCGTACTTTACATACAGCTTGGATACAAGGTCCATAACCGACAATAAATAATATTACCATATGGCTATTTGCAGTACATGTAATACTTCATTTTGCAGCACATAATAAACTGCAGGCGAAGCAGTAAAGGTTTAGCAGCATTACAATCATCAGATTATCTATAGCATATAAAGTTACAACAGTGCATGCTAAAAAAGTCATCATTTTGTAGAATTATATACATATATAATAGTTTTGAGCAGCGTAAATAGCAAAACACTACATCATTGGTACCATACATTTGAAAAGGACTGACCGCCGTTAGACCGCTTTAACATTTTAGCATCTGTACACCCTCCTACAACTTTATCCAATACGACAGTTCATCGTTTCTAATATCTTTACAGGGATATTGGATACTAGCACAATTTATATTCTTACATTTTGCTCTGGGGGGGGGGGGGTACAAAGGATATGACAGATGCTCAAAATGTATCACATTACATTCTAAATCAAGCAAAATAACCCACAGCGACAGAGAAAATGCTAATTGAATACAGTCTAAACTGGTTAAAGTTGCAGGAAGGTGTTTAACAGCTAAAAACATAGCAGCCTCTTTGGTAGTCGCCCCTTGAAGATATAAATATACAGCACGGAGCGTATGGCAGAGTAGCACAAACACAGCTCTGAAAGATCCACACATTTTGTGTGCTGCAGGTGAACTATCTGTTTTACACCTCCGCTATAGGAGTGCCCACTAACTGATCATACCATGTGGGTGCTACAGTATACAACCAGTACAGAGGGGACAGGAAGAAACTGGTTGTTTTTTTTGTCCCCCCAACAAGCAGGGATTCTCACTTTTCTCACTGCCTGCAAACCTCTTCCTACCTACACAATCATAGGTCACTTTCTCCATCAGGATCAACACCTTCCTCTCCTGCTGCGGTCATTATTCCCATGAACTCGATAGTTAGGCAGTTTTCTATTCTACTCCTTAATATCCCTCTTCTTATGCGAGTTAGGACAAGGCAGCATATAAGTAGAAAAGTTACTGCCTCCAATAAAATCAACACATTCCTCTCCTGCTGCTTCCATGATATGTATGGCTACGGACACATTTTTCTGACCAGTCTATGTCTTGCTTTAAAGGGCATCTGTCATCAGTTCTGTACCTATGACACTGGCTGACCTGTTACATGTGCGCTCGGCAGCTGAAGGCGTCTGTGTTGGTCCCATATTTATATGTGCCCGCATTGCTGAGAATTATTATTATTATTTGTATATGCAAATGAGCCTCTAGGAGCAACGGGGGCGTTACCATTACACCTAGAGGTTCTGCTCTCTCTGCAACTGCTGCATTGTCTGCACTTTAACAGGGAAGGTGTGATGACATTTACACTGCCCGGCCCTGTCAAAGTGCAGAGGGCGCAGCAGTTGCAGAGAGAGCAGAGCCTCTAGGTGTAATGGTAACGCCCCCGTTGCTCCTAGAGGCTCATTTGCATATATTAAAACACCATATTTCTCAGCAATGCGGACACATATGAACATGGGACCAACACAGATGTCTTCAGCTGCAAAGCGCACATGTAACAGGTCAGCCAGTGTCACGGGTACAAAACTGCTGACAGATGCCCTTTAAAGCAAGACATAAACTGGTCATATTAGACTTACCATTTTGATTTCGATTTTTCCATTGCTTAAGCAACATCCTTTGGATCCGTTAGCTTTGATATAATTTGTGGTATTTCTCATACATCACCTTTATATGATGGTTACTTTGGATTTCCCAAGCTGCAAAATACACGTATGTGCAAAATATCAATACTATAATGCACGTTACATCGCTCTGCTTGATATAAATACCTAATACTGTGCAATGCTATACATAGCAAATCATGCGATCGGTTCCCGTTCACATTTTCAATAATGCACAATTTACAGGACTGTACGTATAATAACCGCATGAGCTCATTCACATACGATCAAAGCAGAATCGTGAAGATCTGTTGAGTCCTTGAAAAGCTGATCATGTGTTACATGGAAGGTTCACATAGAAAATCTCTGCGGAGGTTAGCACTGGTCACAATGTGATCTGTATAGACAGTACATGGGTTTTCTTACAAAAATGACTTGAATTTTAATTAAAGATATCCTGTGATATGTCACATGCTGATTATGGTCATGTTGGAGGTTGGACCCTTGCACTAACCTCTAAACCGTGGGCTTGGATGACTTGTCCGTGGTGGGTCAGAGATGACAATCTCCAAGTAGCACCCAAAGGGTTTGAAAGCCGTACACAGACTGTCACAGTATCTTAAAGGGGTTGTGCAAGAATGAGATTGAAAGGGAGGGCGGGGGGGTTGGCAAATTCCCCCTTCCCCTCCTTTCTGCCAGACCTGCAAAGAAAAGATGACTTACCTTCTTACCCGCTCCTTCTCCTGCAGGCCTGCGATGTCAACATCTGGTTTGAAATAGCTGCAGCCAATCACATACCTCGGCGGCGACCGGATCCCCTTTTTGTCATGACGTAAAAGGGATCCGGTCACTGCCATGGCATGCGAATGGCTGCACCTATGTCAAACCGGATGTTGACATCGATGGAGACCAGTGGAGCATAGCAGGCCTGAAGGAGCAGGGAAGCAGGTAAGTCATCTTTCCCTTGCAGGTCCGGCAGAATAGGTCATCAACCTATTAGACAGCAGTCCGACCAATCAAATTCAGAAGAGGTCTAACCATACTAGTGAACGCACCCCCTGAAATAAATACCTGGCAAAGGACTGGCTCACTGACAGATTTCAAATCATACCGCTCTTCTGGTCATGAAGAGGACTTCTTGAGGACGACTTCCCAATCAGGAGCTCCTTCTCTTGAATGAGGCTGTCCAGTAGGTCTTCCTGGCGATAGTTGTGGTAGACCTTCAAGAAGGCAAGGACTGTAATACCGAGCCAGGACAGCCAAGCGGCCCATAGTCCAAACTAGGAAATAAATATCATACTAGGACTCAACTTTTTAAGAGAGATTAAAACAATGGAATGGCTCTATACGGTGTTGGCATCAAACTGAAAAGGACCTGAGGGTGAAGCATTGTGAGGACTGCTCTTAACCTCACTAGGAGCGTCCTCGGTATTATTAATTGGTTGAGAGCCAAGGCTCTTCTCACAATGTCCCTTCCCTCGATTCCTTTTCAGTTTGATGCAGGCAATGGCTCTATACTGTGCTGGCATCAAACTGACAAGGAGCATTGTGAGGATTGCTCTTTCAGCCAGCTGTTCTCAGCATCACTGGGAGCATCATCAGTATTGTTAATTGGCTGAGAGACGAGGCTCTTCTCACAATTCAGTTTGATGCAGGCAATGGTTGTATAATGTGCTGGCATCAAACTGAAAAGGACTATCCTGAGGACTGCTCTTCCAGGAGCTTCTGTCAGCCAATCAGCATCACTGGCAGCGTCATCAGTATTGTTAACTGGCTGATAGACAAGGCCCTTCTCACAATGCTCATCCCTCATGTCCTTTTCAGTTTGATGCAGGCACCATGTAATCACAACAGTAAGTCATACAGAATTACTGGCAGAGGGTAAAGACTTTGAAAGTTTCTCTGGTTTGGGGAACCCCTAGTTACTGGATGCAGCCCTTGAAAATAAGCTGATCACAAAGCATCCTATAGCTAGGATCCATAGCGATCAGCTGAAATCTGTGGGTTAACCTGGCAGTAAGTGTTCAATTTCCCTACAGTGCCACCACAGGAGAAATGAAGCATTACACAGTGTCAAATAGTTGTCTATGTAATGCAAGACAAGAGGTCCTCCAGAGACGCTCTGGGTAACTGCTCTCCATCCCTGAACAGGGGAACCCCCACCCTCTATTAGTAATACACCCTCAGAATTTCCAATTAGGGTGTATGAAATGGATTTTCTAGGAGAAACCCCCTTTAAATAAATTAAATATTGATAACGCTTGCCTGAGCAATGGCAAATTGGTCATAGAAGGATGAATTTTCCACGTTAAGCTCGAGATCTCGATCCTGGAGTTCTTCACAACTTCGCAGAGAAAAGAAAAATCCTCATTAGTCACAGTAACCCCGATCTGATGTTTTACACACCAACCCCACAGCAAGAGTAAAATGGTGCCCCCCCCCCCCCCCCCCTCCTGGTTCATGTCACCACACCATCCTCGTCACAGGACAGGCTGGTGCCGACAACCCTACCACCCATCATACGTAGGGGAAAAAGAATTTATGGTCCATGGGGTGGACTTCCCCTTCATTACTGGAAACATGGGGAGGAAGCCTCATCTAGGTTCACATGACACATCTGTGGGACCTAGAACAGGGTTGGGCAACCTTCACAACTCCAGCTGCTGTGAAACTACAACTCCCAGCATGCACACTTGGTCAGCGAAAGGAGGATTCTGGGAGCTGTAGTTTCTGAACAGCTGGAGGCTGCTGATCCCTGACCTAGAAGATCTGCACATGAATAGGTATTTATTATAAAGGCCTGATCTATTTATTTTTGTTGTTTTTTTTGCTTCATTTACTAAACTCCAACCAAAATATTTTCAAAGTGATTGCTCAGGGGACTAGTCAAAGAACTAGAGCCATTGGAGGAACAAATTCCTTCTTAGCATAGAAGCAACCAAGACTGGGCTCGCCATGCTACAGGTCTACACCACCAACCTGGTGAGGAAAACGGAAGTGCAAAGTATGGCCACTACAAGTCTGAAACAGGGGGACTGCATCTATAATCATTTGTTTTCATGAGTACAGTGCTCGGCCATCTCCTAGAAAATAGATGCATGAGCTGCAGCTCCATTCATATGGGGGTACATTCTCAAGACTGGTGGGGGGACGCAGTGGTCAGACTGCAAGCAATCATATAGATAGATAGGAGATGAGCTTCTATCCGGGCACAACCCCTTAAAGACCCAATTCTGAATTTAAAAAATAAATTAATTAATTCTATATATATTTCACATAAATTATAATACAATAAGTATTATTAGAATATAGTGAGACATCTTAAAGGGGCTGTATGGGATTAGAAGAAGGGGACAATTTCAAGAAACAGAGTCACTTGTCCACGGGCAGTGTCTGCTGACCGCTGTTCTAGGAAATGAGGTTTAGAAGCACTCCAGCTGTGAAACTACAACTCCCAGCATGCACATTTGCTCAGCTGTTCTCAGAGTTCCCATAAGAGAGAATGGAGCAATCTGGGAGTTGTCGTTTCACAACCGCTGAAGGTTGCTGCTCCCTGCCCTAGAATACCAAACACTGCACACACAAAGCATCGATGCTGTGGTGTCGAGAGAAAAAAAAAAAGTAGTCTCTGCCTTTTAAAGAGCATCTGTCAGCAGGAGCAACCCTATTAAACCAGACAAACTGCTTGGAGGTGTTGTTCCCGCTGCGTTACACTATACCTCATTTGTGTTGCTCCGTTGGGACATTTCTAAGAAAACATTTTATTAATATGTAAATTAGGTCTTCGTTGCACCAAACCCTTCAGAGCACCAGAGCTCCTCCGCTCTGCACTTAGACCATTCCCCTCCTTGATTGACAACAGCCAGGCCCTGTAATCCTGAGCCTGCGCATCTGCCTTCCCAGCAGCAGAGATATTGCGCATGTGTAGATGACGTCATCCTCTACTACAGGCATCCTCAAACTGCGGCCCTCCAGCTGTTGTAAAACTACAACTCACACAATGCCCTGCTGTAGGCTGATACCTGTAGGCTGTTCGGACATGCTGGGAGTTGTAGTTTTGCAACAGATGGAGGGCCGCAGTTTGAGGATGCCTGTTCTACTAGTTGGAAGATGACATCATCAGTGCACGCACAGTAGTTATTTGCACTGGTGCGCATGCGCCGATAGTGTAGACTACAGCACAGGCGCCTGGCTCTTTCAATCAAGGAGACGACGGAGTGGTCTAAGGGCAGAGCGGAGAAGCTCTGGTGCTCCAAGGGCTCGGGCCCACCCCTCAGTGCACCAAAGATCTCATTTACATATTAATGTTATTTTTCTCAGGAACGACTCACCATAGGGACACTAATGAGGTATCCTTGTACTCAGCAGGATCAACCTCAATGCGGTTGATCCCGGCGACAGATGTTCTTTACACTCATACGACTTAATTCGGCGGCAGACATCAATCTTTCTACCAACCTGTAGGGCCTGCTTCCCTTCTCGGTAATGGCATCGCACCACATGTTGAACCCAACGCTGACAATGGTGCTGGCAATAAACGTGACAAAAACCACAAAGGAGCTGATCAGCAGATTCAGGAAGGCGTAAAAGAAAGAGCTGCAATAAAAAGAGGAGCGAAATAACTCATAAGAAGGCAAAAAACAGCATCAGCAGAAGCTGCGAGCAGCATGCGAATCACTGGAGTAAGTGGTCTCCCAAGACGTCTGCCGTAATTAATAACGCCAAGGAGGAAGCCCGGGTCTTGAGATTTCTCTTCTCTCCTCTCGTTATTCTCGTCACTTAAATCCCTTTATTTTTCTACATAATGAGATTTTAAATCATACACCCTAAAACGGGCAACTCATTGTAAATCACGCTTGGGCAGCCTACCGCCCAAGTGTGTACACCCTCCTATGGAGCATTCAAAAGTTATAGGATTCCCTCGTAGCACATTTAAAGGGACACTCTGGGAAAAATTTATACACTGTGTAAGCCTAGCAAAGGACCCTAGGGGGCGGGGCATGACAAGGATTGTCACCTTGGTTTTCTTTGAATCCCAGTGTCATGGCCCGCCCCTTTCACGCCCTGCACCAGGCATCACACTCGAGAACTTTGATACGGGACATCTGGGAGATTCTGGAAGCAGGAATAAAAAATAAAAATAAATTAAACAGATCACGATTTCCCCCTGTGTCCCGCCCCTTTTATATAGGACCCCCCTCAACCTATGTCATTTGAATTAAATAATACATATGCCCCTCCCCGTCAGCACACCCAAATATGAACAGACACTACACGCCCTTTATACAGATCCCAAACCTGACCACCCATTTATACAGACCCCAGACCTGATGCCTCGTCTATATAAAAAAATTAAAAAAATTCACAGAACGGGAATAGGCCCCCCCTGAAATATAGCGTTTATTAATAATACGTTAAAACAATGAACACTATAGGGGAATATCCAAATTGCTGAATGAAAAGCATAAGCCAGGGGTGCAGACAAGGCGAGTATCCCAAGGATATCATGGATTAGGGGTGAGCAAACCGAGCTACAGATCCAAGATCCGAAGTAGATTTGTTCCCCAAATTCATTTTAATGCTGTACGGAGACCTGTCTCCGTACAGCATTAAAATGTATTGGCTTCGCAGAGGCCAAATTCGTGAAATCCGAAGTTGCGCAAGACTTTGGTGAAGAACTTCGGGCTTTGATTGCACAACTTTAGTCGGCTTCGGTACCGGCTGGTTGCTCACCCCTAATCACGATACTTAGCTGTCCGGGGGAACGACTGACCCCGAGTCACCCTACCTAAAGCGGAATGGTCGCCCTGAAAAGAGCAATCCCGCTGTCTTCAAATCTATCCCTAGGCTAACAGCTAGGGGGGTAGAGAGGAGTGTGATGCCCTAAACTGGTTCATATAGATAAAATAATGACCTATATAGCAGATATATATCACTATGAGCAGTACGCTCAGTATATGGACCATCAGTAGGGTAACCAAGCAACCCCTAGGATATGATAATCTCAAAAGGTTGAACCTGACCTAGATGTATTGTAAACCTATATGTAGAGAGGTTGTAACTTTCAGCAATACGCTCAATGTATGTGGTCCACCAGTACGGTAACCAAACGAGCACTAATAGCAATAGTGTCACATAATTAGACCCAAGCCTGACTTGTTTCCGTCCTTTGAATTTACTGTTTTCTATCAGGGGCAAGTAAAGTAACAAGGCTGTGTAGATACAAAAAAACATCTAGACAATCAACACAGATTTATGTAGACTTTCATGTGGTCTGTACGACAAGTGCACACACTAGTCCTACTCTAGATGCTCTGTAAAACAATATTCATGAGAAAGATCCAGTCACTCCCAACTGGGCCAGGCACAGAGTGTAAGTGCATGACCAGAAGCATGATAGTGAGCAGATATAATAGTCCGATCTCAGAGAGAACAATCAGACATGTGCTGGTCATAATCATTGTGTGCAGCCGATATGTCGTGAACAAAGCAGAGATGTGCGGGCAGCAACTTGCATGGGTAATGAAAAATGGAGTGTGGACAATGCCCCAGGTACTTAAAGGAGTTTTCTGGAATTTTAATATTGATGACATCCTCAGGATAGGTCATCAGTATCAGATCAGATCAGCAGGGGTCTGATCCACCGATCAGCTGGTTGAAGAGAAGGTTGTGCTTCGTGCAAGCGCAACATTCCCTTCATTGTTTACCTGCTCGCCGCCGACATTACAGGCCTTCCCATTCACTTCTATGGTACGGCTCGTTCCTATACACTTGAATGAGAAGAAGCTGTCCCATAGAAATTAATGGGACGGCTTACTTATAGTTACAACTGCTCGACGGTGAGCAGGTAAACAAGGAAGGCAGCGCTGGCACGGAGCACAGCCTTCTCTTCAAACAGCTGATCAGCAGGGGTGCCCGGTGTCTGACCCCCACCAATCTGATATTGATGACCTATTCTGAGGATAGGTCATCAGTATTAAAAGCCAGGAAAACACCTTTAAGTAGGTCCAATGCTGGTGATGCCGATATAGGTGTGCCCGAGAGGGGACTCAACTCCTAGCTGGAGGAGCTCGCTCCATAGCAGCAGTGAAGCACCCATCCATATAAACCCAGATTCCCCATTTATACCTACACCAAACCAGACAACCTATTCAGACCAGAGGTCCCCATCTATACAGATCCCCAGACCGGATTCCCCATTACACAACACAGACTCCAAACCAGACCCCCATCTAAACAGACCCCAGACCAGACGCCCTCATCAATACAGACCCCAGACAAGATGCCCCCATCAATACAGACCTCAGACCCAACACCCTCATCAATACAGACCCCAGACAAGATGCCCTCCATCAATACAGACCTCAGACCAGATGCCCCCATCAATACAGACCCCAGACCAGAAGCCCCATCAATACAGATCTCAGACCAGACACCCCCATCAATACAGACCCGAAGCCCTCATCAATACAGACCCCAGACCAGACGCCCCCATCAATACAGATCTCAGACCAGACACCCCCATCAATACAGACCCGAAGCCCACATCAATACAGACCCCAGACCAGATTCCTCATTTATACAGACCTGAAGCCCTCATCAATACAGACCCCAGACCAGACGCCCCCATCAATACAGATCTCAGACCCGATGCCCCCCTCAATACAGACCCGAAGCCCTCATCAATACAGACCCCCAGACCAGACAACCCATCAATACAGACCCCAGACCAGATTCCTTATTTATACAGACCCCAGACCAGATTCCTTATTTATACAGACCCCAGACCAGATTCCTTATTTATACAGACCCCAGACCAGACAACCCATCAATACAGACCCCAGACCAGATTCGCAATTTATACCTACCCCAAACCAGACCACCCATCTATACAGACCCCAGACCAGATTCGCAATTTATACCTACCCCAAACCAGACCACCCATCTATACAAATCGCAAACCAGACCACCCATCTAAATAGATCCCAGACCACCCATCTATACAGACCCAAAACAAGACTACCCACCTATATAGATCCCAGACCACCCATCTATGCCGACCCTAAACCAGACCACCCACCTATACAGATCACACAACCAGAAATTCCACCTATACCAGGGATCAGCAACCTCCAGCTGTGATGAAAGAAACTCCCAGCATGCTCCATTCTGAGAACAGCCAAGTGAGTGGTGAGTGTGCATGCTGGGAGTTGTAGTTTCACCACTGCTGGACTATACAGACCCCAAAGCAAACCAGACAGCCTATCTATCCAGACCAGGAAACCCATCAATACAGACCCCAGACCAGATTCCCCATTAATGCAGACTCCAAATCAGACGACCTACCTATACAGACCCCAGACTAGAGCTCCCCACCAAGACAGCCCCCACCATACAAGACGTCCAGTGAGGTCTGCCCCCTGCGGTCACCCTCGCACCTGCAGTCTATGGAGCAGAGCTGACCGCCTCTCGGATACTCACTCCTGGTGACCCTTGCAGAGGAAGAAGAGCGTCCTCCAGGCCTGGGCGGCGGCGGCCAGCAGGGCCAGCACCCCGGTGAAGACGCTGAACCTGCAGGCGGACTCCGGGCCCCACTCCTCCACCGTGAAGTGCTCCCGCTCCAGGCTGACGTTCCCGCTCAGCCACAGGCCCTCCGTGAACAGCAGACATTTCCCGTGGAAGTCCGCGCTGTTCTCAGACAGGGGGACCACGGCGATGAAGCTGAAGAGGAAGGCCAGGAAATACAGGGTGCACTGGGCGAAGAGGAAATTATTCAGCGCCATTTTCCTGCTAGGAAGTCGAGCAGCTCTTAGAGAGGATGCGCAAAAGGCGCAGCCTGGAGAGGGGGAGGCAGCGTCAGAAATCCCTCATCATCACTGGTCCTCCTCATCCTCAGTGCTCTTCACCTCTAGTCCTCATCACTGGTCCTCCTCATCGTTCTTCACCACTACCTCATCACTGGTCCTCCTCATCCTCTCTGCTCTTAATCCCACGTCCTCATTCTCTCTGCTCTTCACCTCTAGTCCTCATCATCACTGGTCCTCCTCATCCTCAGTGTTCTTCACCTCTAGTCCTCATCACTTGTCCTCCTCATCCTCTCTGCTCTTAATCCCACGTCCTCCTCATTCGCTCTGCTCTTCACCTCTAGTCCTCATCATCACTGGTCCTCCTCATCCTCAGTGTTCTTCACCTCTAGTCCTCATCACTTGTCCTCCTCATCCTCTCTGCTCTTAATCCCACGTCCTCCTCATCCTCTCTGCTCTTAATCCCACGTCCTCCTCATTCTCTCTGCTCTTCACCTCAAGTCCTCATCATCACTGGTCCTCCTCATCCTCTCTAGTCCTCATCATCACTGGTCCTCCTCATCCTCAGTGTTCTTCACCTCTAGTCCTCATCACTGGTCCGCCTCATCCTCTCTGCTCTTAATTCCAGGTCCTCCTCATTCGCTCTGCTCTTCACCTCTAGTCCTCATTATCACTGGTCCTCCTCATCCTCAGTGTCCTTCACCTCGAGTCCTCATCACTGGTCCTCCTCATCCTCTCTGCTTTTAATCCCACGTCCTCCTCATTCTCTCTGCTCTTCACCTCAAGTCCTCATCATCACTGGTCCTCCTCATCCTCTCTAGTCCTCATCATCACTGGTCCTCCTCATCCTCAGTGTTCTTCACCTCTAGTCCTCATCACTGGTCCGCCTCATCCTCTCTGCTCTTAATTCCAGGTCCTCCTCATTCTCTCTGCTCTTCACTTCTAGTCCTCCTTATCCTCAGTGCCCTTCATCCTCTCTGCTCTTGTCTTCCTTAGCCCTGGTCCTCCTCATCTCTAGTTCTCCTCATGTCAGTACGCTTAATCAATGGTACTTATCTCCAGTCTTCCTCATCCCCTGCCCTCCCTCATCTCTAAACAGTACTCCTTATCCCTGGTCCTCCACATCCTCTGTACCCTTCATCTCAAGTCCTCTTCATCCCTGGTCCTTCTCCTCCTCAGTACTCTTCATTCCCTGGACCTCCTCATTTCTAGTCCTCATTCTTTTTCTGTCAAATTCCTAATCCCTCATCATCATGGTCTTCCTCTATCATCTCCATGTCTGGTATCCTCAAACCTATATCTGTAGTATTATTCATCCCCTGTCCTCTTACATCATCCATAATCTCCTTTATATGGATTCATCCAATCTTGATAAATCTCCACCCATGCAGCTATTCACATGGCGGTTTATATTTATGGCCAGTAGATAGTGGGTGTCCAAAAAATTGTCCTGTTTTCACTGCCAGACCTCGGTGAAATCAATGGGACCTTTTTTTTTTTTAGGAGTGGACCCGTCTAATGGGCATTAAAAACGGGTAAACTAGTGTAATATGACCTTTCAGGGGTCAAAAAAAAATACTACTACTCCCTATATCCACTTGCACGCGCCTGGACATTCGCACACGCGCTCCCCCACAGGATGCAGAAGGACCCGACGCTCCCAATGTGGTGACGTCATCACGATGGGAGCATCAGGTCCTTCTCCCTTCAGTGACGAGTGAGTGTCCCCGCATGTGCAAGTGGTTGAGGGTTTTATTTTGCTGCACATTATTACTGCAGGGGGCCACTCTGGGGAACGTTATGACCGCTGGGGGCCACTCTGGGGAACGTTATGACCGCTGGGGGACACTCTGGGGAACGTTATGACCGCTGGGGGACACTCTGGGGAACGTTATTACTACTGTTGGCCACTATGGTGGGGGGCAGAAAACATTAAAAACAGATTCAAAACAAACAGAAAATGGAGGCCATGAAAAACTAACAGTGTGAATGTAGCCCAAGTCTGCTCTATTGTGTTAAAGAAAATCTGTCACCAGCAACTCCCTCCCCCATAGACAGTTGTGGTTCATCTGACGCATTTTTTCTGTTGTTGATCGAGGCTCCATTCCCGATTTATGATCCTTATTCTTAATATGTAAATTAGCCCTTTGGTGCAATGAGGGCGTCGCCATTGCTCTTGTTGCACCCAAGCTCTGCTCCTTTTTGTGCCAAGCCCCTCTCTGGCAGCTTTGATTGCCAGGATTTGGCAGTGGCAAAGACATGTTGGCTCAGTGGTTAGCACTGGTGCCTTGCAGCGCTGGGGGCCTAGGTTCAAATCCAACATCTGCATGGAGTTTGTATCTTCTCCCCGTGTTGACGTGGGTTTCCTCCCACACTCCAGAGGCATACTTAGATTGTGAGCCCCATTGGGGACCGTGTGATGCTAATGTCTGTAAAGCGCTGCGGAATATGTCAGCGCTATATAAGGGAGTATAATAAATAAATAAAATAAAGTTAATAAAATAAATAAGTAAAATAAATAACTAAACGTGGATACCTTGTGTGTCTATTCTCATCCGCAATACGGACAAAACAAAAATAGGACACGTTCTATAATTTGTGGAGCAGCCACATGGAATCATTGATGGTCGGTACGTGTCACCAAGGTTCCTGGCCTCGGTGAGGTAAGAGCCGTTTTTTTCCCCTGAAGTGTCATTATTGCAGCCTGACACTTCAGTTGTTTAGTATGGCTGTAAAGCTAATCCAGGACGGCTCTTACTGGGAGTAGCCAAAGTGCTGGGTGGGTGGCTACTCCCCACGTTCCAGGCCGGGTCTTGGCAGGCTTATTAAAAGCAGTCAGCACTATCAGGTGGGGTAGGTTTTCCTCCATCTCACAGTGAAGCTGTGGAGTCCTCTAGGCTGAAGACTGCAAACAGGCATGCAGGCCGGCCAGTGAACTATTCTGTGGCTGAGCATTCAGCCAGGTATGAACAGACACCTAGGATTCCAGATGAACAGTGTTTTGTTTTTGCTGTGTGCGAACAATCACCAAGACTGTTATGTGTTGCTGAGTGTGAATAAAACACTGAAGTTTGATTTACAACCTGGTTCCTTGCCTCTATACTGCGTCCGCTAAACCTGTCTACCAGAGCAAATCCCTGCAATACTCACAAAGATAAAAGTAAGTAACAGTCACCGAGAGTCATGCAAACAAATGAGCAAGCTCCACATCCCAACATGGCACTCAGTCAACGCCCATATGATACAAAGAGAGGTGATGGTAGCAAGACATCTAAGGCCTCTTTCACATGGGCGTTGCGGGAAAAGGTGCGGGTGCGTTGCGGGAACATGCACGATTTTTACGCGCGACTGCAAAACATTGTAATGCGTTTTGCACTCGCGTGAGAAAAATCGGCATGTTTGGTTCCCAAACCCGAACTTATTCACAGAAGTTCGGGTTTGGGTTAGGTGCTGGGTAGATTGCATTATTTTCCCTTATAACATGGTTATAAGCGAAAATAATAGCATTCTGAATACAGAATGCATAGTAAACTAGCGCTGGAGGGGTTAAAAATAATAATAATAATAAACTCACCTTAATGCACTTGATCGCGCAGCCCGGCTTCTCTTTTGTCTTCTTTCTTTGCTGTGTGCAGGAAAAGGACCTGTGGTGACGTCACTCCGGTCATCACATGATTCATCACCATGGTAAAAGATAATGTGACGGACCATGTGATGACCGGAGTGACGTCACCACAGGTCCTTTTCCTGCACACAGCAAAGAAGGAGACAGAAGAGAAGCCGGCAGCGCGAGCAAGTGGATTAAGGTGAGTTTATTATTATTTTTAACCCCTCCAGCGCTATTTTGCTATGCATTCTGTATTAAGAATGCTATTATTTTCCCTTATAACTATGTTATAAGGGAAAATAATAATGATCGGGTCTCCATCCCGATAGTCTCCTAGCAACCGTGCGTGAAAATCGCACCGCATCCGCACTTGCTTGCGGATGCTTGCGATTTTCACGCAACCCCATTCATTTCTATGGGGCCTGCGTTACGTGAAAAACGCACAATATAGAACATGCTGCGTATTTCACGCAACGCACAAGTGATGCGTGAAAATCACCGCTCGTGTGACCAGCCCCATAGAAATGAATGGGTCCGGATTCAGTGCGGGTGCAATGCGTTCAACTCACGCATCGCATCCACGCGGAATACTCGCCCATGTGAAAGGGGCCTTAGGCTACTTTCACACCTGCGTTCGGTGCGGATCAGTCTTGTATCTGCACAGACGGATCTGCACCGATAATGCAAACGCTTGTATCCGTTCGCATTATGCTTTAAAAAAAAAGTCTAAGGCCCCTTTCACATGGGCGTCATGTTTTTTTGCCCGGACAAGATGCGGGTGCGTTGCGGGAAAATGCGCGATTTTTCCGCACGAGTGCAAAACATTGTAATGCGTTTTGCACGCGCGTGAGAAAAATCGGCATGTTTGGTACCCGAACCAGGACTTCTTCCCAGAAGTTCGGGCTTGGGATCGGTGTTCTGTAGATTGTATTATTTTCCCTTATAACATGGTTATAAGGGAAAATAATAGCATTCTGAATACAGAATGCATCGTACAATAGCGCTGGAGGGGTTAAAAAAATAATTTAACTTACCTTAATCCACTTGATCACGCAGTCGGCATCTCTTCTGTCGTCTTCTTTGCTGTGCACAGGAATAGGACCTTTGATTACGTCACTGTGCTCATCACATGGTCCAATCACATGGTTCATCACCATGGTGAGGGACCATGTGATTGGATCATGTGATGTGATGTCACCACAGGTCCTTAGCCGGCAGCTCAACATTACAGAAGAAGACAGAGATCCGCAACTACGCGATCAAGTGGACTCGGTGAGTTAATTATTATTTTTTTTAACCCCTCCAGCGCTATTGTACTATGCATTCTGTATTCAGAATGCTATTATTTTCCCTTATAACCATGTTATAAGGGAAAATAATACAGATCGGGTCCCCAGCCCGATCATCACCTAGCAACCATGTGTGAAAATCGCACCGCATCCGCACTTGCTTGCGGATGCTTGCGATTTTCACGCGGCCCCATTCACTTCTATGGGGCTTGCGTTGCGTGCAAAACGCATAATATAGAGCATGCTGCGTATGTCACGCAACGCACAAGTGATGCGTGAAATACAGAGCTCATGTGCACAGCCCCATAGAAATGAATGGGTCGGGATTCAGTGCGGGTGCAATGCGTTCACCTCACGCATCGCATCTGCGCGGAATACTCGCCCGTGTGAAAGGGGCCTAAGTCAAAACGGATCCATCCCGACTTACATTGAAAGTCAATGGAGGACGGATCCGTTTTCATTTGCACCATGTTGTGTCAGTGAAAAACGGATCTGTCCCTATTGACTTACATTGTAAGTCAGGACGGATCCGTTTGGCTCTGCATCGTCAGGTGGACACCAAAACGCTGCAAGACCAAACGCAGCCAAACTGATGCATTCTGTGCGGATCCTTATCCATTCAGAATGCATTGGGGCTGAACTGATCCGTTTTGGGCCACTTGTGAGAGCCCTGAAACGGATCTCACAGGCGGACCCAGAAACGCCAGTGTGAAAGTAGCCTAATCCTGATAATGTCTTCAATGGAGCTGAGCATTTTGTTCCTAAACTAATGGGGTCATTTATTAAGACCAGCGTTTTAGACGCCTGTATTAATACTATTAATACCCCTTTAGCTGGTGGTGGATGCACAGAATTTATGTAGAGGCGCCAGCTCTACATACCTTCGGCGTATCCACCGCCTGTCTAGATGTACCCCAGCTCCCTTGCTGGCTTAGAGCTAGACCATTTTTCACACCTAAGGGTACTTTCACACTAGCGGCAGGACGGATCCGACAGGCTGTTCACCCTGTCTGATCCGTCCTGCCACTATTTCGCCGTGCCGCCGCTCCGTCCCCATTGACTATAATAGGGACGGGGGGGGCGGAGCTCCGGCGCAGCACGGCAGTGCATGGCGAGAGGCCGCCCGACTAAAAGTACTGCATGTCCGACTTTGTTGTCCGGCGGCCTCTCACCGCGCACTGCAGTGCTGCGCCGGAGCTCCGACCCCGTCTCCATTATAGTCAATGGGGACGGTGCGGCAGCACAGCGAAATAGCAGCAGGACGGATCCGAAAGGGTGAACAGCCTGTCGGATCCGTCCTGCCGCTAGTGTGAAAGTACCCTTACACAGGCATAGAAAATGATAAGTGAGATAGGCCAGCCGGCCCGCGCCCTTCCTGCCCTCTCCGCGCCCCCTTTTTTTAGTCCTGGCGTGAGCGGGGAAAAGTAGCAGATTGCCGCAATCTGCGCCAGATATACGCGTATATATCTTACGCGTATATATCTTTTAACAAATGACCCCCTATTCACACGTCCGTTGTTTCTTTCCTGATCCGTTCCGTTTTTTGCGGAACAGATCTGGACCCATTCATTTTCAATGGGTCCTGAAAAAAAATCAGACATTGAGCTGTCCGTTTTTTTTCAGGACCCATTGAAAATGAATGGGTCCAGATCTGGTCCAGATCTGTTCCGCAAAAAACGGAACAGATCAGGAAAGAAAAAACGGACGTGTGAATGGACCCTTAATGTTTTCTAGTCTTCTCACCCCTCCTAAAAGGTCAGGACGCATGTACGGTAACTTCGTACGGCAGGAACGCGGCCAGGTATCAGACATCACCGAATTAAAGGGGAAGCGCCAATTAAAACCTTGCTTTATACTGATTAATGCAGAAATGACTGAGCGGTAAATGCGGTTGAACACATTCCGGAGGAAGCAGAAGACGGAGATGATTTGTTAATTGGTTAATTACAATGTATGCCACATGGGACGCCAATATATAACGGGATATGTGGAACCGCCGCCTCCAGGAGATGGAATCCGCCGTCTGATGCACATGTGCACTTTGCCATTGACTCCCGCTCCCGCATGTCAATTTACAGCTAATTGCTCTTTACAAACAATATTTATGCAAATGACACTCTTTAGTCTTGAAATAATGGAGGATGATCCGACTCCTGCTCGAGGTGTTCCATCATTCTCTAGAACGCCGGCCCAGGTTACATTACATTCCCCCAATTTGTGCGAGTTTCAAAGGTTTCCCCATACAGATACATATCGTCTCCTTTACCTCTGTACTCTAATTACTCCTCCTATCTGTCTCTTCTCTATTCTTTTCTGTAATTGCTTCATTTAAATAATTACCGCCATCCCCGACACAAAGAATTGCTATATTCTTCCCATTGTGTGGGAGGTAAAATGTTAATCTCTATGATTTGCATCTATTTGTGCCAGGCTCCAGCTTGTGTCAGATCCCGCTCCGGAGCCGTCTCATTTCTGCAACTTTCTCTTATAACTTGTGTGTTAAAGGGGTTTTCTAGGATTTTCATATTGATGGCTATCCTCGGGATCAGATGGTCGGGGGTCCTACTCAGGGCACCCCCCACTGATCAGCTGCTTGAGGAAAAAAACGGAAGTTTTACAAAAAACATCTCTTAACAACCATCAGTGAAAAACGCATTGCATCCGCCCCCTGCTTGCGGATGAAATGCGTTTTTCACTGAAGCCCCATTCACTTCTATGGGTCCAGGGCTGCGTGAAAAACGCAGAATATAGAACAGGCTGCGTTTTTCACGCAGCGCAGAACTGATACGTGAAAAAAACCGCTCATGTACACAGACCCATTTAAATGAATTGGTCCGGATTCAGTGCGGGTGCTATGCGTTCACGTCACGCATTGCACCCGCGCGGAAAACTCGCTGGTGTGAAAGGGGCCTTACAGTTGTACCCAGCTTAGACAATCCTCCGAGTATTAAAGGATTTGCACGAGTTGAAAGTTTTGGGGGTGGGCAAACTGTAGGGAAGCTGATACTATAGTAAAAAAATAAAAATAAATACCCTTTCCGATCCGGCACCGTTTCTCCATCCTGGCAGTCGAGCTGCAGCTGCGACGTGTTGGTTTCCAGCCAATCACTGGCCTCAAGACTGTTGAAGCCAGTGATTGGCTGCCGCAGTGAACGAGACATGGAAATATTACATTACAGCTGAGAGGAGGGAGCGGTGGTAATGGATCAGAGGGGCCTGATTTTGTATTCATTCATCAAACCTGCAGTCTGCACCCAAAAACCTTCAACTTGAACAATCCCTTTAAATTTGCTACAATGTATCAGTGTAGGATAAAAAGTGTCAGTCTGTAAAGCACTAGAACCACATGTGACATGCTCTGCAACAAAACATAAAATGTCACAGAATAGAACTGTATGCATCTGATTGAGGGTCCCAGCCGTCAGACCCCCATCATCGATCATGGGAGCGGGGGTCTCGTGCCACCTTACAGGTCTCGTGCAATGACAGGGGTGAAGGAGCAGGAGTTGGGTATATAAAGGGAAATTTATCAAGGGGGGGGGTATTTAAAGTGCGTTTTGCTCGAGTCTGCATTGCCAGTATTTGCACCAATTGTATCAAACGTTAAATGATACATTTGGTGCAGCTTTAGCTCTGTCTAGAGATGTTACTCCAGTTTTTATCCCCCCTCTCCCGCTGGAGGCTGGAGTGAACTTGCAACGTTTCTATGACTTTTTACTTTCTTAAATCTGCCCTACACAAAGTGGCGTAACTAGAAATGACTGAGCCCCTTCCGTCCCCCCCCCCCCCCCCCCCCCCCCCCCCCCCCCTCCCCCCCCCCCTCCTGTAAATAGTCAAGATCGCGCTCTAGGGCGAGGCCTGGAAGCTGCTCCATCCGTTCCTTACAGTGTCTCTGTATATAATTTCATTTTAGAATACGGTTGAGGGAGCGCTGAGAAAATCTTTTAGTCCTCCTCCTGGGTGGGCCCCTTCTGAGTTCGGGCCCCAAAGCAGCAGCTTCCCCTATATCTATGCCCCTGCTTACACCCTCATTAACATATCTAACCATAGCCACTTTTTTAAACTGGAGTAAATGACATAAAATAACAAAAAGTCATACATTTTTGCTCAAGTTCAGCCTTGCTCCGGTGACCCATCACAGTAAGGGCCGATTCCCAGGACTGTGCTTGGCCTGGGATAAACATGGCCCGTGTGTCGGCTGCATCTCTCGGATCGACCGTGGCTACTAGAGATGAGCGAATTTTTCAAAAATTCAATTCGGCTGTTTCGCCAAATATTTCTGAAAATTATGATGTCTGCCAGGCCGAAAGTCAAAATAGTGGACCAGTCATGAAGTGGGGAAGGTGGAAGCAGCATGAGGAGACCACAGAGTGGCCCAATGACAGGGTCTGGAGGTGGAAGCAGTATGAGAAGGAAGATAAATTTAGACTAGAACCTTCAGAATCACAGGTGCATATCCATGAAGCAAACATAATTACAAAAAACAAAATGGCTGCACACCGTTATATATACAAACAATAGAGCTAAGAAATGGGGGTCATTCTAGATAAAAGTGGTACAATACCGACTATAAATGAGTAATGGAAGCTCTTAGCGCACATACGTGTCGGGCCCATCTACCAGGCGTCAAGGTGGCTTCCGCAGATGTATCCCTAACACTAAATATACTGCCTCACTTTGGACTTACTTTTCTTGCAATATATTGAGTGTAGCGCCTCTTTTAGACTGAACACGCCCATCTACCTGGGACTTCTGAGCAGAGTACGTTTGTAGCTGGTTCCTACACTGCCCTGAATATTGTAGGCTTAAGCAAGTCCAAAGTGAGTCAGTTTCTTTAGTGATAGGGACACATCTGCGGAAGCCACCTTGACGCCTGGTAGGTGGGCCCGACACGTATGTGCGCTAAGAGCTTCCATTACTCATTTATAGTCGGTATTATACCACTTATCTAGAATGACCCCCATTTCTTAGCTCTATTGTTTGTATATATAACGGTGTGCAGCCATTTTGTTTTTTGTAGCAGTATGAGGACGCAACCGAGTGACACAATGACCAAATCTGGAGGTGGCAGCATCATGAGTAGGCCACAGAGTGACAACAACAGAGTCTGGAGGTGGCAGCAGCATCAGGAGGAGGCCACCGAGTGGCCCAATGACAGAGTCTGGAGTTGGCAGCAGTATGAAGAGGCCACCAGGTGGCACAATGACCAAGTCTGGAGGTGGCAGCAGCATCAGAAGGAGGCCACAGAGTGGCACAACAACAGAGTCTGGAGGTGGCAGCAGCATGAGGAAACCACAGAGTGGCACAACGACAGAGTCTGGAGGTGGCAGCAGTAGGACGCAGCCACCAGGTGGCACAATGACCATGTCTGGAGGTGGCAGCAGCATCAGGAGGAGGCCACAGAGTGGCACAATGAACGAGTCTGGAGGTGGCAGCAGTATGAGTAGGCCACAGAATGACACAATGACAGAGTGTCGATCGACCAGGATACTTCTGGGGGAACCTGCCTGGCATGAACAGGCCTCTAGTAGCTACAGACAATGACAAGACAAAGCGTCAAGATAGCTTTGAGCCCGGAAGAGTTGTGGAGTTCATCGAGATACGTCACTAAAGCTGTCAGAGTAATGATAAATCTGGCCCAATGTATGTAATATTTTGCATTATTATTAAAAGGGGTATTCTGGTTATGTGAAGTTATCCACTATCCACAGGGTAGGGGTTAACTATTCGATTGGTGGGGTTTCTACTGCTGGACCCCCACTGATCACAGACCTCCCAAGTGTCCCTCTCTTTGGAAGGATGGTCCCTATTTTGGACCCATGTCCCTCTTTTCTCCTTAAATGTCCCTCTTTTTGATCTGAGGTATAGATTTGCATTGTTACGTTTACAAAATTGATCAAAAAAGTGTTTGTCTGGTTCCTCTCTGTATATTAGAACCTGCCTTGTATATTATCTCATTATTCAATGCAATTAGATTTTTGAATATAGAAATTTCTAGATAATTTTTGTGCTATGGTACGCTAAGAAAACTATAAAATAATTGCATACATATACAGGACAAATGGACTTTTACACAATGAACCATAAGGGTCTCTCTTTGACCGTTCAAAAAGTTGGGAGGTATGTGATCACAAGAACCCTGTACTCTGTTTAGACCTCCGAAATGAACAGAGCGGCCGGTCGGGCATGTGCGCAGTCACTCCACTCATTTCTATGTTCTGGAGATAGCAAGTACAGTCCTTGCCCATCTCTAGAAAAGGGGCAGCTGCCCACATGCCCGACCGGCCGTTCCATTCATCAGAAGGCTCCACAGGGTCCCCGTTCTTGTGATCGCCATTCTGAAATTACATTACGTACACTCCGAGCGAGGACGCCTCTGCGTACAGTGCTGCAGCATAGGTTGGCGATACATTTTGATGCATTTAAACACTCGGTATGAATCGTCTCGGTATCGTACTCGGCGCGAGCTCAGGGCGCACTATTTGTTTCCTACGCGCAGTCACTCAGGATCCCACAAGTTATAAAGCACCCGCCGCGGAGTTCTTTACGAGGGTGGCATTAATAGTCATATAATTTTATTAGCTTTTTTATGACAAACCCTGGTTCTTATTTACACCAAATAATATAAATGCCATAAAGGATTGATGAAAGGGTCTGACAGTGTGATTTAGTCCTGGCTTCCCCGGTTCCAGGCTGACACACATTATAAGACACCGGATTTTAATTCTACCGTTGTGGCATCTTGAATTAAACAGAACAGATTAATGTTGTGCTGTATGCGAGCTGTATTTCACTACTTGCAATATTATAATTGAGGAAGATCTGGCATAAAGAGATACGTTTCCATTAAAAGAAACACAACACCACAGTATATGTTGCTTTTATTCTGCATGAAGGGAATACTGATAGATTATCCTTGGATTGGTTCTCATGGACCCCGGGATGTACTGTAAACCCTCTGTCAGTGGAATTACCTTCCGTAGAGGCAGGGCACACAACCACTTTGGGCAGGTGGTGCAAAGCAGTTTGATACTGAACTGCTTCCCTTGCTTGCTTTCAGCTGGTATGTTGACTACTCACAGATACCACTAGGGGGAGCTCACTGCTTCCAGTTCCATATGGAGCAGTATGGCACTTCATATGGAACTCCATGGTAGCATGGATAGCACTTGCAGGTCTGGGGTCCTGGGTTTGAATCAATCTGCACGGAGTTTGCATGCTCTCCCCACGTTTGCACTGATTTCCCCTGGGTACTCCAGTTTCCTTCCACACACTAAAAACATATTGATGCAGTAAATTAATTGGATTAGTATTCAATTAGATTGTGGGCCCCCAAAAAAAAGGGAAAGATATGACAACTCAGTACAACACGATGGAATTTGTTGGTACTTTGTAAAAGCATAAAATAAATAAAATGCAGCTAGCTCCCCCTAGTGGTGGCTGAATGCTGCCATAATTGTATTATTTGTCTAACTATTTACAAAGAACTCCAAATACAGGTGTATAAACGCTGCAAAATGATTCAGTATGTATTTTGCCATGTAAAAGCCAAGTATTTTACTTATAAAGGGTGCCGTTTGCAAATATATGTATGCGGGTGGAATGACGTCCAAGTGGTCTCCAGCCAATGACTCTCTAGCTGCTGGGAAATGAACACTCCCATCATGCTCCAGCAACCACATGCTGTCAGGGCATACTGGTAGCTGAGGGAGGGAAAGAGATAGATAGATAGATAGATTAGATAGGGACATATGGTGACAAATATAACTGAAGCATGAGTAGATCACAGGTGGTGTTGCTGCTAGGACCTCCCAGTGATCAGTTGTGATCCGTAGGAGAATCTTGCATAAAGTGATCAATTTGCCAGCAGCACCACCCACAGGAAAGAGGGAGCATTAAACAGTACTCACTGAAATCAATGGGCTGTCCATGTAATGCACAGGCTTGTTGGGTCCTCCAGGGAGTGGAGCATTCCTTTTGGTTGCTCCCCACCATGACGAGAAACTTTCTAGTCCATATGGAAGCAGTGAGTCAAGACTCAAGGTACAGATATGTCTGCCATGAATAGGAATGCTTATGCCTCATACAGTTACATTAGGAAGACGTTGTGCTAACCCAGAAATTTGGTTTATCCAGTCTGGTTTTCCTACATGCTGAACACAGCTATGAAAAGTTGGTCATCTGTGACAAAAAAAATGTGTGTCCGGTCTGTGTCAATTTGTACCATTTAAATCTTAGGGAAAAAGTGGGGAAATGTAGTAACCATTGTCAGCCATCAATGTATAGCTAATTCTTCTGGTCCCTCAGTCATAGCGTCAGACTCCTACTTCTGGACCTCTGTGTTTGGCATCGTGCTGGAGTCCTGCCCTCTGTATCCCGCTCTCCCTGATCAGAGCCTCCTTGCCTGGCACGCTGCTCCTGGACCTCCTGCTGATGGCTCTTCTCAAATCTTGGCTTCCTAAAAGGCCAATGTGTGCCCAGTCACTTGTCCGTCAGAAAAAGCTACACATTGCCTAGAACCTTCCCCACCTTCTAGTTCCTTAGCAATTGGTTCAGTACTTTTTTAAGGTGTCAATCACCCTTGAGCCATTAGTTTTGACATGTGTTCTGAACTCTGTTTCCCATCAAGACCCAACCATTGTGAATGAACTCTGCCTGCCCTGACTTCTGCCCATATGCAGCACCCCAGCACAGTGGGTATTTTCTAATGGTTTGCTATGTAATGTACCTAGTGTAACTATGTATGCATGGCACAGCCAAGGTTAACAATCCTGGTTCAGCCCTCATAGGGAGTAAGAGGTCCTATCCCTAACCTTAGAAAATTGTAGACTAGAGTTCAGAGAGGGAAGAAGCAGTGACCTATGCTCCCTCTTCTTAGGCCTCAACATTTAGAGACTCGCCAATCTCTGCAGGAGACGAAAAAGAGAAAGACAAAGGAGAGAACTGGAGAACTTAGAATCTACATGGCTGAGCATTGGAGTCAGTAAGATAACCTGCTACCAAAACCTATTCAGACATTGCTACTGTGAGCAACACTGTTAAGACACCCTCCATACCTGGACATGACCTGGCCAGTCGTATCACTAAAACCTTGTATCCATCAGTGGACATTACAGCCACTAGAGATGAGCGAATTTCATATTTTGAAATTCGTTCACACTTTCTTTGGTGGAAAAAGGTGAATTGCGTTATGGATTTCGTTACCACGGACCATAACGCAATTCTATGGCTACTTTCACACTCGTGTTTTGGGCGGATCAATTATGGATCTGCAAAAACGGATCCGTTACAATAATATAACCGCATGCATCAGTCATGAACGGATCCGATTGTATTATCTGTAACAATAGTAACACAACCGATAATAGAGGCTCAAACTACAGTTACTGATTAGTGTGCTAAACCCTATAAATCAATAAATCTATTCACAAACAATGGGTAGCTTATTAGATATAAAACTTTACATTTAATAAGGTCTCAAGAATAAAATAATGGGCCCTATAATAATATTAAACACTCAAGTTTTGTAACCACCGGCTACACTAATCTCCTAAAATAATGTGCGGAGATGGGAGAGGACCATATATAGGGATAGCAAAAAAAAGTGCAGACAGAATGAGAGGTACATGGGTACCAAGGCAGAGAGACACAGTGCTGGGTCAAAACCCTAGGCAACCCTATCGCTACCTCTCCTCCCCCCTAAATAACTATAGAGGCCCTAATGTCACCCTCCCTAAATGTGGACTGCCCAGCTTTGCCCGATAGACAGAAATTGGTCCAGTTTACCTAAGACCGATGAGGGTTACAAGGAGGGCATATAGACTGGCATGGAATGTGTGGCGAGTTAGATCAAGTGTAGGTGCCATGTGTGAATCCGTCGTCCACACAATTCTAATTCAACTCACACACAAATGTGTCAGTATATATATATATATATATATATATATATATATACACACAGGGATGTAACTAAATCCTGGAAAAAATATATCTAAAGATAAATCAGATATTTACAGTGTCCCGACGCGTTTCCTCAATGATGTCTGATTCAACAGGGGACAAAATTGTATCCAGGAGGTCCCTTGACATGGGATATCTTCTCTGGGGACAATATTGTAGGAGGTTCCCTAGCCTAGGGTAATTACTCCAGCCAAAATAAGAGGTCTCAGAGGGTCCCTTGGCCTAGGATAATTTCTCCAGCCAAAAGTAAGGAGTCTCAGAGAGTATAGTATTGTACCCTATCTCATCAATTACCATAATACATGTTGCTATTGGTAGTTGCCCTGTAGTTGTTTAATCACAGATAGATCGTAGTGTGAAATCATCACAGACAGCTTAGGGTAGGCGATAGATCCGACCAAGGATTACGATGAGACAGGTTAATGCCCCTGTTAGCCTCTTGGTCACATGACAGAGTAGTTCCTAATACTTAATTTCTAATCATATAGAGATTCAAATGCATTTGCATAGTTGTCCGGATATAAGTATCACAACCTGGATAGTGAGCCAGGAGTAACCCTATGTCATCAATATCTCAATGAGACTCCAATCCAAATCAAAGTGCACAAACCTCAGGTCAGGTCACAAAACAAATCACATTGATTCAATGTGTCTAATTAATATGCATTCTGGCAGACCTCCCACAAGTAATATCACCAACGAGGGTAAAAGGTCTCTACAATGCAATGCTAGATCATCTCGATATGTAAGCATATAAGCGTAGTCTACTTATCCGTCCAGTTCTGGATGACAACTGTTCCCGGATAAGGATGGGTGGAAGGTGCTCCTCGGCGTCCCGCGTGTAGCAGTGGCAACGGAGCCGCGTTCGCGGGTCATTTAAAAAGCTGTGTAGCCCCGCCCCCATCCACGCCCCCTTAGCATCATGCAACGTCATTCTCACGTGATGCGTCAGCTGTTTGGCATATGGTCACGTGACCAAGCTTCTTCCTATGACGCATAATGTATGACGCGTGTTTACTGTTGCCAGGTAACTATTGGAACGCTCAGTCTTCACAGTGAAGCAGAGGCCCGAGCATCTAGGGTAACCTAGCAACCTGCCGTCTTCACTAGATGTGTGTCGAGCGGCCAGCGCTCTCTACTGCGCATGTGTGAGTCGGGTATATTATGGTGCAAAAGGTAAAGTCAGAGGGCAAATTTGCTCAACCTTTGTTCCCACTTTAATATAAAGCATTTTCAAATGGTCTGCCCGATCTTGCAGATAACCCAATGGAATGTTAGAGTTTATAAGGTGATTCCTCAAATATCTGTTATTTCCAAACAATCGCTAACACGCACCATCGGTTAGCACTTATCCTCTGTAGGTCTCCTAACCAGATTTAAAGTGGAGTCCTCTCCCATCTCCGCACATTATTTTAGGAGATTAGTGTAGCCGGTGGTTACAAAACTTGAGTGTTTAATATTATTATAGGACCCATTATTTTATTCTTGAGACATTACTAAATGTTAAGTTTTATATCTAATAAGCTACCCATTGTTTGTGAATAGATTTATTATCTGTAACATAGCCAAGACGGATCCATCATGAACTCCATTGAAAGTCAATGGGAGACGGATCCGTTTTCTATTGTGCCTGATTGTGTCAGAGAAAACGGATCCGTCCCCATTGACTTACATTGTGTGTCAGGACGGATCAGTTTGGCTCAGTTTCGTCAGACGGACATCAAAACGCTGCAGGCAGCGTTTTGGTGTCCGCCTCCAGAGCGGAATGGAGACTGATCGGAGGCAAACTGATGCATTCTGAGCGGATCCGCATCCATTCAGAATGTATTATGGCAAAACTGATCCATTTTGGACCGCTGGTGAGAGCCCTGAACGGATCTCAGAAACGGAAAGCCAAAACGAGAGTGTGAAAGTAGCCCAAGACGGAATGTATAACGGAATGCCTTTAGAGACATTCCGTTATTTATTCCGTCATAATAGAAGTCTATGGGCTGCAAAACGGATCCGTCCTGTTTCCGTTATGCAGGGGAGTCTTCTCCTGCATAACGGAAATGGGACAGATCCGTTTTGCAGCCCATAGACTTCTATTATGACGGAATGAATAAAGGAATGTCTCTAAAGGCATTCCGTTATGCATTCTGCCATAGAACTGCTCTATGGTCCGTGGTAACGGAATCCATAACGCAATTCACCTTTTACCACCAAACGAAGTGTTAACAAATTTCCTAAGCGGAAATTCGCCCATCTCTAACAGCCACCATAGCAAGAGTATGACTGCCCGCCATGGATTCTGCAGGAAGAGACTTGAGGCGGAGAGGGAAGAGGGCCATAACGCCCATCCTTGCCATTCATCATTATCTGGGAAGAAATGCACTGTGCACAGTTGGAAATCTGCTATAATTGGATGCACTAAAACTCCTATTTTGCACTACAGTAAAGAGAGACGTTTACTCTGCTAAATGGCCTGGTTTTCTGACTCCTACACCACACAACGGCCATTGCATTGTATACATGCCGCCTTGCACCCATCCAAAACACCTGACATCAAGGGCACCCCAGCTAACTTCAGGCAGGAGCCCCAGAATCAGGGTGTGCCCTGTTGGAAGAAAGGGTGCTCCCTTCTTTTGCTGCATCGGCCCTAGGGAGCAACGGTGTGAGAAAAGCCACCGTTATAACCAGTCCAGAACCACTTCCCACCTCTGCTCCCGCTCCTCAGGGACTCGCTGCGTATCAGACTACAACATTTACCCCCCAACTTATGACCGGATCGTGATGTTTAGCCCCAAGCCACATCCAACTTCTTCATGGCTTGCTGTCTTGAACATGTGTCAGCTTAGAGGACTGCGCTTCTGTTGAAGTAGAAAGGTCCACGTGATAGCCCACATGCTCTCCAGTTGTTGGAAAACTTCTCCTCTCCTATTGAAATATATGGAAATCCTGACATCACATTCCCTTCTTAAATAAAATATAGCCATATGGAAATCCCTTAAAAAAAAAAAATTATATAATAAATTTCAAAATATACAATAAATTTATATTTAGAATTTCCACTCTGGATTTATGATATTTATGACATTAGTCAGAGCCCTTATCAGAATAGTTTCCTGTTCCAGAGTCCATAATATATTCTTCAATGAGTCATACCTCTAGCCCGTCTCATGCTCCGGATCCCTTCACCCTACCCCTAGCCAACATTAAGCCTCCTTCGCATGCACGAGCCGTAGATCTTCCACGTAGCTCCTCACATTTAATAGCTCACAATGGCCAGTGACTGAATTACAACGTTTTATGGCCGTATTATAATTATAGACACACAAGCGCATTGAAAATACCCAACAGGGCAAAATAAAAATGCCGTGTTCGAAAATATAAATTTTTATGCAGAGACATTATGTGTGAAGTGCGGACGAGTCTGTTATCAACATCGATGTGTCTGATTATTTCATTTTACAACTGACCTTTATTTCTACTTCCTGTAATAAAAATCTGTTTAAATGTTAACAAAACAGTAATTCATTGAGGTTTTTACGACTCGTTTATCAGCCCCTCCCTCCTTCCCGCTTCAGCATATTCTTATTTTTCATCAGGACAGTCAAAATGTTGCATCTTGCCTGCATCAGGATATTTGCCACACTTTTCTGAGCATTAACCTGGGCTTAGAGATGAGCTTATCAATTCTGAAATTTGATCCAACTTTTACCACAAATTCTGAACCCTACTGAATCCGAATTTTGTGTGATTTAATTCAGGAGAATCAAGAAGGAGGAGAAGCAGGAAAAGGAGGGAAAAAAGAGGAGGAAGAGGAAGCGGTGGAGAAGGAGGAAGAGGTAGAAGACATGGAGGAACTAAAGGAGAATGAGGAAAAAAAGGTAGAAACGGAGAAAAGACAGACCTCGGATGGGCAATTCGGCCAAATCAGACCAGAAACAATGTTTAAGAAATCCACTTATTTCTATTTGGGCCTTATGGGATAAAACTAAACAAGTCAATAATAAAATACAGATCTGGTCCAGAAACCCAATCAATTTGTCTAAATAGGGCACATGGGATATCATCAAAGCGGGTAGCGTCTATGTGCCGAAATAGAGCGCTGTTCTGTAAGAGCGGCTCTTGCTCTGGAGGACCAGGAACATCCATACCTTAGATGGCTGGTTGGTCATGCTACATAATGCCGTCAGGGAATTTTTCACTGGTTTTGCCCAATGATAAACAGATGATCCCTTGGCAATAGAGAAAGCAACTCAATTTTTTTCTAAAGTTATGATTCTACCAAATCTGAATTTTGTGTGATTTGATTTGGGAGAATCAAGAAGGAAGAGTAGGAGTAGGAGGTGAATAAGGAGGAAGAGGTGGATAAAGAAGAGGAGGAGGAAGAGATGGAAGAGGAGAAAGTAGGGTAGGTGGAAGAGGAAGACGTGGAAGAAGAAAGAAGAAGAGGAGAGGGAAGAAGAAGGAAAAAGGGGAGAGGGAGGAAAAGGAGGAGGAAGAGGTGGAAGAAGATGGAGAAAGAGGAGAGGGAGCAAGATGAGCAGAAGAGGGAAGAGGAGAAAGACCCCAGCCTACATTTGCTCATATGTAATTGAGTCATATGGGATAAACTATATATATATCTCTAGTCGATGGAACCTAGCCCATTTCTAATTAGGGAATGTGGACATCATAGAGGCGGGTACCCTCTATGTGCCGGAACATAGAGCTGCTGTTTAGGAGCAGCTCCTACTCTGGAGGACCAGGAAGGTTCATACATTATATAGCCAGTATATAATGCTACATCTAGCAGCCTCTGCAGGGTAATGTGCTGCTGGTCATCCACATTGATAACAGCTGATCCCAGGGAAATAGAAAAGCTGTACTCATGGTTAGCTGACTTCCTCGCCAGCTTCTTTTCAAATTTTCCAATGGGTTGTCAATATGAGACAACACCTTTAGTTTAGAATACATAGGTTGCTCCACTTTTAGTTTGCGCTAGTTTCTATACATAAGGTCTATTGTCTGTGAGGTTAAGTGCAGATGAATACTTCAAAGTTCCTGGGCACCAATGCAAAATATGTAACAGCCCCCCCCCCTCCCAATTACATGTATTTATAGTACTCATAGGTTGCTAATGGACTTGTCGAGCCCCTTTAGGCTGTAGGGTTGGGTATAATTGCAACTAATACAGTTACAGCCCTGGTTTGAGGATGATGGTACTTAAAGGGGTACTCCCGTTCCACAGGATAGGGGATAACTATTAGACTGGTGGGGGTCCTACTGCTGGGTCCCCCGCCGATCACGGGGACGTGGGCCCTGTACCTCTTGCAGCCTCCCTGAAATGAATAGAGCAGCCGATCCCACATGTGCGTGGCTGCTCCATGCATTTCCGCAGGAATTCCAGCGATCCTATCGGCTATCCCCAGAATTCCCATAACAATGAATGTGGATAGGGGACAAGTGTTTGACTTGTGGGGGCCCATGCTCCTCATTTAAATGGAGTGGCACAGGAGTGTCCCCCGCTCCATTCAACTCTGGCACTGAGACTTTAGAGTACAATCACTCGGCTATCTCCGCCGCAACATAGAGCACATGTGTGACCCCTACTAGCCCCATTCTTGTGATCGGCGAGAACCCTAACAGTTAGACCCCCACAGATCAGACACTTATTCCCTATCCTGTGGATAGGGGATAAGTTGTCTTAATTGGACAACCCATTTTAAACCTAAATAGGTGAAAGTCAGAATACTCGGAACCCCCCCCCGAAAAAAAATAAAGACATTATTTATATTGAAAGGGGGGGGTTCAGCCGCCTTTATTGCATATGGTAAACATAATGAATACAGACTTTCTCTACTATCCATGTGATGTGTTGGATGAGAGCTACAATTTTGGAGTCATTGCATTGCAATAAGGAGATCCTTACCCCCTAGGGAGACTATCAGAATCGCTCCCCAGGCAGCAGAAGCAGGGACTGTAAAGGGAAGGGCCCAGAAGTCTGCACTAGGGCAAGATTTCAAGTTTTATCGCCACCTTTTTTAGTTAAATTTCAAGGATTTTCGTGTACAGTCTAAAAGTGAACTACTATATTTATGCCCATTTATCTTCATTTAGCGCACACCGGATGCAAAAATATCAATACGCTGCTAGAGGATACAACAAGCACAGAATTTATCAGAATGTGTTTTTTCACAGCGAGAGCTACCTCGCTTTCCTCTTTCCATCAGAGACGCACTGTGGCATTTCATGCCTTCGCAGGCTGGCACGACTCCTTTCTTCAGGTTCCCCACATTAGCTGCGTGCGCAGAAAATACGGCCGGGAAGTGGCGTGTAGTGCCCATTAATTTCTAGCTGTAAGGCAGCCATTCTCTGTGTTCCACACGTCAGCTCTGTGATTGCCATTAGAAGCGGCTGGAGGGATGAAATGGACTTTTTCCAATTCTGGAGGAAAGATATTAAAATCTACACAAAGACTTTACCTTTTAAGGAAAAGTTTATTTTTTGAACATTTTTCATTTTACAGTGTCAACCCACATAAAACTTTTTTTTAGCTTCAGAGGTTTTCTTTTCCATTCACATCTGAAAGCGAATTCTGCTAGCAGGGAGCAATGCATTGTGTTAACACAGTAAAGTTGTTCAGGGTTAGAAAATAAAAAACATTGCTTCCGGTTTTTGGAAACAGCGCCACACCTGTACACAGGTTGTGTGTGATATTGCAACTCAGCTCCATTGACTTCAATGGAGCTGGGTTCCAGTATCAGGCACAACCAATGGACGAATGTGTCACTGTTTCAGATAGAAAGCAGCCATGTTTTTCAAATTTTGCACAGCCCATGTATCTCCTTCACAGGATGGTGGCTGACCAGCACACTCCTCCATTGATTGAAGACTCCTCTTAAAGGAATAGTCCAACCATTGACATTTGTCTCCTTTCATTTTAACAGGTGATAAAGGTTAGATTTTGGGGGTTAGACTATGGGGTCTCAGAGGCTGCCTAATCGTTATGACGTGAACATCCACATGCAACCTGTGGATCAATATGGCGCTATACTTGGTAGAAAGCAGCCATGTTCTTCAAACCCTGAACATCTTCACCGTAGCCTATGAGTAATATACCCAGCATAGCAGGGTATGGTTTTCACGGTCTAACCCTTGTAGAAGGTTAGGTGTGGACTGGCTACACCCCTAGCTTGAGGTGGAGCCAGTAAGAGTTGTGGGAGGAAGGAACCATTGACCTATGCTCCTTCTCAGGCCTCAAGTTGCAGAAACAGATATCTGTGTGTGACTTATTGCCAGATTAACAGGAAGAGAAAGATAAAAGGAGAAAATTGGAGAACTTAGAATCTGCATGGTCAAGCATAGGAATCTGCTACTTCAGCTATTCAGACTTTGCTGCAGTGAGGACACTCTTAAGACACCCTTCACACCTAGACACGTCCTGGCCATATGTGTCTTCAAGACCCTGTATCCTGCAGTGGACACTACAGCCATTACCAAAGTACTATCGCCCACCATAGAGTCTACTGAGAGAGACTTTAGCAAGATAGAAATGAAAGAAAGCCATACACCCCCATCCTTGCCTAAATCCATACATTGCTACCCGGGAGAGAATTGCACTGTGTACAGTTGGAAATGTGTTTTGCTATAATTGGATGTACTACAACTCTCATTTTGCACTTGAGTAAAGAGAGACATTTATTCTTCTACCTCTGTTATTGTCTCCTGCACCATGCACAGGCCGTTGCGCTCTACACACCTTGCCCTGCACCCATACAAACACTCAACATCATGGGTACCCCGACAACCATTGGGCAGGAACACCAACATCAGGGTGTGACCTAGGGAAGAAAAGGTGCACCCTCCTTTCATTGCATGGCCCTAGGAAGCAACGGTGTGAGGACAGTCGCCGTGATTGACTGTCACAGCCAGAGCCACTACCTCTTCCATCCTCCACTCTATCTCCTCCTCAGCTCGCTGCACTGCTGTATGGTACCAGGAGACCAGCAGAAGACACCACCGGATCCCCATGGACTACAATGGGATCCAACAAGGATCCAGCTGCTTTCTGGCAGAAATTCCGGCTTTTGGCAGTAAGAAGTTCTGCAAGGGATTGCGGTGGTGCACAGCAATATCCGGTTATGCTGGATACATGGATACGGTGAACTTCAGCAGGCTGTTTCTCTGCCAGAAGAGCCTGCCGGGGTTCACAACAGAGATGTCAATGTAGCCTAAAGACGACACTTTTTTTTATATTTTTTTTTACAAAGATCCCTTGAGACATTGTGTCACCTCTTCATGGTGTTGCCCTGTCACAATGCTCATTTTATGGTTACACACGAGCATGCACAAAAAACAATAAAAACATGATTTTTCTCCTTCCATTACCCATCATATGTCTAAATCCTCCTGGAATGTCACATTGCAAACAAGGAATTTTAATGGCGCCCCCACCAAACCTCCCTCACCTGCCGTATAGTACATTCAAAATAATTGCTTTAATCTGAATGATGGCTTCTTGGGAATGGACCATTTGGCAGATTCATTAGCTCGGCAGTGGAGGAACCGCAGCATAATTAAAATGTATGCAAATGTAATATTTTCATTATTTGGGTATTTGTTATTAAAATGCGTAATAAAGTCATGGTTATTATTTAAAGAGAATGCAGAAAAGACAGGATGTCAGGGGATATATTCAATATTACAATATTAAGTCATGCCTTTCATCTTGTACCTTTTGGTCTTTAGCGCAACCCATATCAGAAGAGATACAAAATCTATTTCATCCAATAAAATATTTCTTATTTTACGGTCAAAAAGGATAACAAGAAAAACTGCAGCAGTCCTGTATTTGAAGTGTTTTCTGGGATTTTCATATTGATGACCACGTCAATCAGTTGTATGAGGAGCCGCGGCACTCAACGGAGCTCCAATGAGCACCGTCCATTGGATAGCGGCTGGGCTTGATATTGCAGCTTAATCCCACATTCCCGGGCATAAGGGTATACCCACTGTGAAGGGGACATACAGTCAGGTCTATAAATATTGGGACAGCGACACAAGTCTAACATTTTTGGCTCTATACACCACCACAATGGATTTAAATTAAACGAACAAGATGTGCTTTACCTGCAGACTGTCAGCTTTAATTTGAGGGTATTTACATCCAAATCAGGTGAACGGTGCAGGAATTACAACAGTTTGCATATGTGCCTCCCACTTGTTAAGGGGCCAAAAGTAATGGGACAGAATAATAATCATAAATCAAACTTTCACTTTTTAATACCTGGTTGCAAATCCTTTGCAGTCAATTACAGCCTGAAGTCTGGAACGCATAGACATCACCAGACACTGGGCTTCATCCCTGGTGATGGTCTGCCATCTTTGGTTGGTTTGCAGTATGCTTTGGGTCATTGTCCATCTGCACTGTGAAGCGCCGTCCAATGAGTTCTGAAGCATTTGGCTGAATATGAGCAGATAATATTGCCCGAAACACTTCAGAATTCATCCTGCTGCTTTTGTCAGCAGTCACATCATCAATAAATACAAGAGAAGCAGTTCCATTGGCAGCCATACATGCCCACGCCATGACACTACCACCACCATGCTTCACTGATGAGGTGGTGTGCTTAGGATCATGAGCAGTTCCTTTCCTTCTCCATACTCTTCTCTTCCCATCACTCTGGTACAAGTTGATCTTGGTCTCATCTGTCCATTGGATGTTGTTCCAGAACTGTGAAGGCTTTTTTAGATGTTGTTTGGCAAACTCTAATCTGGCCTTCCTGTTTTTGAGGCTCACCAATGGTTTACATCTTGTGGTGAACCCTCTGTATTCACTCTGGTGAAGTCTTCTCTTGATTGTTGACTTTGACACACATACACCTACCTCCAGGAGAGTGTTCTTGATCTGGCCAACTGTTGTGAAGGGCGTTTTCTTCACCAGGGAAAGAATTCTTCGGTCATCCTCCACAGTTGTTTTCCATGGTCTTCCGGGTCTTTTGGTGTTGCTGAGCTCACCGATGCGTTCCTTCTCTTTAAGAATGTTCCAAACAGTTGTTTTGGCCAGGCCTAATGTTTTTGCTATCTCTCTGATGGGTTTGTTGTGTTTTTTCAGCCTAATGATGGCTTCACTGATAGTGACAGCTCTTTGGATCTCATCTTGAGAGTTGACAGCAACAGATTCCAAATGTAAATAGCACACGTGAAATGAACTCTGGACCTTTTATCTGCTCATTGTAATTGGGATAATGAGGGAATAACACAGACCTGGCCATGGAACAGCTGAGAAGCCAATTGTCCCATTACTTTTGGTTCCTTAACAAGTGGGAGGCACATATGCAAACTGTTGTAATTCCTACACCGTTCACCTGATTTGGATGTAAATACCCTCAAATTACAGCTGACAGTCTGCAGGTAAAGTACATCTTGTTCGTTTCATTTCAAATCCATTGTGGTGGTGTATAGAGCCAAACATGTTAGAATTGTGTCAATGTCCCAATATTTATAGACCTGACAACTATATGGGGGCATATGTACTATGACGATGGCACTAAGGGGTCATTATCGACTGTGAAAGGGGTACTAAGGGGGCATATCTATGTGTGGGCACTAAGGAGCATATATACTATCTACACGCACTAAGGACCATATCTACTGTGTGGGGACAATAAAGGGGCATAACTACTGTTTGGGGGTAAAAAGGGTATTGGGCATAGCTAGACGTTGGGTGGGATTAGAGGCATGGCTTAGTAAAATTTTCTACACACACCACTCATGATGTTCCTCCTTGCCTTTTGTAAAAGTTGGAATGATGTAGATTTACATGATGATATTCTGCCTACCACTAGAGGGAGCTTAGAAGCTTGTTACATACTGTCTGTACAGATGTAGCAAAGGTTCACTTGACTTTTAACAAAAGCCACCAAAGAGCTCCAATTAAAGGCCACCATTGTGCATTTAGCATGTGAAGTGAAGCTAACACGTGCTCCATCTCTATACAGTTGCAAGAAAAAGTATGTGAACCCTTTGGAATGATATGGATTTCTGCACAAATTGGTCATAAAATGTGATCTGATCTTCATCTTAGGGTATTTTCACACTTGCGGCAGGACGGATCCGACAGGCTGTTCACCATGTCGGATCCGTCCTGCGGCTGTTTCGCCGTGCCCCCGGGCCGCCGCTCCGTCCCCATTGACTATAATGGGGATGGGGGCGGAGCTCCGGCGCAGCACGGCGGTGCACGGCTTAAGGCCGCCGGACTAAAATTACTGCATGTCAGGTTTTTTAGTCCGGCGGCTTTCTCCGTGCACCGCCGTGCTGCGCCGGAGCTCCGCCCCCATCCCCATTATAGTCAATGGGGACGGAGCGGGGGCACGGCGAACAGCCACAGGACGGATCCGACATGGTAAACAGCATGTCGGATCCGTCCTGCCGCAAGTGTGAAACTAGCCTAAGTCACAACAATAGACAATCACAGTCTGCTTAAACTAATAACACACAAATAATTAAATGTTACCATGTTTTTATTGAACACACCATGTAAACATTCACAGTGCAGGTGGAAAAAGTATGTGAACCCCTAGACTAATGACATCTCCAAGAGCTAATTGGAGTGAGGTGTCAGCCAACTGGAGTCCAATCAATGAGATGAGATTGGAGATGTTGGTTACAGCTGCCCTGCCCTATAAAAAACACACACCAGTTCTGGGTTTGCTTTTCACAAGAAGCATTGCCTGATGTGAATGATGCCTCGCACAAAAGAGCTCTCAGAAGACCTACGATTAAGAATTGTTGACTTGCATAAAGCTGGAAAGGGTTATAAAAGTATCTCCAAAAGCCTTGCTGTTCATCAGTCCACGGTAAGACAAATGGTCTATAAATGGAGAAAGTTCAGCACTGCTGCTACTCTCCCTAGAAGTGGCTGTCCTGTAAAGATGACTGCAAGAGCACAGCACAGACTGCTCAATGAGGTAAAGAAGAATCCTAGAGTGTCAGCTAAAGACTTACAAAAGTCTCTGGCATATGCTAACATCCCTGCTACCGAATCTACGATACGTAAAACACTAAAGAAAGGATTTAATGGGAGGATACCACAGAGGAAGCCACTGCTGTCCAAAAAACCATTGCTGCACGTTTACAGTTTGCACAAGAGCACCTGGATGTTCCACAGCAGTACTGGCAAAATATTCTGTGGACAGATGAAACCAAAGTGGAGTTGTTTGGAAGAAACACACAACACTATGTGTGGAGAACAAGAGGCACATCACACCAACATCAAAACCTCATCCCAACTGTGAAGTATGGTGGTGGGGGCATCATGGTTTGGGGCTGCTTTGCTACGTCAGGGCCTGGACGGATTGCTATCATCAAAGGAAAAATGAATTCCCAAGTTTATCAAGACATTTTGCAGGAGAACTTAAAGGGAGTCTGTCAGCACATTTACCCCTTTTTAACAGTTCCCATAGCGCTGTAGCCACAACACAGATGATTAAAACGCTACCTTTATATGCTTTTGTGGACTTGTAAAACTGCCAAAAACAAACTTTGATGCATATGTAAATGAGGGCTCGCAAGTGCCCAGGGGCGGCGTCCACCACGTTGGTGCCCAGGCAGCTCTGCCTCTTCGGCTCTATCCCATCTGTTTTCTCTCCCCCTCAGCGAGATCGCGCGCCTGCATGCTGACTTCCTTGGCCGGGGCATGCGCATTGCGATGGCTAACGGATCAATGGCTAACGGATCAAACAGATAAATTTACTTCTCTTGGCTCTCTGTGTCTGCAGTGACAGCTGCTCGCTCGGCTTTCCTCCTACGCCAATGGACCGCCTCCTTTCTGCAGTTTTCGCGCCGTTAGCCGGCTCCTAAGGCCCCTTGCAGACGAGCGTTCCTCCCGCAGCGAGTCCCTAAAGCAGCTCCCAGGCCTGACTTCCCAGCGCTGCCGGGGGTCACATAGCATTATATTGATTTATGATGCTATGTAACCCTTACAGTTCTGGAATGTATTGGATAACACGGACAGCATTATGCCAGTGTTATCCAATACATTCCAGAACTGTAAGGGTTACATAGCATCATAAATCAATATAATGCTATGTGACCCCCGGCAGCGCTGGGAAGTCAGGCCGTGAGCTGCGTTAGGGACTCGCTGCGGGAGGAGCGCTCGTCTGCAAGGGGCCTAAGATTGCTACATCTGTACATCATAGAGGGAGGTCTCGCACTTATGAAGCCCCCCACCCCCCATGACAGCTGTAAAGGGGAGCTCTGGGGGACATGAATACTTCACACCCCAAATATTAGTAAACCGAGGGTAGAAGGGTAACTACCTACATTTTTGTGTACCAATGACACTGGCGATATTGTGGCATCACTCAGAACCCTATCTGTTGTCACTTACCTCCTTTGTCAGGATGATATAACTGGGCAATATCATTGCCACATTCTGTCAGGAGATACTGGGGGTTGTAGTTTTGAACCAGCTGGAGAGTCCCAGGTTGGAGACCACTCCTGTAGTTTTCATGAATATTATAGATCAGAGCTGTGCCAAAAAGACCCCCCAAATAATGTACGTAAGGGTCCTGCTGTTTTTTATTCACCCTTATCACCTTTCCCTATGGATATTCCAACTCGCAATGAGTTAATGACCGGTCCCTCCGCACCCCCCACGGGAAGCCTCTGCCCTAATCCGCGGTTTATAATCCTTATTCCTTACATCATGTTCTTGGAGAGGTTTTATATGGAGAAGTTGGCCTCAATCAGATAATGGGACTTTGTCTCCACCTAGTGGTTATATCTGTCAGTGACTAACAAGTGTCACTGACCTTTTACAATAGGTTAACACTACAGTAGGTCCCACAACTTGGGTAAATAAATAAGTAGACCTACTGAAAAAAATGGCATTTCCAAGAGGCCGACGTCTGGTATTAGTGGTCAATTATGGTGCCAAGCCTGCTGCCAGTTTTCCAACACCAATGACAGAACTGGAAGTAATAGAAATCACCACTAACACTAGTGCCCCCTCACAGTAGTTATACCCCCTTAGTGCCTAGCACAGTAGGTGTGTCCCCACATAGTAGGCAGGGCAGTCTTTAATATTAATTGGACCCTGGGCAAGAATTTACTTGGATTAGTGCCGGATCTGTCCTTTTGGTCTGCGCATGCGCAGACGTCTCCTTTGATGTAGATGTTCTTTCCTCATCTTCTCCTTTCAGACCAGACCATCATTTTTCAGCCATTTCTCATGACAAACAAAATCTTAGTTTACTACTTTTCCATCATCCTCCCATCTTCTGGACAAATCATCCTATCACCCCCAATACTGTGCCCGCCAATACTATACTGCAGAAACAGATAAACTCCCTGATAATAGTAGTACCATGCAGATAGTGCCCCCTTCAATAATTATTGGCACACAGTGCCCTAAAATAACTGCGCCCAGCAAATAGTGCCCCTTACACCAATAGTGTAAACATAACGTCCCCCAAAAATAATTGTGGTAAGCTGATACTGTGCCGAGGTGCCCCACAGTAATAGTGCTCCCAAAAGTCCCACCAATAGGAATAATTCTCTGCTAGAGCGCACATGGTAGTAATAGTGCTCCTACAGTGCCCCAACATGTCCCCACTGTGCCCCAGAAGTAATAATGCTCCCATAGTGCCCATACTAGTAATCATGTTCCCCATAGACCCCCAGTAGTAATAAAGCCCACCATAATGCCCCCCAGTAGTAATAATTCTTATGTGCCAGTGCAAAAAATACCCCCTTTTAATGCCCCAGTTGAGCTAATGTCCCCATAATGTGCCAGTATAAAATACCACTATATAGTGAACCCAATAAATGCTCCCATAGTGCTCCTCTTCCCCTTCTTCCTAGTGCCCTCATAATGTACCAGTATATAGTTCCCCAGTAGATGCCCTCAGTGTCGCCCATAATTTGCAAGTATAAAATACCCCTTCTTAGTGCCCCCCATAGAGGAGCCCATAGTACTCCTCTCTCCCCTTCCCCATAGTACCCACCATAATGTGCCCCAGTATAATATGCCCCTATACAGAGCCCCCATATAAAATACCCCTTCATTGTGGCCTCAGTAGATGCCCCCATAGTGCCTCCATTAATGTGCAAGTAAGTGCCCCCATAGATGCTCCCATAGTGCCACCCAATAATGTTCCAGTAAAAAGTGCCACCAATAATTTGCAAGTAAGTGCCCCCATAGATGCCCCCACAGTGCCCTCAATGTGCCAGTAAGATGTGCCCCCATAGATGCCCCCCAATCATGTGCCAGTAACAAGTGCCCCTATAGATGCCCCCCAATCATATGCCAGTAACAAGTGCCCCCAATCAGGTGCCCCCATAGATGCCCCCCAATCGTGCCAGTAACAGGTGCCCCCATAGATGCCCCCCAATCATGTGCCAGTAGTAGTACCATATAAAAAAAATAAACACATACTGACCTCCATCAGGCTGGCAGCGATGCGATGCAGGCCTCTAACGGCCCCTGTCCCGCGCTTTACAGCTTAGGCGGCGCGATGACATCATCGCGCCGCCTGAATCGGCCTCTGATAGGCTGCAGCCTATCAGAGAAACGGGGAAGGGAGACGCCTCCCCTCCCCTGCCCCACCGCAGCACTTCTATCTGTATCACTGTCCTGAGGACGGCGATACAGATGACTATGGAGATGAACGCTTCCACAATGGAAGAGCTCATCTCCCTGTGCCCTGCCCCCCCCTACGTCACCAGTGGCCAGCGGGGCTCAAGCGGCAGCTTCCCCTTTTGCCCCGCGTTAAGGATGGCCCTGACAGTAGGTGTGCCCCCTTAGTGCCCCCTCATAGTAGGTGTGCCCCCCTTAGAGCCCCCACACAGTAGGTGTGCCCCCTCACAGTAGGTATGCCCCCCTTAGTGCCCCCACACAGTAGGTATGCCCCCCTTAGTGCCCCCACACAGTAGATATGCCCCATTAGTGCCCACACACAGTAGGTATGCCCCCATTAGTGCCCCCACACAGTAGGTGTGCCCCATTAATGCCCCCCCCCCCACAGTAGGTGCGCCCCTGTTAGTGCCCCCACACAGTAGGTATGCCCCCCCTTAGTGCCCCCACACAGTAGATATGCCCCATTAGTGCCCCCACACAGTAGGTATGCCCCATTAGTGCCCCCACACAGTAGGTATGCCCCCTTAGTGCCCCCACACAGTAGATATGCCCCATTAGTGCCCCCACACAGTAGGTATGCCCTATTAGTGCCCCCACACAGTAGGTATGCCCCATTAGTGCCCCCACACAGTAGGTATGCCCCCTTAGTGCCTCCACACAGTAGGTATGCCCCCTTAGTGCCCCCTCACAGTAGATATGCCCCCCTTCGTGCCTCCACACAGTAGATAAGCCCCCCTTCGTGTCCCCAAACAGTAGTTATACCCCCTTAGTGCCACCTCACATGACATTCTTTGCCATCACCACACTGGTCTTGATCTGTTTAAGAAACCTTGTATTCTGCATTAAATAATTCTAGAGCATCCCATGTCCCCATGTTATTCCTACTAGAAATGTATGAAGAAATTGACAACTTCAGGTTACCATGTCAGCATACAATCAGTGCTGATGGTGCAGGGACACACTCTATTGACAAAGGGAATGGTAACACCCAGTTGTCAATTTATCCTTAGAGGGATTCTCTGAGACCGGGAACCCCTTTTCGTAGTTATAGGCTAGGCGCATGGGTTATATATTTAAATTAAAAAAAGAAAGAAAGAAAGACCCCCTTTTAACCGGCACCACTGGCACTTCCCAGCAGTCCATTCTCCATCACTTCTGCTCTCTACTGGACCAGATGTGTGACCTGCCGTCTAACGACAGGTCTCTGCTGCTGCCCATTCAATGGCCTCAGTAGTGGCAACGGTCACATGCCGTGCCGGCACACATCACAAACAGAGGAGAAAAGAGCTCAGTGCTGGAAATATTGTTTATTTATTTTTGTTAACCCCTGCACCTGGTCTAGGAAAACCATTTAAATTTATAGGAGGAATAACAGAGGAACAACACAATGCAGATTTCTAAGAAAAGATGCTCCAGAATTGGTGTTTTATGGGGAATGCACGTATTTACTAAATCAGATGTAATGAGAGGAGATGGGGCCTCTTTAAAAAGGTGTTGTCTGGCAAATTTAAACCCATTTTCAAATCCCTTATTGGGGAATTCTGAGTCAGTAGAGGGGGATCCCCTGGACAGGACCTTCATCTGATTGCTTGGGGTTCCTGCAGTGTAACTACCTTAGTAGGTCATCATTGGGGGCCCTTCTAGCAAAATGGACTGTCAAAAATGGACAACCCCTTTATGGCCATCGTAAGCCAGATTGGTTACAAGGGATAGGCTCAAAGTAAAAGATAGTGGTTGTTAGGAAAAGTATCCCCTAGCAACCATTCTGTCAGACATGACCCTGCTGTTGAGCTCTAAATCCACAGTCACCGATCCTCAAGTCAGAAAATCATCAAGGCAACATAGTGTAACGCCTCCAAGTGGCATTACCATCCCTACGCCCTGCTTCTATCTGTGAATGCTAATATAATGTTATCTTATGCATTTATTTCCAGGTCCCTGGACACTGTGCATTTATAATAATGTTATGTAATAGTTCATGTAATGTGCCTGGTTCACCAGCAGGTGGCAGCAACTATGGCAGAGCTACACTTAGAGAGAATGGAACTCACCACTCCATTCTCCCCAGTCCTGTTTGCTACCAGGAGATGTGGGGCAGTTCTGGTGTGTTCTGGTTGAGACTCCATGTTGGAGCTGCCAGGATTCTAACCTATTCCCTGGCATAATCCAGACTACAGAGAGAAGTTGCAGCATCCTGCAGAAGCACAGAATGTCATTTAAAGAGGACCTTTCACTCGATTTTAATAATTGAGATAAGTACCTGTACTTGCCGAGTACCCCCCTCTGATGCTGCAACCCTGCCTGTTTTGTTAAACTAGCGCTTCTACGCTGCGCTGTGCCCCCCGGTATTTTCCCCGCTCAGGAGCAATAGGGAGGAGACGCAGTCTTTCTCTGTGGGCGTCTCCTTCTCCCCTGGCTGTAGCGCTGTCCAATCGCAGCACAGAGCGTCACAGCTAGGGAGGTTTTTTCTCCCTAGCTGTGATGCTCTGCGCTGCGATTGGACAGCGCTACAGCCAGGGGAGAAGGAGACGCCCACAGAGAAAGACTGCGTCTCCTCCCCATTGCTCCTGAGCGGGGGAAATACCGGGGGGGCACAGCGCGGCCTAGAAGCGCTAGTTTAACAAAACAGGCAGGGTGGCAGCATCAGTACAGGTACTTACCTCAATTAATAAAATCCGGTGAAAGATCCTCTTTAAGTCTGTTAGTACAGCAGAGCCAAAGAGAAGCCGATGTAGCAGAGTTGAGATTGTTTGCCTGCCAGAGTTAATGCTAAAGCCTACTGAAACCAAGATTAAGTCTGCATAAACCTTTCTCCAAACGGTTTACAAAGTAAAGTTGCCATTGAACTTCATCACAAGGACTGGACTCAAATATTTCTTCAAATCCCTCAATTGTTCACCCTATTTGTCTGCTTCAGAGCCAACGCCTGGGGTTCCAGCGTATCCAGGTAGGAGCACCGTGACACGTGCACAAAACATTAAGGGACATTATAGGCCATCCTATATCACTCAGCCATTCCTACACCTGGGTACCAACCCCATTTCTTAAAAGGGACTCCGTCTCGTTGTTGCTTCATTGCAATCGGCGTCACGAAACACTTATCTCATCTGTTGTTGCAATAGGAACCATTCAGACACCTGCTTTTATAATAATACTATTCAGAGAAGAAACTATTATAACATATGAGCATGGCATCAACTAATTACACAACATGTATGTAGAAACAATGTTACTACGTGTGTATGACAATTAGCATTTTGCCCTTTACAACATGAAACAGTTTAAAAATGTGGGCCATTGTAATACACACAGTGACCAGCAGGTGGTGCCAGAGAAAAGTAAACTAATGAACCTTTATCCCTATTAACCAGCAGAACAATGTATTCTATATTGAGGTTGCAAAAATAATCACACCCCATTTAATAAACCAGTTCCCTTCGAATCTATAGACTTTTAAAATAGAGGAGCAATGCGAAAATTAATTAATCTCCCCCTTAGGGCTCGTTCACACGAACGTATTTTGTGTTCCGTATACGGGCCGTTTTCTGCGTTCCGCATACGGTCCGTTTACGGAACCATTCATTTCAACGGGTCTGCAAAAGATGCGGACAGCACTCTGTGTTGCTCCGTTCCGTGGCCCAGCAAAAATAATGAGTCCTGTCCTCTTCTTGTCCGTTTTGCGGACAAGAATAGGCATTTCTATAAACAGGCCTCCTGTTCCGCTCTGCAAATTGCGGACTGCAAAAAATGGCACAGTTGTGTGAACGAGCCCTTAAACTGATGCAAAGCAGAAAATCTGCCTCCTGGTATAGGATCTCTATATAAGGCCTCTTGCACACAACCGTATGGCTTTTTCAGTATTTTGCGATTCGCAAAAAACGGATCCGCAAAAAATACGGATGATGTCCGTGTGCATTCAATTTTTTGCAGAACGGAACAGCTGGCCCCTGATAGAACAGTACTATCCTAGTCCATTATGCGGACAATAATAGGACATGTTCTATCTTTGAACGGAACGGAAATACGGAAATGGAAGGCATACGGAGTACCTTCCGTTTTTTTTGTGGATCCGTTAAAATGAATGGTTCCGTATACGGTACGCAAAAAAATAGAATGAAAAAAAAAAAAGGATCAGTTTTGCCCTAATGGATTCTGAATGGAGAAGGATCCGCTCAGAATCCATCAGTTTGCCTCCGTTCCGCTTTGGAGGCGGACACCAAAACGCTGCCTGCAGTGTTTTGGTGTCCGTCTGACGAAACTGAGCCAAACGGATTCGTCCTGGCACACAATGTAAGTCAATGGGGACGGATCCGTTTTCACTGACACAATCTGGCACAATAGAAAACGGCTGGCTATGTTACAGATAATACCAACGGAACCGTTCTGAATGGATGCATGCGGTTGTATTATCTGAACGGAAGTGTTTGTGCAGATCCAAGACGGATCCGCACCAAACGTGTGTGAGAAAGTAGCCCAAGAAACAGCTAGATAGAAATTAGAACAGCTCTACAGAAGAAGACATCGGCAGGACCTTCATTTTTTCTCTTTGTAAGCATTCTAGTGAACCGCCGCCTTGGGTCATGTCATTTTGGGGCGCACATTCTGTGGTCGGTTCATTTCTTATATATCTTTATAGCGCTGAGAGCTTAATTTTTTCTTTATACAGAGCTTGAAATCCCCTGCATAGATAAAGCATGAAATGATAAAATTGTGGCCACTTGTAGTCACCACTAGGGGGAGCTTAAGAGATTACTGCATGCTGTTTTATCATGGAATTTAAAAGGTGTAGTCCGAGTGTTATTTGGATTTAATATTGATGGTCTATCCTTGGTATTGCAGCGTAGGCCCATTCAGTGGAATAGGACTGAGCAGCGCCTAGGCCACGTGACCGATGAACGTGAAATCACTGGCCTAGGAAGAGCTGTTGATGCCCACCAGAGCACAGCAGCCTCTTCAAACAGCTGATTGGCAGGCAAGGCCGGACTGGGAACTAAAATTGGCCCTGGAAAAAAATAAAAAATAAATAGGAGTGGCCCCATGTTATAGGCTGGTCCAAAGTGGCATAAGGCACAGTAGACGGGTCCAGCAATACTGTGGTGCAGAACATAATACCGCCCCAGCAGAACCAAATACCACAGTGCAGCACAGACTACTGCCACCCACACCACCGAATGAAACCGTATCATCATCCTGAGGACAGCAATACAGTTGTATTAAGGGGGGCACCTGCGGCCACTGGCCAGATGCATAAGTATCTGTTGCTCTGAGTGCATCAGATCTCTATGTAACTGGCTGGCAGCCATGATGAGCCCCTTGGGTGCCCCCCTGGCCATTGGCCTACTGGGAAATTTCCCTGTAGGGTCTCCGGCCAGTCCGCCCCTGTCAGTCGGACCCCCACTGTTCAGATATTGCCTAAACACCTGGAGGACAACCCCTTCAATGTGTTAAACAGTATGCAGTGAGCTCCCTCTAGTGGTGACTGCAAGAAGCCAGAAATGTATCTCTTTCACTCTAAACAATGGTGACCAATTCATTTTAACCTGTATAGAACGCTGACCTCTCATCATTCACTTCTAGGATCCGCATTGGCAATTTCTAGTCTTTATGACAGATATTGGAGAGTTTATGGGATGAGAGGAGTATGATGAGGATAACATGCGAGGTGGGGGATGGGCTGGAGCCACATTGTTTTATTCTATAAGGAAAATAATCTGCAAACACTCTCTATTTCACCTGGACGTGTGACTTTTAATCGTCTTTTAATTGTTTATTTGACGCGTAAAGAATTTTTAGTGCATCGTGCAGGGTGTGTTCTTCAGCAGAAGCACCTGTGCGTCCGGATCCACCTTGAAGTGCGAGTGACTCATCGTTATTACATGGTGTTCTTCACTTTACCCTCCGGAGCTGCGTGCTATAAACATCAAGGTCTGACCAAACCCATTCAGTGGCAGTCTGGTTCATAAAGGGGTCTTCCTTCCGGAGGATGCAAATTCTGCACTAAATACTCAACAGGGAAAGAGTTCCTCTATGGACAGCCCTGTCAGAGGACAGCAGTGGAATGGATCACGTCCTGCTGGGGGTTCTTTCGCAATGGAAGAGTAGCCCTAGGCAAGGACTTAGATGTAAGATTACAAAGCAAAAAAAAAAATTTGAAATATTTGTACAAGTTACGTATCATGGACGTGTGCTAAAATGATACATGTATAAAGATGTATACAGTGGACCCGTCACCTCTCCTAACTACTTGCACTCTCCATGTAACAATTCTGGGGCATATTGTCATAACACTATGTAGTGCCAATGCTCTATTATTCCTACTAGACGTTTATGAATACATTTCTAGCAGTCTGCAATAAAGGTCCAGATGGGTGTTACCAGTTTAGGGGAAAGCGGGTCCCTGCACAGCCTGACACTATCCTATCAGTGCTGCCATTGCCAGACTGTGCAGGGACACACCGCCAACTGGTAAAACCCATCTGGCCTGTTCACCGCAGAATGCTAGCAATTCATAACTTCTAGCAGGAATAATAGAGGAATGGCACAAAAATTGAGTCGTAAGGATAGAGGCTCCAGAATTGTTATTACATAAGAAATGCAAGCAGTTACTAAAGCGGACATGTCAGGAGAGGGGACAGGAACTCTCCATTCTTCAAAATTAACTCTGCAAGGAAGTTTGGGCTTAACTGGTCAGATTTGCAGCTTATGGTCTTCGGAATAGCCACCAACTGGTCAGCGATGAAGCCCAGTTGGGTAGTCAGACAGAAGGTGTGGGTCAGAACCGGGTAGTGTCACGGATGGTGTACAGGAAACAAGACAATGCAAAATAATCTATGACTCACTGGATCCACAACTCAGGAACAAAAGGGAGACCCCTGCATGAGACCTAGCACACTCTCCCTGACTGCTCAGCCTATGCGAACACCCCAAAGGTGGATGGTCGCATATCCACGTACCTCGACTATCTAACACCTGAAGACCCTACAATAGTGAGGGGACACGACCACAGGCTCCCTACACTAGACACGGAGGGAGTCAGGGTCACCTAAGATCCAGCAAACAGAAAATCACAAATAAATATACAGCACTTATCTTGCAGAAGACTGGGAAATAGGAACAGCATGCACACACACTCCAGGAAGTTGTATAAGCCGCACACTGCTGCATTATGGGGAGGAATTTAAAGGGAAGCAATCAGTCCAACTGCATGACAGCTGAGGGAGGCTAACGAGATGAGGAACTGAAAACCAAAACAAAGAAAACTCAAGGAGGAGGTTCTGAAAGGCTTCTGTCAGAGCTTCTCAGCTGTCTGGTTGTGACAGGTAGTCAGTAAAGGTTACCTTTACACAAGCCAATTTTGCAAGCGATTGTTGGGAGGGAAGCGTTCTTTCCTTGCACTCACATGCTTGTCAGTTTCTTCCTGACAATCGCCTCCACAGTATGGGGAGGAGCGATCGCTAATGCCATTGCTCGTCCCCATACGGATTTGTTGTTTGCCGGCAGCAAAGGATGTTTACACCGCACGATCTGCTACCGGCAAACGACAATTTAGGTGCCTACACAAACGATCCAGTTACCGGACGAACGAGTGTTTCGCTGGTTCATCGGGTAATCAATTTGCAGACTAGAGGCAGAATGCAAGGATGGCTACAGATACTCAGACAAGGGGCAGAAGACCCCCGGCTTATCTAAAAAGGCCACCAGAATTGGCTTGCCGTGGCAACTGGATGCTCAGGCTGTCAATGTATCTATACTACAGCAATATGGCATGCACACTGACGATACGTAGAGGAGTGGCGCTGGAGCAAGGAGATCTAACAATATGTGAGACCTTCATCAATCATGGTATCCAAGACCGAACTGGGGTCTGAGGTTTCTGTGACACCCCTCAATCCCTACATACAGTACAGACCAAAAGTTTGGACACATCTTCTCATTCAAAGAGTTTTCTTTATTTTCATGACTATGAAGGCATCAAAACTATGAATTAACACATGTGGAATTATATACGTAACAAACAAGTGTGAAACAACAGAAAATATGTCATATTCTAGGTTCTTCAAAGTAGCCACCTTTTGCTTTGATTACTGCTTTGCACACTCTTGGCATTCTCTTGATGAGCTTCAAGAGGTAGTCCCCTGAAATGGTCTTCCAACAGTCTTGAAGGAGTTCCCAGAGATGCTTAGCAATTGTTGGCCCTTTTGCCTTCACTCTGCGGTCCAGCTCACCCCAAACCATCTCGATTGGGTTCAGGTCCGGTGACTGTGGAGGCCAGGTCATCTGGCGCAGCACCCCATCACTCTCCTTCATGGTCAAATAGCCCTTACTTTCAAAGTTTTCCCAATTTTTCGGCTGACTGACTGACCTTCATTTCTTAAAGTAATGATGGCCACTCGTTTTTCTTTACTTAGCTGCTTTTTTCTTGCCATAATACAAATTCTAACAGTCTATTCAGTAGGACTATCAGCTGTGTATCCACCTGACTTCTCCTCAACGCAACTGATGGTCCCAACCCCATTTATAAAGGCAAGAAATCCCACTTATTAAACCTGACAGGGCACACCTGTGAAGTGAAAACCATTTCAGGGGACTACCTCTTGAAGCTAATCAAGAGAATGCCAAGAGTGTGCAAAGCAGTAATCAAAGCAAAAGGTGGCTACTTTGAAGAACCTAGAATATGACATATTTTCAGTTGTTTCACACTTGTTTGTTATGTATATAATTCCACATGTGTTAGTTCATAGTTTTGATGCCTTCAGTGTGAATCTACAATTTTCATAGTCATGAAAATAAAGAAAACTCTGTTTGCTTTCCATCCTGGGTCCGTCATGACCCACAATGCAAGTCAATGGGAAAGGATCTGTTTTCTCTGACACAATCGAAAACAGATCCGTCCCCCATTGACTTTCAATGGAGTTTATGACGTATCAGTCTTGGGTATGTTAAAGATAATACAACCGGATCCGTTCATAACAGTAACGGAAGCGTTTTTGCTGAACCCTGCCGGATCCAGCGAACAAGCTAGTGTGAAAGTGGCCTTAGAGCACTGCATCAAGGGAGAGCAGACAGGCATTTGTGAGGGTCACACAGAGTAAAGAAGCCTCTATAGTTTAGCAGGATACGCAGAACGTATGCAAACAATATAGGTATTTATCCAATTCAATCAAAATGTCTGTTTGGCATCCTAGCTGCAAAAGTCTTCTACAATATGAATCCTCTGTGCACCTTCTGCTGAACATTGTGCGCAGCGTCCCACTGCCAAAGGGGGGTGTAAAGCAGGGTTTTCAGTATAAGGCCTCCTGCACACGACAGTTTTTTTTCCCCCCGTTTACTGGCCGTTTATTGCGTTCCGTATACGTCCATATACGGAACCATTCATTTCAATGGTTCCGCAAAAAAAACGGAATGTACTCCGTATGCATTCCGTTTCCGTATTTCCGTTTTTTCGTTCCAAGATAGAACATGTCCTATTATTGCCCGCAAATCACGTTCCGTGGCTCCATTCAAGTCAAAAAACGGAACACATACGGAAATGCATCCGTATGTCTTCTGTTTCTGTTCCGTTTTTTGCGGAACCATCTATTGAAAATATTATGCCCAGCCCAATTTTATCTATGTAATTACTTTATACTGTATATGCCATACGGAAAAACGGAACGGAAAAACGGAAACAAAAAAACGGAACAACGGATCCGTGAAAAACGGACCGCAAAACACTGAAAAAGCCATACGGTCGTGTGCAGGAGGCCTTACATATACACTTCATGTAGTTGTGCTGATCAAGGAGTTACTAAGCTGTATTTACATCCAGCACTAGATGGCGCTGTTGCCAACTTCTCTATAATAGAGACCATTGGTTAGGACAGCTCAGTGTCAGTGTCTAAGAGCAGATAGGAGGGAACACATGTAAAGCAGGGACCTGAGAGAAAAGCCAGCTGTGGAATAGGTACCAGCCAGAGCAAGGCAAGAGAAAAGACCAGAGAAAACCCCAACAAGCATGCCAGACATCAAAGAGACGGTGCAGAGAGCTCTTTGAAGTCTTGCTGTCTGAAAAGTACCACAGAGTCTCCAAAGCCACCTGTCAAGGAGATGTGTCTTATGTGCCACATGGCTTATGGTGCTTGGACATATCCTTGGAGCAGATTGGTCATCTGCATAAACAAAATATCCAATCCCGCAGAAGCATACATTGTACATAAATAAAGAAAACTGTAAATAAATAAATAAATAGCGTGCAGCACTTAGCTGACATTAGAGTCCACCCTGTGGTTGCATTGCAGGAAGGGAAGCGTTATACCCCATTCCTAGAGTGTGAGGAGAACTGCTGTAAAGAGACACCCTGGCCTACTGACGTCCGTGATGAAATCCATGAAAAGATGGTCAGTGATGCATCCGTGAAGGACCCATGTGTCCGTTTTTTGCTCTCCATGCGTCATCCGTGTTTTACAGACACTGCAAGGCTGAAAATTAATTTTCATAGCATCTCTTCCTAACGGTCATGTTTCTTTCACGGACCCATGGACTATAATGGGCGTGATGGATCCGTGAACATGGACAAAATAGAGCATGCTTCTGAGGTAAAACACACATTAATAGGAATGAGTACATGTGCTGTCCCTGGAGAACACGTACACCGAGGTGTGAATGAGGCATAGCCGGGTGGATGCAGACCGCTACTTCCACTGTGTAGTACACGGCGCCAAAAACTGCAGTGTACGGAGCCTTCTGCTTCCACTCTGATCAGCAACGTCCAGCACTCCAGCTGTTCTGAAACTACAACTCCCAGAATCCTCCTTTCACTTCTGTTGCGGTTAGAAGAACAGCCAACTAAGTTTGCATGCTGGGAGTCGTAGTTTCACAGAAGGTTGCCGATCCCTGTTGTATAGCTTCTGGTGCCGCGGTTGCCCAAGCAGCTGATCAGCGGGACCCCCACCGATCTGATCCTGAGGATAGGTCCTCAATATCTGTGGCCTGGACAACCCCTCTAAAACATCCTGCAAAAGGGGATTCAAAAGGTTGGGAGGTATGGACGCTGCCAAGAGAATTCGGGAAACCCACAGCCGCACCTACAAGCAAGGCTTCAGTCCTATAGACTCTGTCCACTGGATGGCGCTAAGCTGCAATACCAGGCACAGCCCACTGATCGGAGTGCCCCTTTTTTTTCCAATGTCATGCTATTAATGGATATCACAGACATGAGAGACGTTATCCCAGGAAACATCTGCACGACAAGGAAATATCTGACAGACGTCCTTCTGTAGTCCTGTGCGTGTCGCCACGTGACTCAGCGGAAGATTCCCGGGGACCAGTAAATAGGAGGACTTCATGCTCCAGAATATACCGATCCTTGACAGCCACGGCTACAAATGGCCCGGTGACCACGCAGGAGCATGACGTGAGCCACAGAGCTGGTCCTCAGACAGGACGGGAACAGCAAGGTGTGAATACAGCATCGGAGATAAGCGGCCAATTCCCAGCCTAACCATATACTCTATAAGGGTAGATGATGGGAGTCCAAAGCCATTTACTGTTGCCCACCCCCCATATGGTGAACTTTACTGGCCCAAAGTAGCAGGACAACACAATGCCTAAGTGAATACCACCATGCAGTGCTCAAATAATACCAACATACAGTGACTACATAGCATACAGTTACACTCTGATCTGATACTAGTGCTATACAACTTCTAAATAGTACAAACTAAACTATGGCGATGGCAAGCCTTGGGTTTCAGGCCATCTATGGCGCTCCCTTGGTCTGATGTGCCCCGTGCAGCTGCCTAGGTTGCACGCTCCCGCAGTCCACCCTGCATTGGCCCTATTTAAAGTGCACCTGACCAGGAGCATAGCTATAGTGGAAGAAGGGGAAGCTGCTACGGGGCCCACCCAGCAGGTCCGGGCTCCCACAGTATTATATAATGCATTATATACAGTGATGTGACCTACAGTATATACATGACAGAGCAGCTTCCGGGCCTGGTCTGAGAGAGCCTGCAGGAATGGGGGTTGCACAGCAAAGATTTGCTGTGGGGCCCAGTCATTTTCAGTTACGCAACTGCTGCCGACATGTCTGTTTTGGTATATAATTGTATTTCACGTGAAATTACAATTCTGGAGCATCTATTCTTATAACCCTATGTTGTGCCGTTCCTCTATTGTTCCCTCTAGACGCTTATGACTAAATTGATTGAGTTTCCAATGGGTGTTACCAGTGGTACGGTGTCCCTGCACAGTCTGGCACTGGCAGCATTGATTGCTAGATAGTGTCAGACTGTGTAGGAAAACATCCCCAACACTAACATCAACCCGGACCTTTACTGCACATTGCTGGCAATTCATTTATTAACTTCTAGTAGGAATAATAAAGGAATGGCAGGAATTTTAGAGTCATAAGAATAAGATGTTCCAGGGAAATTCTACTAGTTACTAAAACAGACATGTCAGCATTAAGGTGCTTTGCCTTTCCTGTACTATTCCTGCTGGAAGTTTATGAGTAAAGGTCCAGCTGGGTGTTACCAGATGGGAGGTGTTCCCCTGCATGGTTTGACACTGGCAAGAATGATTGGGCATCATCAGCCTGTAACAAACACCCTGTTCATAAGCTTTTAGCAGGAATAATACAGGAATAACAGAATATACAGTTATAGGACTAGATGCTCCAGAATTGTTGTTACATGGGGAATGCGAGGAGTTGCTGAAACAGACCTGTCAGGGGAGGCGACGGGTCCTCTTACGCTTGTGTTCCTATGACAACTTTTCTTTCTTGCTTAGAAAGTAAATGATGGCATCTGAATGATTCCTAGATTAACACTGAAAATTGAGGTAAGCGCTGACTGTTTTCTTTCATCCGGCACATAATATTAAGATGAGAGTTGGCGTGTCTGTATCTGCCGCTTCGTGTTCCCAGCCCTCATAATCTCAAGTACACCTGGAAAACAAATACATCACGTAGACATCCTGCAGTCTGCGACCAGAGCAAACACTGCGGCTAATCAGATCAGGACTGGACGGACGAGAGGAATATGGCATCTGCAGTCTGCCTCCTATCCGGCCGGACTAGAGCGCCGGATAATACGGCCCTGAATGTAGCAGAGCTCATTGTGTACATGGAATATTGCTAAAATCCACTGAAATATATAAATCCCCGAGATGTCCTCAGGTTGAAAAGGTTGAATATTGATAAGGGCTCTTTCACACTTGCGGCAGGACGGATCCGACAGGCTGTTCACCATGTCGGATCCGTCCTGCCGCTATTTCGCCGTGCCGCCGGACCGCCGCTCCGTCCCCATTGACTATAATGGGGACGGGGGCGGAGCTCCGGCGCAGCACGGCGAAAGCCGCCGGACTAAAAAGCCCTGCATGTCCGACTTTTTAGTCCGGCGCCTTATGCCGTGCACCGCCGTGCTGCGCCAAGCTCCGCCCCCGTCGCCATTATAGTCAATGGGGACGGAGCGGCGGTCCGGCGGCACGGCGAAATAGCGGCAGGACGGATCAGACATGGTGAACAGCATGTCGGATCCGTCCTGCCACAAGTGTGAAAGAGCCCTAACCTATCCCAGGGGTCAGCAACCTCCGGCACTCCAGGTGTTGTGAAACTACATCTCCCATCATGCACATACACTTGCTTGGCTGTTTCTCTGAACTCCCACAGAAGTGAAAGGAGCATGCTGGGAGTTGTAGTTTTACAACAGCTGGAGTGCCGAAGGTTGCGCTGATCCCTGACCTCTCCCATATCTGATCAGTGGGGGTCCAACTCCCGACACCCGCGCTGATCAACTGAAGGCTGGAGTGCAGCTTACCAAGCACAGCGCCGTCCACCGTATAGTGGCTGTACTTGGTATTGCAGCTCAGCCCCCTCCACCTAGGTTATGTGACCAGTGAACGTGATGTCACTGGCCTAGGACAAGGACTAAGGACTCAACGGACAGCTGCGATCTCTTTAGCGGGGGTCCTGGGAGTCTGACCCCCCACAGATCAGATATTGATGACCTATCCTGAGGATAGATCATCAATATTAAAGTCTCAGAGAACCCCTTTAAGCCTTTTAATGTTTGCCTCATCTACATGTGTATCATACATCACGTGTAGGAGACCAGCAACTCGAGGCGGCCATTACAGTGACCAAAGGCAACAAATTAATCACCATTTTACACAGTTTTTTCTCAAAATTTCAAAACCCCAATGGTGTAGGGTAGTGAAAGGTGCACTAGCTAACACCCTGGTTGTCAAAGCCAACTAAATGGGTAATTTTCCATTCCTTGGTGATCTAGGGTAGTGAAAGAGTCATTAGCAAATTCAGGCTGCTACTGGGGGGGGATCTGGTCCTTGAAGGGGTAATCTCGTTTCAGACATTGATGGCCTCTCTCTAGGATATGTAATCAAAGTCAGATAGGTCCAGATCCCAGAGGTGGGACCTGTACCTATTTCCAGAACCGACTCCACGAAGTGAAGGAGAACACATGTGCATGCGTGGTCACGTCTCCATTCACCTCTGTGGGAGCACTGCCTCAGCCATCTCTGACAGTTCCCGTACACACAGTGCGTCGTATTCATGGTATTTTTCCCGTATAGAAAAGGTGATGATAAAATGCCTTAAAGGGGCAGTGTGTCACTTCAGGAAATAGCATTTATTACGTAGATAAAGTTAATACAAGGCACTTACTAATGTATTGTGATTGTCCATATTGCCTCCTTTGCTGGCTGGATTCATTTTTCCATACACTGCTCATTTCCATGGTTACAACCACCCTGCAACCCAGCAGCGGTGGTCGTGCTTGCACACTATAGGAAAAAGCACCAGCCTAAGCGTGCTTCCACGGTCCCGGCCACCAGAGAGGACAGCGCTTTTTCCTATAGTGTGCAAGCACGACCACCGCTGCAGGGTGGTCATAACAATGGAAACGAGCAGTGTATAATGTGATGGAAAAATGAATTCAGCCAGAAAAGGAGGCAATATGGACAATCACAATACATTAGTAAGTGCCTTGTATTAACTTTCTCTTCCACTTGCTGAAGTGATACAACTGCTTTAAAAAAACAAAAACTCTAGGAGCTACAGCACACTGCGTTAAAAAAAAAAAAAAGAAGAAGCTGGAAAGACAAAAAACACCATCTAATGAACAAAAACTTCAGAATGCAGAAGCAAAAAAAAAAAAAAAACAACAACTTGTGTATCCTGCTTTTCATACTTCCCATAGACCTTTTGCTATTAAACCTTTCGGCAGGCTGTTCCGGCAGAGGTTCAGCCTGCTAAAGTTCATCGTATTTGGCATGGCCAGAAAGGGCAGGGGCACTAGAAATTGTTTTTTTCCAGCAATAGAAACAGTTTGTCTAGTAGAATCTCTGCACTAAAGCCGGAAACAGGCTGGATCCCATTTCAAATGGGACCCGTCGGTGCTCCTGCCCTTTCTGGCTATGCCAGATACGACGAGCTCCAATAGGTTGTTCCTCTACCCAAACAGTCTGCCGGAAGATTTAACGTTAGTGTGCAACTAGCCTAAACACTGCAAAAAAAATGCAGGTGCTAAAAACACCGGTAAGAATCTACATGGGAATCCAACCTGAGGGCAGCTGAAGGAATAGTATACCACATTTGTAGCATAAAAAAAATAAAATAAAAAAAACTAGTTGCAAAAGTATACATACCCCTTCAATTAGAACATGTGGAGTTCCGAAATGCTCCGTCATCGACTGTTAAAGCTGGTTATGCCGTAGTGTTACTCGGACAGGTGGTTATTTACGGCAGATGGTATTGTTGGACATGATGTACAGTATATCAGCTAATGGTGAAGCTGATAAGATCCAAAAATCATATAAATTGTATTTTAAAAAAATTGCATAAATTTTATCACTAACCATAAAATATGATACACAGTTATGTCAAGTGAGGACTTTTCGCACTTTCCATTGTCATGTGTAGGGTGTGTAATGTACTGACGATGCTTCCTCCTGACCCAAGGGCTGCCTTCCAGGCAAACCAGAGGCAAAAACATTGCGAAAGGAAATGCTTCTGTCAGCACAAAGGAGCAGAGGAGGCATAAAGGTTGTGCAACTAGTTAAGGACGCAGTAGCACATTCTCGTCCACAAGCGAAGACTAAAAAAAACAACTCACGACCCTGCAAGCAGGAGATTGATACCCCACCACATGGCGCTCAATGGTAAATCCAAGCCACAGAAGTGGCCCCTGTGGTTACAGTCAGAGACCTTACTTGAAGTTCCAAATCAGTAAAAAAGGACCCAACGACATTTATACAGGACTGATGAATTTTTGGGGGCTCAGTTTCCAAGACTTGGGTGTTACTGCTACCTCGCCACCCCTAAAGTTAAATTCCCTGGTTGCAAAAGGTGTCTACTAATCAACTGAGAGTGGTGCAATGTCCTATCTCAATTTCTGCAAACCTCCTCAGGTAGGGCACCAAGCAAGAACTATAAAAACAAACATTTAGGAAGGGATGGAACAAAGAAATGGCAGTGCAGAACTCCAGACCTGGGGGTACTACAAATTGGGCATTGTCCATATTGTTATGTATTTTATGGTTTACTTCTGACCATAGTTACTACTATGGAATGGATGGCAAAGGTTGGCAAGGAACAGGGATAACCACCCTGCTCCTCCCCTCTTGGTAGAAGTGGGCTGGTCCTGCTTCCTGCCAAGTTGCCAGAGTTCCTATCCAGAGACAGGAGAGGAATCACACCACAGAGCTCCTGCTCCTCATACAGATTCTCCAGAAAGATCTACTCCTCAAGTAAAGTCTTGAGATTCCAGACAACAGTGCGAACTGCTACCATCAGCAATGAAGACACTGCCGCTAGCTGCGGGGTTACAGTGAAGCCATCCATCACCAAAAGACCACTAGGCTGGTATCACCAACCAAACTGCCTCCATATCCTTACCGGTGCCAGAGAAGATCTGCACTTGAAGTCTGCTGCTACTGTATGTATTTCAAGTTCTATGTTGCACTTAGTAAAAGAGACTTCATTACACTTAATTCTGGCCTCATTCTTCAGTATTATATTTCCACTGCACAGATTCCCATGGAGCAACGCCGTGAGAGAGTACACCATGACACAACACTTCATCAGTGCAACTACCACTCCTATCCTCTACACCAGCTTCTCAAGTAGGAGGGTCATTGTGTATGTATTAGGTTATGCTTTGCACTTTATTGTTTTGGCAATGCATTTCAGCTAAAGATGCTATGGTTGGCAATGGTTGGCAGGAGCTAGGCTAACCACCCTGTTCCTCCACTCTTGGTAGTAGTGGGTGGGTCCTGCTTCCTGCCAGGAGAGAGAGTTCCAGTCTAGTCAGAGAAGGGAAAGAAAGCACTTGTAAGAGCTCCTACTCCTAGGAACTGTCAGAGGAACTATTCCCCTGTGAGACTAACAATCCAAAGAGACTTAGAATACAGAACACTGCTTCAGTGCGACAGTACGACAAGAAAACAGAGTGATCAGCGAAATGACAGCTTCAGATATTACTGCAGGTAAGGGACTATGGCTCATACACCCATCACCCAAACTACCCCCAGGGCCAGACTACTATTAAGGCCGCATTCACACATACGTGGATTTTCATGGCCCACGGTCCATGAAAACCCATCTTGCCGAGTGCACGAGCGCAAGGAGTCATTGGTTGCGAGGACACCGTGCTCTTCGTGCCGCTGCCACTGTACAGTAATACACTTGTATGATCTATACGAGTGTATTACTGTACAGCGGCGGCACAAAGTGCACAGCATCATAGCAACCAATAACGCCGTGCACTCAGCAGGATGGGTTTTCACAGACCGTGGTCCGTGAAAATCCACGTATGTGTGAATGCGGCCTAAGCCTGTATCACAGTGGACACCTATATCCACAAGTGCGTGCAATCATCTCATCTAGTGCCGGAAATTACACTTTTTACTTTACACTGCTGGATGAACCATACGTTATATCATACAAGTAAAGAGAGATTATTATACGCTTACTTCTGGCCTGCTTCTTCAAACTGAATTCCTACTGCATGGGGGTAAAATGGCCTAAGGGAGTACACCGTGACCCAAGACCTCATCAGGGCCTCTACCAATCCCATCATCTGCACCTTCACCAGGCCCACCTACCTTTAGATGTAGGATTTGGTGGTGTAGAACAGGAAGGAGTCTCCACGTTAATTTTTGCTTCCATACGTAGAAGGGTCCATTCACATGTCCGCAGTGTATTGCGGATCCGCAAAACACTGGGCCGGCACCCCAATAGAAATGCCTATTCTTGTCTGCAGCTGCGGAGCCGCAGACCGAAAGTTTGGGGCTGCGGATCAGAAATGAAATGAATGGGGTCCGCACACGTTCCGCATAATTGCCAAGCCAATATGTCTGATCCTTCTTCGCCCCAACATCATCATCGGTGGAGAATAGGGACCCCGCGATACATAGAAATTGGTCGGTTTATCCAATGTTACTCTCTTGTGTACGTTGAGAAGAAGCCCTCAAGACATTGCATCTGTCATTTGTGGTGGATCTGGGCGCGGGATGCAGTTTAATCGATGACCGTTATATCGGTATCGTTCTGCCGATTTGTGAAAGGCTATAATTTCTCTTTAAATAGGAACGGGGCACAAGCTGTAACTATGGCAGCCGTGCCAGTCTTACATAAGATGAACAGGCAGCTAGTGTTTTGCAGCTCTTTCAGAATTCCCATTTCCCTGTGTATCTGGAAGTCTAAAGCACAATGGGAGCCTGTCCTGCCTGACAAAAAGGTAGTGTTTTATAGTAAGCCCCTATATAATTCACGGCCAGCGGAGGCGATTGTTGTTGCTCTCGGTATCGTCACGTGGTCGTTTGTTTGCGCGGACATTTATAGGAGTTGCAGAATTTTTGTTTTGTGATATATTTATTGCTTAAAAGGGTTTGTCAGGTTTAGAGAACCCATATGAAATACCCTATTAGCCAGGGGAGTGACAAATAACCATGGGGCGCCAGAGCAAAACTTGGGATAGGCCCCTTTCCACCAAGATCACCTTTAGTAGAAAAGTTCAGAACGTGAATAGCTTCTGATGAGTTTGGTTTCCCTAATGCACATAGATCATTCCTACAATGCTGTCCTAATACAAGAATCATGCACACAGTGATGTCACAGCACAGGTATAATCTGCAAAGTGGCATTACAGTACAGGAATTATGCAAACTGTCACAGTGCAAGGATAATGCACACAGTGATGTCACAGTGCAAGGATAATGCACACAGTGATGTCACAGTACAGGGATAATGCACACAGTGATGTCACAGTGCAAGGATAATGCACACAGTGATGTCACAGTAAAGGGATTATCTGCCCAGAGACATTATAGCACAGGAAATTTTTGGCTAATGAAAGATCACAGCTCTTACAGAGAGCAAAGAGAGCATCTGATAAGTTAGTAAGGGCTCTTTCACACGAGCGGATCCTGTGCGGGTAATCTGCTGCGTAAAAGAGAGCTAAGCCCCGTTCCAGACAGCAGAGACACGGAGCATTAACATGGTTGATAATGCTCTTTGCCTCTCTGTGATCTTTTTTACTACAAAATCAAGGTGACCACTTTATCTCACTGTGATTTTGTAGTAAAAAGATCACAGAGAGGCAAAGAGCATTATCAGTCATGTTACTGCTCCGTGTCTCTGCTATCCGGAACGGGGCTTAGCTCTCTTTTACGCAGCAGATTACCCGCACAGGATCCGCTCTTGTGAAAGAGCCCTAAGAGCGAGGGCTCCCTCCGACCTTCAATCAAAAAGAAAAACAAGAAGAAGTATTTATACTGGTAACAGGAAAATAAATCAAAATGCCCGAATCATTTTTTGGGTCACCTTTTCCTCTGAAAAAAATTGGTTGGTCAAAAACTCATATCTACCCCAAATGGTATCCAATAAAAACTAGAGCTTGACTCAAAAATAAAAAGTTTTGCAAGATGGAAATAAAAAAAATATATTTAAAAAAAAAAAAAAAAGTGTGTGTGTCAGATTCTGGCAACATTAAGTACCGGAAAATTATTATTTCAAAGTTATTTTATTTTGTTGAAACCGATAAAGCTGAACAAAATCTAAATGTGGCCCCGCTGTAGACGTACCGACTTGCAGAATAAATTGATACATGACATGTGATAAAGTGGACCCGTAAAAAAAAAAATATATATATATATAACTAAAGCAACGATGACAGGATTGTGTTTTTTTTTTTCCTTTAGTTACGGTACTTTTTCCAATTACGCCCCAGCATTTTTTTCTTTTATTTTTTTTACATTTTTTAATACATGGTTTGGTAAATCAAAGGGTTGCATTATAAAAAGTACAACTTGTCCCACAGAAATCAAGCCCTCATACTGCTATGTGAATGGGAACAATTAAAATTGCTTATGGTGACAAACTGTTTTTACAGAGGAGCGGTTCCTTCTTCTGACATGTCAGTGTTAGTAACTCCTTGCATACACCATGTAATTACAATTCTGGAGCATCTATTCTTATGACTCTATGTTGTGCTATTCCTTTATTATTCCTGCTAGAAGTTCATAAATGAATTGCCAGCCGTTGGCAAACTGGTGTTACCAGTTGGGGCGTGTCCCTGCACAGTCTGACACTATTCAATCAGCGCTGCCACTGTCAGACTGTGCAGGGGGACCCCCCAAATGGTAACACCCAGTTGGACCTTTATTGCAGATCACTGGCAGTTTATTCATAAATTTCTGGAGGGAATAATAGAGGAATGGCACAACATAGAGCCATAAAAATAGATGCTCCAGAATGATTACATGGGGAATACAGGAGAGGTGACAGGTCCTCTTTAAGCAATATTGAGCAATTTTGATAACGGTAACTTGTTGGTAAGTTTACAGTAAAAACTTGTTCTTCAGTAAGTGCGTAAAAAGGGTAGAATGCACCCCATCCCCCAACAGCGACCTCTCAGCTCAGGTATTTCCACCCTCGCTAAATTCCACATTAGAGAATAATGATGAAAAATTCTTCAGGCATTTCACGCATAAACCCGGCAGACGTTCTCACCAGAAATGCCAGCTTTCGAAAAGGGTAAGAAAATAATAAGAAATACCATCTAAAATTGGCCACTTTCTGTCCAATATTGGAAAAAGAAAAAAAACGCATGATCAAAATTAGAGGGGTTGTTCAGGATTAGAAATAAGTGTTTGTTTCAGTTGAGAAACAGTGCCACTCTAGTCCAGTGGCTGCACCTGGTACTGCAGCCATGAATGGTGTCGATCTGCAATAGCTTACAAAGGTCTCTTTCACATGAGCGATACGCATTGTGTCAGGATCTGTTCAGGGAAAAACGAATGAACGTGTATGCAAAGCCAATCAGTATTTTTCTGTGATTGCATTCATTGTGCGCGTAAAACTGAAGAATAACAACCTACATCTGTGAGCAACCCACATCTGGATGTCTTCCGTTTTTTCTTACAACCCCATTTACTTTTATGGAGCCAGAGCTGCATGAAAAACGCAGCATTCCGGATGCTACGGGTTCGCTACATCGCATCTGGACGGAAAACTCGCTTGTGTGGCCTTTATTCCAATCCTGGACATTTTATTAGGGTATATAGACACGATGCATGTTACCTGCGGAAAATCCTCAGCATAAAGGCTCATGCACACAAACCGGCCAGGCCTGTGCCGCAGACCAGAAATTGTGGTCCGCAATGCACGGGCAGCGACCATGTGCCTTATGTCTGCAGACGTGAACCCATTCACTTGAATGGGGTCCACGATCCGCATCCAATGGTCTGCAGAGGCATGGACAGAAAACCCATGGAAGCACTCTGTAGTGCTTTTGTGGGCTTCCGATTTGTGCCCCTGTCCCGCACTGAACTGTACTATCGGGCTGCAGACCCATTCAAGTGAATTGGTCCGCATCTGTGATACAGTGCACACACGGCCGGTGCCCATATATTGCGGGCCGCAATATAGGCAACAGCCAGGCCTAAGGGCTTATGCACACGTGTCGGCCGGGCCCGTGCTGCTGACCACAAACTGGTCCACAATGCACAGGCACCAACCGTCTGCAGACGTGGACCCATTCACTTAAATCAGGTCCGCACCGCAAAAAAAAAGTACTGCATGCACTACTATTTAGCAGTGAGGAGGCACGGACAGAAAAACCACGGAAGCAGTCCGTAGTGCTTCCGAGCCGTGCCTCCATTCCGCACTGCACCATATCATCGGGATTGCGGACCTATTCCACACAGGGCGATACGCACACGGCTGGCGCCCGCGTATTGCGGACCCGCTGTTTGCAGGCCGCAATACTGGCGCAGCCGGGCAAAGGCCATGTGCATGAGCCCTATTCCAGTGGCAGCTAAGTAGAGGAGATTTTTCAAAGTCTCGTGTACACAGTACGGAAATTTTCTGTGCAAAAGTTGACCTGCGGTTCAGATTTTGAAGTCCGCAGCATGTCAATTGTTTGTACGGATTTCACCCTTTGCAACGCAGAGGATGACATCCGGGGCAAATCCACAACAAAACCTGCAAGTAACACAAGCTTAATGATGTAGTAGATGGTACCCAGGTGTACGAATGCCAGAGTGGTGTAGAGTGGCCTAAATGTCCCTTCATGTTGGTGCACGTGTCACGGTGCTCCTACCTGGATACTCTGGAACCCAGGCGTTGTCGTCCGAATCACAGAAAATAGGGGGAATAATCGAGGGATTTAAATAAATAAATAAATAAATAAATAAATAAATAGAGTCCAGACCTTGTGATGAAGTTCAATAACAGCTTTACTTGAATAAACGTGTCTCCAACAGTTTCAGGCTTTGTCTTGTCCCAGTAGGCGTTAGCATTAACTCTGGCAGGCAAACAAACTCAACTCTGCTACATCTGTTGCTCTCTGTCTCTGCTGTGCTGACAAGCTTACTGTATAACTTTGCTTCTTTCTTTATGCTGCAACTTCTCTCTGTAGTCTGTCTCTAGATTGATACCAGGGGATCTATACCTCCTGGCTTCAGAGGCTTCGGGCTTTGGCCTCTGTGTCCAGCAGAGCTGAAGGTGCTCTAGCTGGCTCAGGCAGGACACGTCCAGCAGGGACGTGGACCCGCTTCCTTCCCCAAGCAGGGGGTACTCTCCACTGACCTCTAACTAACTAAACTCCTCAGAGGGAGAGAAGAAAATGGAAAGAAGGTTCCATCCTCTGCAAATGTAGCGCTGCCATGCTTGCTGCCACCTTCTGGTGAACCAGGTACATTACATTTGAACATAACTGTTACATAGGAAATGCACATTAGATAAGACCTGCAAATAAATACACATGATGACATGAGGTTAACCAATAAAGACAGTGGTGGGGTGCAAAAGTGGTAATGCCACTCTGGGGCGCATTACATATGCAAGTTGATATTTCAGCCTAAAGAGAGAATCAGAAGGATAAGCAAAGTGCAGGACCAGCCATGAAAGCATTTGTGATGGCCATAATCTCCTTATTTGAGAAATGAACTACAAAAGGTGGAAATCCTCAGAAGTCACCCAGAATTCTACCTAATTATTACTAGGCTTACTTAGTAGTTTGTTCCTAAGCGGATTGGGACGACTCCACCATAAGCTCAGCCATGGCCAGCAGAAATATTTAGGACCCATACAGACTAATGGTCGGGTTGATGAACCACCTACAGTGGCGGAAATAATTATTTGACCCCTCACTGATTTTGTAAGTTTGTCCAATGACAAAGAAATGAAAAGTCTCAGAACAGTATCATTTCAATGGTAGGTTTATTGTAACAGTGGCAGATAGCACATCAAAAGGAAAATCGAAAAAATAACTTTAAATAAAAGATAGCAACTGATTTGCATTTCATTGAGTGAAATAAGTATTTGAACCCTCTAACAAAAAAAGACTTAATACTTGGTGGAAAAACCCTTGTTTGCAAGCACAGAGGTCAAACGTTTCTTGTAATTGATGACCAAGTTTGCGCACATTTTAGGAGGAATGTTGGTCCACTCCTCTTTGCAGATCATCTCTAAATCCCTAAGGTTTCGAGGCTGTCTCTGTGCAACTCTGAGCTTGAGCTCCCTCCATAGGTTTTCGATTGGATTAAGGTCCGGAGACTGACTAGGCCACTCCATGACCTTAATGTGCTTCTTCTTGAGCCACTCCTTTGTTGCCTTTGCTGTATGTTTTGGGTCATTGTCGTGCTGGAACACCCATCCACGACCCATTTTCAGTTTCCTGGCAGAGGGAAGGAGGTTGTCGCTCAGGATTTCACGATACATGGCTCCGTCCATTTTCCCGTTTATGCGAATAAGTTGTCCTGTGCCCTTAGCAGAAAAACACCCCCAAAGCAAAATGTTTCCACCCCCATGCTTGACGGTGGGGACGGTGTTTTGGGGGTCATAGGCAGCATTTTTCTTCCTCCAAACACAGCGAGTTGAGTTAATGCCAAAGAGCTCTATTTTGGTCTCATCAGACCACAGCACCTTCTCCCAGTCACTCTCTGAATCATTCAGGTGTTCATTGGCAAACTTCAGACGGGCCTGCACATGTGCCTTCCTGAGCAGGGGGACCTTGCGAGCCCTGCAGGATTTTAATCCATTGCGGTGTAATGTGTTTCCAATGGTTTTCTTGGTGACTGTGGTCCCTGCTAATTTGAGGTCATTAACTAACTCCTCCCGTGTAGTTCTAGGATGCTTTTTAACCTTTCTCAGAACCATTGACACCCCACGAGGTGAGATCTTGCGTGGAGCCCCAGAGCGAGGTCGATTGATGGTCATTTTGTGCTCCTTCCATTTTCGAACAATCGCACCAACAGTTGTCACCTTCTCTCCCAGCTTCTTGCTAATGGTTTTGTAGCCCATTCCAGCCTTGTGCAGGTCTACAATTTTGTCTCTGACATCCTTGGACAGCTCTTTGGTCTTTCCCATGTTGGAGAGTTTGGAGTCTGCTTGATTGATTGATTCTGTGGACAGGTGTCTTTTATACAGGTGACTAGTTAAGACAGGTGTCCTTAATGAGGGTGACTAATTGAGTAGAAGTGTCTAACCACTCTGTGGGAGCCAGAACTCTTAATGGTTGGTAGGGGTTCAAATACTTATTTCACTCAATGAAATGCAAATCAGTTGCTATCTTTTATTTAAAGTAATTTTTTCGATTTTCCTTTTGATGTGCTATCTGCCACTGTTACAATAAACCTACCATTGAAATGATACTGTTCTGAGACTTTTCATTTCTTTGTCATTGGACAAACTTACAAAATCAGTGAGGGGTCAAATAATTATTTCCGCCACTGTATGATGTCAATGAACCTCCAGCTTGTACCCATTGCATACATTTATACTGGTCACCTGAAGAAGGCCGTTATACATCTCAAGCACAAATCCACGGATATGGACATGAAGAAGAATAATGTAATGTTCCTGCATACATTCAGGCCCCTAGAATACATTTTGTGGGCTCATGGGAGGGGAACAGAATACTACTTGTGGCATCTCGTCTTGAAAGCTTAAAGGGGTTGTCCAACCCCCACAGAAGTGTTACTTATAGACACTGAAAGTACCGGGCCTAAAAGGCAAAGTCAGTTTTGTATTCACCGGCACTCCATTCCAGTTCTGAGGGTCTCGAAGACACGTGCACCGCTGCAACCATTCAATGTCCTCAGCAGTGATGTGTCCCCCAAGTGATACTTCTCAAGTTAAAGGGAACCGGTCACCATGAAGACGCAAAGTAATCTGCATGTTATAAAGCAGGAGGAGCTGAGCAGATTGATATATAGTTTTGTAGGAAACGATTCAGTATAACTTGTTATTTACTCATTTATGTCTCTGATCATTCTGTGCTTTATAGTCCAGGAGGCGGTCCTATCAGTGATTGACAGCTCTCTCTGAAGTCCAGGAGGCGGTCCTATCAGTGATTGACAGCTATCTCTGTATTCACAGTCATAGAGGGAAGACTGCCGATCACTGATAGGACCGCCTCCTGGACTTTAAAGCACAGAATGATCAGAGACATAAATGAGTAAATGACAAGTTATAGTGAATCTTTTCCTACAAAACTATATATCAATCTGCTCAGCTCCTCCTGTTCTATAAACCCAGACACCGGGTTCATCGTGACAGGTTCCCTTTAAGGAATGGCTGCAGCGGTGCACGTGATGAGACGTCACACTTCCAGTGGTTCACCCAGTGGAGCCTAGACTGGTATCCATTGACACTGACCATTTTATCAATTATTTTCCATACTTTCTTATTTTCAGAACTCCTATGGAAGTGAATGGAGGGAGTTGCAATTGTGCCGCCTCTCCATAAGCAGTGACCCTGTCACCCCGAGACAATGCCCAATTCGAGACATAGGACCTGCCCCTATCAAACATTTATGGCATATCCCAAGGATAGATGATACCCAGACATAGACGAGAAGCAGGTACCTCCCTCATTTTTAGGGCAGATAGTTACGGCCAGTAATCAAACACCCCTGCTAATCTCTTACATATCCAGATCGGATGGAGAACAGCCGTCTAGGACAAGCATGGTTTGACATCCCCAGAACTATATAAAAAATAAAATAAAATGGAAAGAGATCTAACACAAAAAAATAAAACCCAAAATAACCTTTTTAGGTATACCCAAATCAGTGTAAAACTGTGCCTGGGTGTAATACATCTCCATGATTTGGATTCTAGCCAGTAGACAATAAAGGACTTACTGGTGCGATTATCAGGGCGTTATTACCGCCACACACCCAGATGCAGTTACTACACAATCTGTTCTAATGAGATACAGTTTTATTGTCCTCTTAAAGGGACACTTTTTTTTTCTCACACAGTAACAGCCTAGAAGTAAAAATTATATATATACTAGCAGGATGACCCAGCTTCGCACGAGTATATTTCTTCTATTTCATTTAATTTGTGTGTGTAAGGTTAAAAGATATCCACAGTGCCATCACAGTGACCTCTACAGCATCCCGCCCCTTTAACAGTGACTTCCACAGTCCCCTGCCCCTTAACAGTAACCTACACAGTGGCCTGCCCCCTTAGCAGTGACCTCCACAGCGCCCCACCCTTTATTTGTGACCTCCACAGTACCCCATCTCCTTAACAGTAACCTCCACAGTGCCCGCCCCTTTAACAGTTACCTCCACAGCATCCCTCCCCCTTAACAGTGAGCTCCACAGCGGCCGCCCCGTTATTAGTGACCTCCACAGTACCCCATCTCCTTAACAGTGATTTCCACAATAACCCGTCGCCTTAACATTAACCTCCACAGCAGCCTGGCCCCTTAACTGTGACCTCCACAGCACTCCGCTCCCTTAACAGTGTCATCAACAGTGCCCTGCCCCTTTAAAAGGTGACCTACAGCAGTAAGGAAAAATGGCTGGGTAGTTATGGAAACCTGGTGTAAAACTGTGTGCATGTCGAAACTGAAGGACCTGCAAGCTTCTATTGGCTGATAAGGGTCATGTGACCATGTGTATGGCAGTTGGGATATGAGGAGAAAGACCTGCAGACTTCTATTGGCTAATGCAGGTCATGTGATGGTGCCAAATTTGCATTTTTGGGAAATATTTCAGGAACGGTACGTCCTAGAGAGCCGAGACCCGGTTTAAAACCTTCCCGGACACCTGATGTACCTGTGTGCCAAATTTGATGCAGATCGGTCCAGTCATTTGGTCACACATAAAGAACAGACAGACAAACTCATCTATATATAAGAGATTTTATATATACCGTATTTTTCCAATAGTAGGGGGAAAATGGTGGTGAGTCTAATAAAGCGAATACTAGTTATTATAGAAGCACTCACTAGTATTAATTAGGTGCCGGGAGTTGGGAGCGAAGTGCCGCAAGCGCTTGTAGTACTCACTCTCCCGTACAGTGTCAGGACGTAGTCAGGTGACAGCAGCGCAGGCCGGGAAGACAGGGAAGTGCAACTTCTATACAAACTAAGAAGACAGGTTGGCATTAGCAGGAGGTGCTTCAAACCCACATGCAGTTGTGCATATATATAGGGGAGCAGATCCTGCATTTGTGGCCCGTTGCTAATGGCAATCCCCAGCAAAATGCATACAATGGAGGATGCCCGCAGCGAACCACAAGTACCACAATAGACATCCTACACAAGGTAACAAGTGCGGATGTAATAATTAATATAACAATATAACAGAACAATAACGAACACAGGTGCACTCTGCAGTAATACTAAATCCTCAAACTGATTTTAAAATTGAGAGATTAGTCAACATGTCCCATGACTAATCTCTCAATTTTAAAATCAGTTTGAGGATTTAGTATTACTGCAGAGTGCACCTGTGTTCGTTATTGTTCTGTTATATTGTTATATTAATTATTACATCCGCACTTGTTACCTTGTGTAGGATGTCTATTGTGGTACTTGTGGTTCGCTGCGGGCATCCTCCATTGTATGCATTTTGCTGGGGATTGCCATTAGCAACGGGCCACAAATGCAGGATCTGCTCCCCTATATATATGCACAACTGCATGTGGGTTTGAAGCACCTCCTGCTAATGCCAACCTGTCTTCTTAGTTTGTATATATAGTTTTCTGGAGGTGTATAAACTCCTATTTAAATGTGCCTGTTTTCCATCTACAGGTCACATTAAGGTGCACCTGTGAGGCCTGGGACATATCAGCAAGTCTTGAGTGGGACTCACAGACTCCTCCCTCCTCCCATTGCAGGCATGGCCACATGCTGGAGGTAACTGGTGAGTTGTTTGTGAGTCGGCCCAATGCTCCTGTAATTTGCCCACTGGCTCCTGGTATTGCCCATATGGCTCAGGTTGGAGAGTGTAGGGTCCCGGGCTACTTGAGAAACCTTGTCGCGGTGTCCGGGCTTAAGACATGTTCTACACCAGTGGGACATGTTGACTAATCTCTCAATTTTAAAATCAGTTTGAGGATTTAGTATTACTGCAGAGTGCACCTGTGTTCGTTATTGTTCTGTTGAAGTGCAACTTCTGTCAGAGGTGAAGAGGAGCTGCGGCGCAGGATACGTAAGAGAAGCTTTTTATTTTAATCTGATCTGAGGTCTGATGGGGTCTAACATTAAAGGGCTGATCTGAGGTCTGATGGGGTCTAACATTAAAGGGCTGATCTGAGGTCTGATGGGGGTCTGACAATGTGGGCTGATCTGAGGTCTGATGGGGGTCTGACTTGGAGGGCTGAGGTGATATCCTGATATGGGGGCCTGATCTGATGTCCTGATATTTTTTGGGGCCTGATCTGATGTCCTGATATTTGTCTTATTTTCCTCCTCTTAAACCTGGGGTGCGTCTTATCATCGGGTGTGAAAAATACAGTGTGTGTATATTATATATATATATATATATATATATATATAAAGAAAATAATGGCGGCACCGGAAGAATAACACAAGGAGGGTGCTATGTCCAGGGATGTAGCAGCTTACCCCGTCAATGGAAGATGAAAAAACGGACAGCACTCCAGGTAAAAGTTAGTGGTGTTTATTCACCCATGTGGATGGCAACGTTTCAGCTCATACAAGAGCCTTTGTCAAGCGCTTGACAAAGGCTCTTGTATGAGCTGAAACGTTGCCATCCACATGGGTGAATAAACACCACTAACTTTTACCTGGAGTGCTGTCCGTTTTTTCATCTTCTCTATATATATATATTTTCTTTTTTTTTTTTTTTAAGTTTCTCCATGTATTCTACTTCCTGTCCTGGATCTTTAACTTCCTCTTTGGACTTTTTGCATGGCAGGCAGTCTTGCTTAACTTTTTCAGTCAGACAAACAGAGAGAGGCCCCCACTGTAGGGACCCAATTATTCCTCATTCACAGGTCAGTGTTCGGCTCTAAACACAGAACAGGAGCAGATCCTTCCCTTATACCTTTTGTCTGTAGAGGCTCCAATCCTAGTTTTGGCTCACAATCACTGATGAAAATCACTGACCAAAACATTTATTCTGATAAGCGCAGTGTTCTTCTGTGGTTATCTTTATCTAGGCCTATCAAGAGAACGCTAGAACTGTCATACTGTTATCTCAATTTACCAATCTACTATTTGTTATTTTACTGCTGCTGTCAGGGGTAAGGTCATCTGCTAACCAATGATATGCCCATCTACACTCCTCAAACTGAAACACCAAGAATGAGAAGTTGTGGAATTACAATTATGGAAATCACAGGATCGATAGACATGTTAAATGATATGCAAATGATACAAAATGGAAACAATATTTAAAACGTTTTGATTTATTCAGTATCAAGTATGAGCACCACAAGCAGAAATACACTCACTCACACGCCTTGGCACGCAATCAGTGAGGTTAATAATGGTTGTCTGAGGAATGTTCTGCCATGCTGAATGCACTTGGGCACTGAAATCATCAAGATCTGCTGCTGGCAGCTGCCTTTGCAGTTACCAACCAGTAACTTCCCAGATGTGCTCAATGGCAGACAAGTCCAGAGATACTGCAGGACATGGTAGCACATTTAGGACATGCAGGCTTCTCACAGCAGCACGAGCAACATGCGGCCTGGTGTTGTCCTGTGGAAAAACAGGTATTGGGAGACTTTTGGAGAAGCCGTTAGTGTAACTGAATGACGACCAGTGCTGTCCAGCTACTGTACATTATGCCACCCCACATTATAATCCCAGGAGTAGGGCCGTGTGATGTTCCCTTGTGAAGGCCACTTCATGGTGTTGCCCACGTGGTCTTCAGACTAATCTCCAGCTATCACTGTGTCCAAGACAAAAGCAGGACTCATCAGTGAAGAGGATAGACCCCTATTCCAGCCTCCACTGACGTTTACCAGTGCAACAGGATAACCCTTCAGTGGAACACCTCTAGCTGGACGTCTGGCTGATAGCCCAATGTCGTGTAGATCAGTGTTTCCCAACCAGTGTGCCTCCAGCTGTTGCAAAACTACAACTCCCAGCATGCCCGCACAGCCAAAGGCTGTCCGGGCATGCTGGGAGTTGTAGTTTTGCAACAGCTGGAGGCACACTGGTTGGGAAACACTGGTGTAGATGCCTTCTGAGGTTTTGTCTAGACACTGTTTGCCGCCCTAGGCTTGGGATGTGACGTCCAATTTCACCGGACAATGCAGAATGAATAACTACACGCCATTCTTCTAATCAAACAATAACTCTGTGCAGAGGTGCGCCTCTTGCTGTCATTGCAGCTTCTCGTTGTTCTCCCGACCACCAGGATATACAATGCTGACCAGCGCCGACATCTCGACCTCAGCACATAGCGATCTGCCAGAGAGATAAGGCTACTTTCACACTAGCGTTCGGAGCGGATCCGTCTGCATTAAAACTTAGAAAATTTTCTAAGTGTGAAAGTTGTCTGAGCGGATCCGTTCAGACTTTACATTGAAAGTCAATGGGGAACGGATCCGCTTGAAGATTGAGCCATATGGTGTCATCTTCAAGCGGATCCGCCCCCATTGACTTCCATTATAAGTCTGGACGGATCCGCTCACCTCCGCACGGCCAGGCGGACACCCGAACGCTGCAAGCAGCGTTCAGGTGTCCGCTCACTGAGCGGAGCGGAGGCTGAACGCTGGCAGGCGGATGTATTCTCAGTGGATCCGCCTCCACTGAGAATGCATTGGGGCCAGACGGATGCGTTCGGGGCCGCTCGTGAGCCCCTTCAAACGGAGCGCACGAGCGGACACCCGAACGCTAGTGTGAAAGTAGCCTAAACCGAGCCCTCTCAGTTCAAGGATTCTGTCCCTCAGTCTGCGACAAATGGTGATAACTGGGTCATCAATGAACAGGAGGCATCACACAATCATCCCACATGACCCGATCCAATTTTTGAGGTTATATGGGACTACAAAAACTTTACTTTCAATCTGGCTTTTATGTCCCTCCCACATGCCACAGATTGGAGCTAGGTGCTTGGAATTGTGACCATCTGCAGATCTTAGCGATACCTGCTACTTCCAAGATCTGCATAACCTTACAGCTTGTCCTTCTTGGTGTTGCAATTTCAATGTTGAAGAGTGTATGTAGAATTTTCTCTCTGTGCCGACTGCTACCGAAGGGGCATGTTTATGGTATAGTACTGCCAAAAAGAAAAAAAATTGCCAAAAGTAAAAAAAAAAAAAATAAATAAATTGGTTTTCTATGAATATTGGGCTATTGTCCCGTTAAGTCGAAGGCGTTAAGAATCTGAAAGCTCTTCTGACATGTCCGTTTTACAATATTGGTCATGAAATAGCAGTTCTGGCGCATTTTCTCTTACCACTCTAAACTGTGCCATTCTTTTATTACTCCACCTGGGCATGTATGAATAAGGCCTCATGCACACGACCACATTTTTGCTCCGCGTCTGATCCGCAGATTATAAAACCGGTCCTATTCTTGTCCGTTTTTCTGACAAGAATAGTTTTTTTTTTTACAGTAACTCCCCTGAAAATTGCTTGATGCTCCCAGATTGGACGACATCCGTATTTTGCTGATCTGCGGTTTGCCGGGAGCTGAGAATTGCAATAAATAAATAAATCATCAAGCAGTGTTGGCAGTGGGTGTATCCATTCCCCATGTCAATAGGTGTCTTATCACACTGATACAGTAGGCACTGACTAGACAGTATCAGGGTATGTAGGGAGACACACCCCATTGACAAGGAGAATGATAGCATCCAGGAGGAATAACAGAGGAACACAGAATTTTAAGAAGATCTGGACCAATTCATTCATAAGTTCTAGCAGGAATAATAAAGGAATGGCAAATCAAGGATTCATAAGAATAGATGCTCCAGAAATGTTGTTGCATGGAAAATGTAAGTAGTTTCTAAAGTAGACATGTCAGGAGAGAAGACGGGTCCTCTTGTGTACAAATATTCTGCACGTGAGATACGCGGTTTCTTGTTATCCATGCATGTGCGCTTGGCAGCTGAAGGCCTCTGTGTTGGTCCCATGTTCATATGTGTCCGCATTGCTGAGAAATATTATGTTGTAATATATGCAAATAAACCTCTAGGAGCAACGGGGGCGTTACCATTACACCTAGAGGCTCTGCTCTCTCTGCAACTGCTGCGCCCTCTGCACTTTAATTGAGAGGGAAGGTGTGATGACGTTTACAATGCCTGGTCCTGTCAAAGAGCAGTGGGTGCGGCAGTTGCAGAGAGAGCAGAGCCTGTAGGTGTAATGACAACGCCCCCGTTACTCCTTGAGGTTCATTTGCATATATGAAAACATCATTTTTCTCAGCACTGCGGGCACATATGAACAAGGGGCCAACACAGACGCCTTCAGCTGCCAAGCGCACATGTAACAGGTCAGCCAGTGTCATAGGTACAAAACTGCTGACAGATGCCACCCCTGGGACCCGCAGCCATCCTTAGAACAGAGCGTGGAAAGTGACAGAGGGTGCACAGTGCATGCGCGGCCCCCTCCATTGATTTCTAAGGGAGTGGAAGCTGCATTGAAATGAATGAGAAGGCATGCATGGTTCTGTTCCGTTCTAAGAACCAGTGGGACCCGCACCTGTGCCCCCAATGTCCAGGAGGAGACAATCCCTTTAAAGGGAACCTGTCACCGGGATTTTGTGTATAGAGCTGAGGATATGGGTTGCTAGATGGCCGCTAGCACATCCGCAATACCCAGTCCCCATAGCTCTGTGTGCTTTTATTGTGTAAAAAAACTATTTGATACATATGCAGATGAACCTGAGATGAGTCCAGCGTGAAGGAGCCCAGCACCGCCCCGCATCCTCAGAATCTCCTTCTTGCTCCCCGACGTCAGAAAGCTAGAGAGCCGTAATCTCGCAATGCGGGCGCTAGTGCATGCGCAGTTGGTTCCCTGAAGCTGATGCCAGCACAGAGAAGGAACACTATGACGACACTGTGCATGCGCTAGCTCGCGCATCGCGAGATTACAGCTTTCTGACGTCAGGGAGCAAGGAGGAGATTCGGAGGATGCGGGGCGGTGCTGGGCTCCTTCACGCTGGACTCCTCTCAGGGACAGGACACATCTCAGGTTAATCTGAATATGCATCAAATCGTTGTTGTTTTTTTTTACACAATAAAAGCACACAGAGCTATGGGGACTGGGTATTGCGGATGTGCTAGCGGCCATCTAGCAGCCCACGTCCCCAGCTCTATACACAAAATCCCGGTGACGGGTTCCCTTTAAGCAAAAAGCATCTAAGCAAGCCGAAATCTTGGAAACCGTTCTGATATTCTTGAGAAAGCTGCAGAACTTTTTATTATGCAATCAATCAGTTGCCATAGCAAAACGAAAAGTAGGAAACGCGTAGATTAGCCGTACACACAGAGGCCGTTACCTATCCTATACACATCTGTAGGTGTTTGCTAGCTCGTTTTGGAGGAACGGTTTTCATTGCACCCTCCTTGTGCCTATTCAAAGAGGAAAAGGGGGGAATGCAGAGGGAGAGGGAAGCAGGGAGGGAGAGCGGCTGCTTTGGGTGGACCTCCCCAGTCTGCTGACACGAGCAGTGTATGATTCACTCTCACACCCACTGTGCAATACATTCCTCAGGCTCTGAGCCTTACAGCAGAGCACTCTCATGTCACTTGTTGAACAGGGAACCGCACAGTACATCAGGACCAGCTCGCCTTCGGATACCGTAATACCCCCCCACCCATTGCTCCTTTCGAAGAGAATGATAAGCGAGACCTAACTTCGTTCAAAGATGGAAAAAAACGACGGCGGCTCCGGGGTAAGTTCTTCTCGTCGAGCGAGGCAATCTAGCGGATGCAAGAAACATTGAACGTTCTTTGCTTTCTTATGCCGGTTCCAAGTTCCTGACGTTCGTCATTTCAGGATTTGGCGATGTTTGGCGTGCAAAGTCCAATTATAGGGTAAATAAACATTCGGGTTCTGATGGCGCGGAGGTAGCAGAGCTAAACGCGTCCTTCGATGCTTCGTGGCTGCATTTAATAACACTGTTAAGCGCAAAGGCGACAGACTGGGCTCTGCTACGTCTGACGTTAGGGTCGGGGGGCGGCTGGAGACAGGGATGGTACGGGATGCTCAGAGAGGAGGTGGGAAGGGAAGAGTCTCTTAAGAGAAGGGTGTGGATGCAGTCTGGTGTATAGAGCAGGGCAGGTTGAAAACTTTGAAGAGTTTGGCTAAAAAGTTTGGGAAATGGTTGGAAAGGTCTTGGGAGGAGGATAACGATGGGTTAAATAATCTACTTGCCACCTAAAAAAAAAAATAAGAAGCGTCCGTTAGAGTTGGTTTGCGAGTAAATGTTGTAGTACATAGGGAATTAGCCGATTTTAGATGTTTTCGGTGATTTCACTTACGCACATGCACGCTCAGCATTTGAGATGCGGCCAGATTACACCGTGGACAAAAAGAGCAACTGCACCACACAGGCCCCATTTAGTTGTAAACTCGCATTACAGTACCCGCTGCGGTATTATTTAGGAGGCGTATGGTGTCTTCGGACTGTGTTTGCTGTACAGCACTGTTATGCAGACACTACATGGTGGTATTATTTAGGAGGCGTATGGTGTCTTCGGACTGTGTTTGCTGTACAGCACTGTTATGCAGACACTACATGGTGGTATTATTTATGAGGCGTATTGTGTTATCATTTGTGCAATGCACGGTCTTCGTAATGTGTTTGCGGTACAGCACTGTTTGGTAGACGCTGTGTGGTGGTATTATTTATGAAGTGTATGGTGTTATAAAATGTGTGCACTGCACTGTATGGTGGTATTTATGAACTGTATAGTGTAATAATTTGTGCACTACATCGGTCTTGGGCTCCGTTTATTTACGGTAGTTGCATTTAGCAGTATTTTTCAAGCAGAAAGTGGACGCTTATGACGGAAACCCGCCAGATCCCATTATAGTTAATGGATATCCGGCAGTGCCCAGCAATTTCGGATACGTTCACTACGGTAGTTTGTTCCTCTGCCAGAGCAGACTACTGGATTTACAAAATGGAGATGTGAACCTAGCCTTATTTACAGTCCATTTTACCGCTCTTTTGTAGACACGCTATATGGTGGTATTGTTTATGAACTGTAAGGGGTTATAATTTCTGCAATACATAGCACTATCATTTTGGTCTTAACAGTGCAATAAAGTGAACACATAGCTAAGTAAACACTGTATGGGGGTATTATTTATTCACTATATGGCATCATAATGTGGGCAATATTATAGCACTGTTACTCTAAACTTCCTTATGTGCCCATTACATTAAATGACATGCCAATGGGACCTTGCTTTATATTTCTACTGGACAGTCCAATACCACAGATAATTATTATCAGGAGTATTTGAAGGGGCGATCCCATGAATCAGTTTAATATCAAAGTCCTGAAAGCATAAAAAAAAAAAATATATATATATATTATTTTTTTTTAAATCAAGGTTTGCTTGAATACATGTCCCCACTTGGTGCTACTGCAAGTCTGTACTGCTGGGTGTTAGCTCTGGACAGAATCAGTCTCCTTCCTCCCCTGGCAGCTAACAATACACTTTCCCTGTAGCTACACTATTGCCGATGCTCTGCAGAAAGCTGTTTCTATTGGCAGCTTTCCTAGGAACAGACGCAAGTAAAAAATAAATAAAAAGAAGCTGAATTGAGTAATAGGAAAATAGGAAATCCTGCTACTGGGATCCTCAGCGATCACCTTTCAAGATAGATGCTCTTGGCAATTGCTCTCCACTCCAACTGGTGGAGGTCTGAAATCTCTAAGGGGTTTTCTACCGATGAACTATACTCTGGATAGGTCATCAGTATCTGATCAGTGGGGGGTCCGACACCCGTGACCCCCGCCGATCAGCTGAGGCAGTAGCTCCTCAGTCTTCTTTCAACTCACCAAGCACAACGCCGTTCACGTCAATTGGGCCAAGCTGCGCCTTGTCCTTATGACTAACTAGAGATGAGCTGCTTCAATGAATTTTGCAAAAAAAAATCCGCTTCATGATTAATTACTTTGTCACAAAGCGCATTTCTTTGTAAGTAGAGGGTGCAAAGACAGGGAGGGCCGATTCCACTGCCCCCCGCCATTGTACCCCTCAGATGGCACGTTCATACAGGACCGCAGCCTCTGATATATATATAAGAGTGTAAAAGTTAAAAAATATATATATTTCCTCGCGACAGGCCAGCTGCCGCCATCTTGCTAGAAGGTCTGGCGCGAAATCTTGCGCAGCGTGGTGACGTCATACGTCTCTGCGCACAGAATTTCAGCCGAGATCTTCAAGCAAGGTGGCGGCAGGTGGCCCGTCGTGAGGAAATGGAGCAGATCGGCAGGGGTCCAGGGTGTCGGACCCCCCATCAATCACATACTGATCCCCTATCCAGGGAATAGGTCACCAGTAGAAAAGTCTCAGAAAAACCCTTTAACGTAGAAATGCCCTAACACAATATCTGAAAATGGGTTTTATAAGACAGACAACCCCCGGGCAATATCAAAGAAAAGAGGAACTCAAAGAAGATTTTTTTTGTTTCTTTTTTGGGCAATGAAGGAGTTAAAATCACTCGGGTCGGTATGTGCGCTCTGCTTTGTGTATTCACAAGTATCTATTAAGTCTGGGAAGTTCCAGAGCGAGGAGCAAGAGGAGGAGATGGAAAAAAAAAAATTTTGAAAAACGGACTCGAAAAGATTAAGAAGTTTCCAAAATTCCAAATGACATAACCTAGGAGACAGCCGGCTGTGCTTCTCCATTTGGCAGAACCAGAGTAGGGTGCACATGAGAAAGACATGCTTATAATTTTGGAAGTTGACTGCCACGTCAGGGGCACAGCTGGGGAGGCTGGGTGTGGGTGCCAGGGGACGCTAACATGGCACTCTGTTTTGCCCAGGGAATTTAGATACAGAGCTAGGGCAGCATACTGAATCTTTGCCCGAGGTGAAGGAAGGTTTGGCTACAATCCCGACAAGGAGGATGGTAAAGAATCAGATCACCTGCCATTCTTCATATATCTTCTGATCCTCAAGAAAGACAGAACCGACAGAGAGAGAGGCAAGAATCCTCATGTCATGTGAAGCTTTTGTATCACATTGTAAGTAACTGCAGAGCAGTTCTGTATTCAGAATGCTATTATTTTCCCTTATAACCATGCTATAAAGGGAAAATAAAATCTACACAACACCGATTCCAAACCCGAACTTCTGTGAAGAAGTCCGGGTTCGGGTCTGGGTACCAAACATGCAGATTTTTCTCACGCGCCTGCAAAACGCATAAAAAAATAAAAATAAAATAAAAAAAAAATATCGCACATTTTCCCGCGACGCACCCGCATCCTATTCGGCCCTCACAAGTGACGCCCGTGTGAAAGAGGCCTAAATCGTCTGTCTACAGATGGGTGCTTCATCCTGCTGGAGGAATTTCTGGTTTGGCTAAATTCCCTAGATATGCCACACAGCGGTTAATCCCTCAGCATCCCCTGTGAGCTTTCTGAAGGACGCATGAGAGTTACATTTATCAAAAACACAACAAGGGACATAAATCCATGAATGAAGAAACGATGCCCTGGAGACACAGGATGGATTTCTCTTGGGATTACAGATGTGTTCTGGATAACACAAGTACAGCTTTGTCAGGGTGGGGCTGGAGTACTTAACAGCATATTAGTCAGCACAAGCACATACTCATCATAGAGCCTCCAGAGGAGTGACCCACAGACATCGACTTCCTATGTAGATGCTATTGTCATCCGCTGGATTTCCTCCATGAGTCAGCGGCCGGCTGCCCACTCTTTATACATTACACTAGGCTGCTGTATTTTACTGCAGGGTGGCAACGAGAAGGTAAATGGTGGCCGGCTATGCTGGGGAGACCACTATATGTGATCCAGAATGGCACCATAGTGTCACAGATGTTGTAGGGGAGAACACCAAAGGGCAACAAGAAGGGAAAAGACACTAGGCCTCACCGCTAGGGAAGGAAAAGGGTCACCACCTATAAAACCCTGCTCCTGGCCCTAACTCCTATCAGTATGGGCACCTCTCGATGGCAGAAATGCCCATACACAGGAACCTAGAAAACCCTGGTGGCCCTCAGTTGCCCTAATAGTAATGACCAGGCAGAGACAACCTGCTCCTTCCCTGGTGAAGGAACCAGCGTCTCGCTGAGGCCTAGTAAACAACAAAGGTGGGGGGGGGGGGGAATACAAAACACAACAAGCGGAACACTTAACTTCAGAGGCTGATGGATGATGGACGAACAGGACTTCATCACGAACCACACTCCAGCTCTTCCAAAAACCAAATTAAGCTATCCAGAGCAAGGAGTGACTAAAGGTGAAGGTCACATGATCCACACCTGAACAGGAGGTGTGGACATACCAGCAACACACAGACAAAGTGAAACCAAAAGATGCTGTCAGATCACTAATGTGCAGATATTCTTTCAGACCTTCTCAAACCTGAGTGACACATAGACACCACTAGCTAGGTGGACATGTTTTGACTTCATGTGAATTTTTTTAAGAGCATTGTTACCACGTTCCGCCATGATTTTCCAACTCTGATATAGTGCCTACAAACAGGGGTGCACCACCAATGAGGTGATCGCCTCAGGCAGCATCAGGAAGGGGCAAGAGGGGGGCAGCAGAGAAGGGCCATGGGCATTAAGCGCTTTCATTGTTGCAAACGGGTTAGGTTAAGAAATTGGCATATGGGGAGGGGGGGGGGGGGCGCCGTTTCAGTTTTCGTTTCAGGCAGCAGAAAGGGTAGGTGCACCCCTGCCTACAAACATTGTTTGTAGGCACTATATCAGAGTTGGAAAATCATGGCGGTGCGTGGGCAAGTAGTTACTAAAACAGACATGTCAGGAGAGGCGACAGGTCCTCTCGAATTTGGGTCAAACTGCAGCCAATCTCAGCCCCAAAGCTAATATTCCAGAATAGGCGACCTGAAATAAGTCAGATAAAAAACTAAAAATAAAAAAAAGCAGCTAAAGCTGGGTCTGGTCTGGATTAGGAATTAATTTCAAGTTCCGGTGCGGAGTCTGGATTTATTTAGAGGTCTTGCAATTTGGGAAAATCAAGGCAGAAAAAGGTTTCATTAGAAACGGCACAATGGCAGAATTGCCACAGCCTGTGTGCATAGGGAAGAGCGAACCCGACCTTTACAGGTTCGGGTTTGTTGTACGGGTGCTCTAGGAATTCCGTTATGGATTCCATTATGACGAAATATAACGGAATTGGTAGACGGAATGCAAAACGGAAGCCCTTAAGAGGATTTCCGCTTTGATCCGTCATACTTTGTTTTCCGTCCTGTATAACGGAAACCAGGCGGATCCGTTATTCTTGGCCATAGACTTCTATTAGGACGGATCAAAACAGAATGCCTTTTAAAGACTTGCGTTTTGCATTCCGTCTACCTGTTCCGTTATAACGGGATCCATAATGGAATTCATGCACCGCCCGAACAACGAACCCGAACTTGTAAAGGTCAAGTCACAGCTTGAAAATGGTGGGGTTTAGGCACACCCCACCCACAAGTGGGTGTTCCCTGTCAGATTTGGAAAGGGATAGGGCACAGCTTAGCCCATTTGTAACATCCGCTGTACATAGGGGTTTTAAACATAGCACCCTGTTCCATAGACAGAAATATTTTTTAAAAGTTATGGGTGTCAGATTTTTTTTTAAATTAAAATATTGCAAAAATTGTATCAATATGGTATCACTTTAATCAAACTGACCCACGGTATGAAGGTAACATTTCCTTTTCACCACCCAGTCAATGTCATAAAGACAAAACTCGTAAATTAGGCCAGAATTCAGTTTCATTTTCCATTTCTATCCCATTAATATTTGTTATTATTGAATGGTGCCATTATAAAAAATACAACTCGTCTCAAAAAAACAAACAAAAAAAACCACAAGCCCTCATACAGCTACGTGAAAGGAAAAGCAAAATAGTTATGGCTCTTGGAAGAGAGGCAAAAAAAAACGGGGGGGGGGGGGGGGGATTGATGTACCCTTAAGGGGTTAAGTGCCCTGAATTTGCCTACCCAGATGTTGGCATACATGTGTGTACGCTATGTACACAGGGTAAAATTTTGGTTTTGTCACAGGTGGTGGGAACACAAGGAGGACTCAAGCTAAACTTTTACGCCAGGCGCCCTCTACACCTCGGTGCACATGGAATTACTAGGAATTTGATGGTTTGCCAAACAAGGAGGACACTTGGCCAATGTTGTCCGTTTAGCTCTTGATGCTTTCATGATACAAGTTAATCTTCACACTTTTATGTGGAAACCTTTGTACTGTATATCTAGCGCATGTAATAGGGCAGTATCCTGGAAAATTCAGCTCCCTGCCAATCTCCAATGAAGAATCCCATACACATTGCCACATGAGTGTGTGGTTTTACTGACGTGTTATCTGCTTGCACCATGTGCGAGGTCTGTTTGCATCTGATCCATTCAAAAGGAAACAGGCGGCATTGTACAAGTCCTGTTTATTGTAAAGAAACAATATAACATGATGTCTGTCCAATGACACATACAGCAGCGCATCTAATGAAACCGGCACGCAGAAAAACAAGAGCAGCAATCCTAGTTCTGTCTTATGGTGTAACAGTCATTTCAGTTATCTCATTTTTCCTGTGAAAGGGCAATGACAGTGTTTGTCTAATAAAAGTTTTTATATATTGACCTTTATAATAATAAAAAAAAGGGTTATGATTATTAAATTAACGACAGGTATCTGTAAGATGCAAAGGCAGGCTTCTCAGCCTGCCTCTCCTCTCCCTGCCTAAGCTGCTACCTCCCGACATACATTTTACTAAAAACTAATGTTACATGCTTCTCTGCATATTTCATCTGCTGCCAGCAATGCTCCCCTCTATCTTCCCCGCATGTCTCCGCTTAGTGCTGCAAAGAAAGGGAGAGAAGCGGGGCTGCAGCAGTCAGTGCTGACAGTAATTGTAATATTTTTCTGTACACTTTCTGTCAGCGCTGATCCCTGCAACCCCAGTCGTTAAACAAGCGGTGTCCTGGGAAGATAGAGGGGAGCATTGCTGGCAGCAGATGAAATATGCAGAGAAGCATGTAACACATTTTACAAAAAACTAATATGTCGGGAGGTAGCAGCTCGGGCAGGGAGAGGAGAGGCAGGCTGAGAAGCCTGCCTTTGCATCTTACAGGTACCCATCTTTACCATTCAGTAGATGCTGAAGATAGAATTTCCTTACCAACACTCAGAGTGCTGCTAAGGGAACACTTTACAGGTTGTTTATTAATAATTAACATAATTCTCTAATAAAGTATATTGACAAAACAAAATCACTCTGCACATGAAAAAATAAATGAACTGTCAGCTATACTTTATCACCTAAAAACAAAGGGAAATTGCATAGCTGGCAATTACATCATATTGGAAACATTCCTATATGGCTCCAGCTTCACTTCAAATGAGTCAGTAGACCAGAGAGGTCTAACTCACAGCCCTCCGGCTGTTGCTAAACTACAACTCCCAGCATGCCCCAATACCTGTTGGCTGTTTGGACCTGATGGAAGTTGTAGGTTTGCAACAGTGGGAGGACCAGGAGTGTGACATCCCTGCAGTAGAACATATTGTGGTCTAGAAGTCTTCAACCTGCGGCTCTGGTGGCCCTGGTGCCTCAAAGCTCCCTCTGACGCATACAAAGACCCAATATTATAAATGGCACATGCTAGAAGGAGTGTCTGCTAGAAAGGTTGCATTTAGACTCCAGAGCTTTAGGTTATGGTGGTGACTCCCTAGCATGTCAGACAGCCCAATATGATATCATAGTTAATGTATTCCAAATCATTTTCTGCATGTATGATCACACATGCAGTAAGTCACTATAGAGCACTATGCATATATGGATAGTAGTCTTGCATGTGCTCTGGTATCCACAGCGCTACATTTGCTTGTACTGATGATGCTATCAGAACTGCATAATAATAACATCTATTTCAAGAATTTGCTGGGGTGGCAGCCTGAACATGTCGGTGCTTCAACCCATGATGCTCACCATCACTTATCTACGAGTTCTAGGCATACGGATTACATTGGGAATTCGGGATGTTATTAGAAGCCTGAAGACGTTATACTACTATCCAGATCTCCTTAGAATCCCAATGCAAATGGACTGTTAGAGGGGACCTGTCGGTGGTCATGTGAGCGGTCCTATCAGTGACTGACAGCCTGCCCTCTAAGAGATAGCTGTCAATCACCGATAGGACCGTCCACTTTGGCACTCAGTCACTGGGATCAAGATACAAGACGAACAAAGCCGATTTGTTCAATTCATCTCTTTGGAGAACCAATGAAGAAGATGAAAATCTCTTGCTAGGATACAAAGAGTTGGCCTTCATGTAATAGAGGGGTATACCCTGCGCCCTTGATAACCTTTGCATAGGTAGATTATGTCCTGTAAGACAGCCGGAGAACCAAGTGATTTGGGGTGCAGTTATAGGAAGTGCAGTGGTAGCAGTTTCACCCAGGCTTTGGTGCCTGTGGTGGTCCGAATGCCCCTCTGCCACATAAGACATTGGTATTATGTATGACACAGGTTTTGTACTGGTACTCAGGAGCTTGCTTTAAGTGATTTTTTGGTAGGCCCAAGCTGTGACCCAATAATGAGGCCCATGAGGTCCCTCAAAGGACAACCTCTTCCGAAGCTAGGTTAAAGTAGGTCACTTTCAGTTTTTTTGTTACCATGAACAACCTAAACCTGTGTGAACAATGCAACTAAAGGGGGCATAGTCCTACTCCTTGTGGCTGTAGGGTGGGCCTACCGAGGAGCCAACTACTGGGGAGGGTTCTACTTTAAATATATATTTTTTAATTTTTCTTAATTGTTTACTCAGAAGGAGGACAATGACATATACAAAAGGAACAAAATCTGCATAATAAACTTGCGGGTTTTAACACCGCAGAGAGATACATAAAACTGCAACATTGAAATGTCAATTAACCTAGTAGACCAAAAAACAATACAAAAAAAGGAATGTTAATGCTGGTCTCCCCCCTCCCATATTACCACCCCCCTACCCCACCCCCATATTACCACCCCCCTACCCCACACCCACCCGAGCCCCGCCACGGTTGACACAAGGGCAGTGGGCGACTCCCACCGACATTCTGGACTACTCCATCAATTCGTATGCAGTCATACAATTCACACCTTTCCTACCGTATGTACGTGGGCAATTCCTTCCGTGCCACCCTTATCAATCCCACTCCAGCCAGATCCCCTCCCATAGAATCCGTTGTTTTCCCCCTTTAAGTTTGATGCGCTCAAATTCCTTTACTCTGCGCATGTATCTTTCCCATTCTAGCAAGGTTGGGGCCTTATCCGTCACCCAATTCCTGAGAATTAAAACCTTAGCCAATAAAAGCCCCTTCAACCAGCGAAGATGTTCACCTTTTGAAAGCTTGTATTTGCTCTCAGGGGTAAATATGCCAAGTATGGCGAGTTCCATCGTGGGAGAAAGTTTAGTCGTGGCTCTTGACCTTATTGCCTGAAATATACTTTGCCAGAAGTTGTTGATAACCGGACAACTCCATAACATATGAATATATCCAGCCTCCGGACAAAGACACTTCAGACAACAGAATTCTTTCTCTTTATTCTTGTACATTTTAGAGAGAAGTTCCGGAGTATAATATAGCCGATGTACAATTTTAAACTGTATCAGCCGATGTTGACTAGAGAGGGAGGCCTTTTTAATATTTTGATATACTTCACGCCACTGAAATAAGTTGAATATCCCTAAATCCGCTTCCCATTTTCCAGCGCTGTTAAATTTTGTGACCGTAAGTAAATCCTTTTGTAATCTAGCATATATTTGTGAGACTTAAATTTTTTTACCATATGACGTGTAGCAAAAAACTAAAAGGGAGTGCGTGGAGGTCTTTTGCGAAATTTTGTTCCGCGTGTGTGCAAGTGCATGCGTAAGTTGAGCATATCTATAACGATTTAAAACCGTAATTGGGGTCTCGTGAAATATTTCCGATATGGGTTTTAGTTTACCTGCTGTGCAAATGTGTGACACCATCGTGATCCCTCTCCGACTCCAGTAATTATTTTCATTTAGGGCCAGGAACTCATTTAAAAAGATATTATCCAAGAGCGGGGTAAAATCTAAGGCATATGTAACCTTCAAAATAGACTTTATCTTATTCCATACTTTCTGCAGCATTATGCTTATGGGGCAGGTGTTTTCCCTGGGTTTCCAGCAATGCCACAATTGCGGGGAGATGTCGAGAAATCAAGTCGAACACAATAATCCGCTTTGTTTTATCCCCTAGCCCTCGTACGATCCATGTTAAGACTTTGTCATTCATTACGTTTTAACTTTGTAAGGGAGTCGTCCACTGCCCCATAGCGACAACCGCAGCCCTGATTTTATTCATATCATCTCTGATTAGGGTGATGTCGGTCTGTACCGCGTTCACGGTAGTAGCAATATCTATCACTGTACTACCCCCAATATGTCCACCAGCTTCCTATCTATAATGTCTAAACGATCTATGTCAAATTCCTCCGACTTTACGGTTGTGTTCTCCATCCGCCGCGGTGGATCCTTTACACCCTCTACTAGATCTCGAGTTTTTTTCCCCCCCCCTCTAGACTTTTATGTTGGGGATTTCAGATATTTCTGCATTCTGGCTTGTGGGCTGCTTCCAGCCCCCGCTTTTGGTGACGCTGTGCCCACAGACTCCCTACTATATTTCGGCAGCATATTCTTACCAAGTCCCTTATCCTAAAATCTATACAATATATCAAAGTCCCAGAGTGGGAAAAGCTGCAAGGGGACCAAAATTCTCAACCCCGCGGACTGAAATTATATTTACAACCGCTGGACATCCGCAAAAAATTCACATAGATAGTTATCAGGGAATTACTGTTAACACTTGACAGTAGACATTGACATAAAACATCGATTTCCAAGCTATCGCCTCCCCCCAATTGTCCACCCATGGTGTATATATCGAATGTCACTTTACGCCAGACTCTACTGCCGGCAACACCCCCCTCAGGGACCTTTGCGATGGGCAGGGAAGAGGCAAGGTAAAACATCAATCATGCGGGTTAGAATAATCAAGTGAGAGCTTTGACGTAGAACCAAAGAACCACCGTCCCACAAGGATGCACGCAATCCTGGAACACCTATATGTGGGAGGAACACTTGGGACAGATGGGGATAACGACAGAGACCCCTGCAATCGTAGTCCTTAGCCGCAAGTGTTAGAGAGTCAACCAATGGTCAATCCATTAGACTGCAATATTGTAGCGGCAGTATTGTACCACCAGATGTCAAGTAGAGTTCACAAGAGAAAAAAGGGAGCCACTTATATATGTTCCAGCAAGTTAGTATGTTATATATGTCCTAGGGGAGGACCAATCAGTCTCCCGCTTATACCCTATCCCGCACACACTCTGATTATAGATTTATAAGTTAGTGGGTTACGCGGGTAAGGTGCATGTTAGTAACACACAGGGGAAGACTCTCACCAATCTTCAGCCTACTGGCCAGAATAGATGAATGACAGGCCACCTGCAGGCGATTCGGCCCCCAAGCGTCCCCCCTTAAGGAATCCGCCGTGGGGCAGCTTTTCCAAATGCAGCACTACAGGAACGCTCCTCCAGCATCCATTACGGAGGTAGGCCGGTCCATGACCCCGGTGTCTCAGTGTCAGTCCGGCTTGGGAGCTGCACTCTGGCTCTCTGACTCCCGACACTCGATCCCGCTCCACCGGGTTTCCTCACGGCACACTCCTAGGGACCTCTGACAGCATCAGCGCAAGTACCGATTCCCCTGCACATCGTGGACCCGAATTCAGCACGGGGCGCCACGCCGGACGCCGAGGATAGGGGGTGAGCAGGCGAGCGGGGGAGAGGCGCCTGAAGCGGACGCGCGACACGCCCACGTAGCTACGTCATGCCGCCCAGCATTCTACTTTAAATATTAGTTTACCCAATGAAGGAAATGCCACATTTTGCCCTCAGATGAAATCTACATACAGTAACTGTCTAAGGCCTCTTTCACACGGCCGTTTTTTTTTTCCCGTTTACTGGCCGTTTTTTGCGGTCCGTATACGGAACCATTGATTTCAATGGGTCCGCAAAAAAAACGGAATGTACTCCGTATGCATTCCGTTTCCGTTTTTCCGTTTTTCCGTTCCGTTTTAACATAGAACATGTCCTATATTTGGCCGCAAATCACGTTCCGTGGCTCCATTAAAGTCTATGGGTCCGCAAAAAAACGGAATGCATACGGAAGTGCATCCGTATGTCTTCCGTATCCGTTCCGTTTTTTTGCGGATCCATCTATTGAAAATGTTATGCCCAGCCCATTTTTTTCTATGAAATTACTGTATACTGTATTTGCCATACGGAAAAACGGAACGGAAAAACGGAACGGAAACACAACGGAAACAAAAAACGGAACAACGGATCCGTTTAAAACGGACCGCAAAACACTGAAAAAGACATACGGTCGTGTGCAATAGGCCTAAGGCTACAGGCACACGACCGTTGTGTGTTTTGCGGTCTGCAAATTGCGGATCCACAAAACACGGATGGCTACCGTGTGCGTTCGGCAATTTGCGGAACGGCACGGACAGCCGTTGATATAACTGCCCATTCTTGTCCGCAAAACAGGCAAGAATAGGACAGGTTATATTTTTGTTTGCGGACCACGGAACGAAACAACGGATGCGGACATCACACGGAGTGCTGTCCGCATCTTTTGCGGCCCCATTGAAGTGAATGGGTCCGCATCCGAACTGCAAAAACGGAGGCTCGGATGCGGATTAAAACAACGGTCGTGTGCATGTAGCCTAAACCAGCATTTATCCGACACTGCTGACAGGTTCTCCATGAGATTGTACTGGCAGAAGCAGAGGAAATCTAATTAAAGTAGAACGGCAGATGCAAGATGTAATTTAATGTACTCTTCAAGATTCGGCTTGTTTTATGAGCATGTGTGATGTACTAGAAGCTGGGAAATGATTTCCAAAAAGAGAACAAGACTCCATCAAAATTATGTCTAAAGGCTCATGCAGCCGGATCTGTACTGCCACACCCAGAGAAACCTATGAGCCTATACTGTACCTCTAATTCCATATAGAAGCATGCAACGTTTTTTTCTGATAGTGTTATAGACATGCTCTGTGACCTGTGGAGGGGTCATTGTGCAGGGAGGAGGAGGGGGTGAGCTGTGTTCATCAACTATTGTGAAAGGTGGATCCTGTGTTATCTATATATAGTTGTTACTTATTGTAATTCTGATAGATGTACACATAATCCAACAGAAGAATCACCCATATGCTTACATATAATAGAGGTCTTATCCCAATCCCTATTACAACTCTGTACAACCTAGAGCCAAAACATGCCAATGTGCCCGAGGCCTTAGTCTAGGATCGGGTATCTCAGTCATTGCTCTAGTAGCGGAAGCAGAGTCACAGGCACGAGCTTCTCAGGGCCAGACAAAAAGTATAACCTAGATGAATGCAACTATATGCCGACATCCGCTGGGGGATGCTCTCCTAAATAATGTGCTCCATTCATCATGGGAACAGGGATAGGTGACAATTACAGAGGGGGGCATCACTATGGACAGTATTTCTGCCTGGGGGACATTCTATTGTGATGAGACATGAATATTGTAAAGGGCGCCACTACTGTGAAAAGGACATCCTTAATTTATGGAAGGCGCTAAAGGGGCATTACTGCCACATGGGGGGGGGGCAACAAGGGGCCGCCTTTGCCTTCACTTCAATGGGTCCACAAATCCAGAGATGCGGAATGTTGCGGAACAGAAGCCCGGAACCACTACAGGGTGCTTCCGTGGGGTGTCGTCCCGTACTTCCGTTCCGCAGAAAGATAGAACATGTCCTATCTTTCTGCGGAACGGCCGGATCGTCATTAAAGTGAATGGGTCCGCGATTTGCTGCGGCTGCTCCACGGTCTGTGTTCGTGCATTGTGGCCCGTGGGGTGCACCCGTTCGTGTGCAGGAGGCCTAAACAACAGGATCAGGCATCCCAGCGAGTTGTATGGGGGATGCAAACCCAACATCATTGTTACCATGTCTCCTGGAATTCAATTGTGGATGATGATACTACCTTATGGTCTCATCTGCTTCCATCTTGCACAAACCAGAAGGTGGCCCAGGACTAAAGTTGGATTTACACGCTCCAACTAGCTGCCAATTTTCGGGAAGGAATGGTTCCCTCCCAACAATTGGCTGCTCATTCAGTGGAGGTGAAGCGCTGTGGTTACATGCAGCGATCACCTCCACAGTATGAAGACGAGTGATGGATATTGCTACTGGTCGTCCTCGTACAGCTGCATTGTTTCTGGGCAGCTCTTTAGACCACACGATCTGCTGACCGGAAATTATGATTTACTTGTCTGCATCAACGACTTTTCCCAATGTACGAACGTTTCGCTCGATCATCACGTGATCTTCTGTATCTTTAAACAGGCGGATTACCGGGAACATAGAAACGTTCATCCCTGATAATCTGCTCAGACAGTATAAACCCACCTTTAGGCTAGTTTCATACTTGTATTTATCAGATCGGGCAGGCTGTCCCGGCACATAACAGCCTGTCGGAGTTCACGGGATCAGACCGGTGCATAAAGCGTTTTTTTGTCCGGCTGAAACCGGGTGCTCATGCTGGAAACCGGCCAGATCCCATTATAGTTAATAGGGTCTGGCGCTGAACGGCGGTATCCGGCTAGTCTGGATCCAGTGAACTCCAGCAGGCTATTCCTCTGCCGGAACAACCTTTTGGATCCAATAAGCACAAAGTGTGAAATTAGCCTCGCCGATCGCAGAAGTGCAAGACTGCCCCCTGCTGGAACAGTGCGACACCATAGACTATCATTATAAAAATTGTCGTGCGACAAATGTTGCAGTGTAGTTGTGCCCTGTGTGTCGCGCGCCCACATGTTGTGGTGTAGACCTAGCCTTAGGCCCAATGCACACAGCGTTGGAGCCCTACATTGCAAGCATATAAGAAAATGTATCCACATGGCTCCATGCACCCAATGGAGGCAATATAATAATAAATAAAATCTTAAATTAGGTCTACGTTCCAACCACACAGTAGTGAGACGAGAGACTTTGGGCATCCGTCACAGGCCTCTATTGGCCATATAACTACTGAGCATCCAATGGGGCACATTTATAAACACTGGTGTTAAGGAAAAATGGCTTAGTTGCCCCTAGCAACCAGATTCCACTTTTCATTTTTCAGAGCTCCTTTGGGAAATGAAATATGGAATCTGGTTGCTAGGGGCAACTAAGCCATTCTTCCTTTACTCCAGTTTTGATAAATCTTCCCCAACGTATACAATACAGAGCCTTCGTTATATCAGAGAAAGCTGGATGACAACTCATAGGGCGGCTATTAGAACTAGAGATGAGCGAATTTCATATTTTGGAAATTCATTTGCGATTAGTTTACTGGTAAAAGCAGAATTGCGTTATGGTTTCCGTTACCACGGACCATAACGCACATCTATGACTGAATGCATAACGGAATGCCTTTAGTTTTCGCGGTCCATGTGTCATCCGTGTTTCACGGACACTGCACAGCTGAAAAATAATTTTCAAAGCATCTACTCCTAATGATCCATGAAACACGGATGGCATCCGTGTTGCATCCGCGGTTTTCATGGACACATAGACTATAATAGGCGTGATGGATCCATAAAAACGGACAACATGGAGCATTCATCCGCGCTATAAACACGAAGCCACGGACAGTGGTATAACACTGATGCGTGAATACACACAATAAAATGAATGGGTACGTGTGCTGTCCGTGGCGAACACGTACAGCACACATGCACATACCCATTGTTTTGGTCTGCATCTGATCCGCATTTTTATAGTTCTGCTAAAACCGTGGACAGCACACAGATGTCATCCATCTGGCCATTCAGCATATTATAGAACATTCCCATTCTTGTCCATTTTACGGACACGAATAGGCATTTATATAACAGGGAGCAAGGAAAGTGCGGCATGCAGACAGCCAGTATTCCTATTTTATGGATCTGCAGTTTGCGGACCTCAAAATACATGTGGTCGTCTTATGGAGCAGAGGGGCATTGGGTGTAAGGCTACTTTCACACTAGCGTTTCTCTTTTTCCGGTATCGAGATCCGTCAAAGGATTCTGAACGAAATGGAACACTCCAAAAATGAATTCCGTTACGTCCAGTTGCGTTCACATACCGGAGAGCAAACCACAGCAAGCTGCGGTTTTCTTTCCGTCATGGGATGTGGAACAAGACGGATGCGTCATCATGACCCACAAACGAGGACGGATCCGTTTTCTCTGAAACAATAGAAAACGGATTCGTCCCCTATTGACTTCCAATGGAGTTTGTGACGGATCCGTCTTGGCTATGTTAAAGATAAGTAAGATAATAATGAGCCCTGCCGGATTCATCAAAAACGCGAGTGTGAAAGTAGCCTTAGGCTACGACAACATTTGTCACGCGACATTTTGTTGCACTATTGTCACGCGACAATTGTTATAATGGCAGTCTATGGTGTCGCACTGCAACATGCGACTGCGACGCAACAGTCGCAAATAATCCATTCGAGATGGATTTTTCTGCGACTGTTGCGTCGCAGTCGCAGCATGTTGCATGTTGCATGTTGCATGTTGCATTACAAAACCATAGACTGCCATTATAAAAATTGTCGCGCGACATTAGTGCCACAAAATGTTGCAATGTAATTGCGCGACAAATGTCGTTATGTAGACCTAGCCTTACTGCCCCCTCTGCACTCCATATCGCTACAACACCTGCGTTTAATAGGAAAATAAAGCTAAGATGTTACCTGAGCTGTAATGATCCCGACTGTGCACCTCCCTTGTCATAAAATGGCTCTTTAAATGGTGTTTGCTGTGATCTCCTTGAGTCATTGAGCTTGCAGGACAGCGGAGCCTGCAGGACCAGGGATTTCCAAGCGGTCTTCTTCTTGAGCCCCAATACAAAAAGATCTGCGGCGGTGAGTTTATGGTTCTGGATACGGTAAAGTTCATGGGAAAACTAAAAACCAGGAGAAGATGCATTATTTTTAGTAGGAGGCTTGGATAGGAAATGAGAGATCTGGTGGAGGACAGGTTGACGGTCAGTGATACTACCTGTGGGGTCATTAAGGAGCCGATCACCTGCAGATCTGCTTTCTCCAGTCACACACTAATCACATTCTGCTGGCCCCTGATCAGACATTGCATTTGTGGGGCCCAGGCTCCATGCATGGTGATAATTGCATATCGCAGTGACGGTCATACTGCATGTCGCTGCTGCTGTTGGCAGGTAGGGGGCGCATGTTAACAGGTGATTTAGATTTGCAAAAAATCTGAGGTTGTTGAAATTTTTTTGCTACTCCAAATTACTGAGACATGGACCAGAATGTACTGCAACCCTGTAGTATGATACCGTACTGAGTCACAACACGCGAAATCGCATCAGGTTTAGGGCTCATGCACACAAACGTATTTTGTTTCTGCTTTTGCTCCATTTTTTATTTTTTTTGCGGACTGTATGCAGAACCATTCACTTCAATGGGTCCGCAAAACAACGGAAGGTACTCGGTGTGCATTCCGTTTCCGTTCCTCAAAAAAGTAGCGCATGTCCTAATTTTGTCCGCAAATCACGGTCCAAGTTAATGGGTCTGCAAAATATACGGAACGCACCCGTATTTTGCGGATCCATACTGTAGAAATGCTATGCCCAGCCCATATTGCTCGTGTGTTTGGTGATTTAATAAGTTACTGTTTCCGATCCATAAAAAACGAATCACATACGGAAACCATACGGATATGTTTTGTGGAATAACGGAACGGAAAAGGACTTAAATCAGAGAGAAAAAAAAACTCAGATACGGAAAAACGGACCGCAAAACAACAACGGTCGTGTGCATGAGCCCTCAAACTAAGACCGGATCTTAAAGGGGTTTTCCAGGATTAGGAAAACATGGCTGCTTTCTTATATAAATAGCGTCACGTCTGTCCGTGGGTTGTGTTGGGTATTGCAGTTCAGCTCCATGGAAGAAAATGGGGCTGAGCTGCAATACCACATATGACCTGTGGACAGGTGTAGCACTGTTCTTGAAAGAAAGCAGTCACGTTTTCCCATGATACTCGGACCTTGCCGATTTCTAACTACAGGGCCTGGACATAAACAAGGCAGCTGCCCCCCGAAGACCCCTTAAACATGCCTACTTAGGATGGTCCAGGGTGTATGCCTGCTGCCATAGGAAGGGGAGATAAGCGTCTGCCAGGCCCTGACGTGCCCATCCTTTGTTTCCGATGATCTAAAATGTATGTCCAGCTTAAAGGGGTCTCCTCAGTATAGGACACCAATATCCGATTTGTCAGGGATCCAACATCTCACACCCCTGCTGATAAGCTGTTCCGTAGCAGTGCTGAAACTACATAGCTCCAGCCACCGTGTAGTCAGTAACGCTGCAGTAACAGGCTCTGTCCACTACACAACCAATGGCACTGTGTGGCTGTCACTGGAAAGGTGATCGGTGTGGATGCAGGGTGTTGGCGCTCTCCGAACAGAAATTGATAGTAGAGATGAGCGAAGTTCTCAAAAATTCTATTCGGATACTTTGCAGAATTTTTCCCAAAAATGTGCTACGTTCCGAATTAAGTTGTGACGAAGCGCGTTAAATCGGCTATATCCTGGCCTGCAGGGAGAGTGCATCTCAGTGTACATCACTGTGCAGTGAAGCAACATGTATAGCTAGTCCTTTCTGGTAGGGAAACAGTTAGGGCTCATGCACATGAACGCATTTTCTTTCCGTGTCCGTTCAGTTTTTTTTAGCGGCCCGTATGTGGAACCATTCTTTTCAATGGTTCCAGAAAAAAAAAAAAGCAAGTTATTCTGTGTGAATTCCGTTTCTGTATGTCTGCATGTCCGTTCCTCCAAAAAATAGAACATGTCCTATTATTGGCCGCATAACGAAAAAGCATAGGACTGTTCTATTAGGGGCCAGCTGTTCCGTTCCGCAAAATACGGAATGCGCGCGGATGTGATCCGTAGTTTTTGCGGACTGCAAAATACATACGGTCGTGTGCATGAGCCCTTACTGTGCGTCAGTATGACAGGCAGGTCACATACAGTATATGGATGTGTGCATTGTCGTGCAGGCCACAACAGTCCTAAATCAAAAGAAAAAAACGACCGCTGGATGACAGTGGCAGTTCTGGCCTGTTGCTGAGACTGCTGCTGCTACAACCCCCGCCCCCCTTCCTCTTCTTCTGCAGGCTCCATTAACAGTTTTGCCACTGTCCGTTCCTTTGGAGGGCATTGGCACCTGTCTGTCAGACATACTGTACTGTAACACTAACTGTATATGTAAAATAAGTTATTCAATGTCAATGTGGGCACCCCACTAACAGTAAACGTAGACAGCTTATTCACCCCAATTTGAGAATCAATAGAATTGCTTATCTATTAAACAATGAGGACACTGTTTACATGGCTCTGTGGCCTACACAGGGATTGATGCAAAGTGCGCTGTCTCCTACCTATAGATCCCTTTAGTTTCCGATTACTGTCCTTGCAGTCTCCCTATACTCTCCCTATGCTGTCCCTGTAGTCTCCCTCCTTCCAATATTCCACAATTAAAATCATTTGGCAACACTGTCCCTAGCGCATGTCATGTCTCTCCCTATGCTGAGCTTACTGTGAAATTGCAGAAACTGCGAAGGATGAGGCTATTAAAGGGCTGTGACCTCACAGGGGCTGGCTAGCTGCCTATTGGCTGTCTGCACAGCACTATGGGTGGTCTCTTGTTCCTTTCCCCTTCTTACTTTCACTTTGTAAGACGTGTAGCGGCCAGATCGAAGCACGAAGAAATTCGGATTCATTGCGAATTGAATTTTTCCTAAACTTCAGATCGAATTCCACTTGATGCTTCAATTCGCTCAACACTAATTGATAGGCCATCAATAGTAAAATCCTGGACTGCCCCTTTAAGGGTACAGCCCTTTTTTGGTGTGAATTCTGGTGCAGATTTTGTTGTGGATTTCCTGCATGATAATCTCTCCATTCAATTCAAAGGGAAATAGATTTTGCAGTGGAAAACGCTATGCTGCGCAAAAATCAGCAGAGTTTTCCACTGCGCCTACATAAATAGAAAAAGTTTTGAAGTAGGGTGCGTCTACGCGACGACATGTGTTGCGTGACAATTTTTTAATGATGGTTTATGGTGTCGCACTGCGACAAGCTGCATCCAAGTTGGATTTTTGTCTGACTGCCATGTAGCAGTCGCAGCCTTACACCATAGACTGTGATTATAAAAATTGTCGTGCAACATTACTGTGACTTGAATGTCGCTCAACACATGTCGCAGTGTAGTCGTATACCTTTTGTGGCGCAACTTATCAGCATTGTTCAATGGCACAAGGAATCCCGGTGGCTCTGTACAATGGAGGTGCACAGGACCCCGTGGCTCTGTACAATGGAGGTGCACAGGACCCCGTGGCTCTGTACAATGGAGGTGCACAGGACCCCGTGGCTCTGTACAATGGAGGTGCACAGGACCCCGTGGCTCTGTACAATGGAGGTGCACAGGACCCCGTGGCTCTGTACAATGGAGGTGCACAGGACCCCGTGGCTCTGTACAATGGAGGTGCACAGGACCCCGTGGCTCTGTACAATGGAGGTGCACAGGACCCCGTGGCTCTGTACAATGGAGGTGCACAGGACCCCGTGGCTCTGTACAATGGAGGTGCACAGGACCCCGTGGCTCGGTACAATGGAGGTGCACAGGACCCCGTGGCTCTGTACAATGGAGGTGCACAGGACCCCGTGGCTCTGTACAATGGAGGTGCACAGGACCCCGAGGCTCTGTACAATGGAGGTGCACAGGACCCCGTGGCTCTGTACAATGGAGGTGCACAGAACCCCGTGGCTCTGTACAATAGAGGTGCACAGAACCCCGTGGCTCTGTACAATGGAGGTGCACAGGACTCCGTGGCTCTGACTTCTGACTCAGCTGGAACGCGTCCAGTCACTAGCTTTTATAAGCTGTTTTCTTGCAGCTACCTCCTCATTTAAGCTCTATTTTATTACCGACGGTGACGACTGTGTACTTTAATAAATTATATTTCCTAATCACCTATTAGTCAGCTTTGTAACCTAGAAAATAGCGAAGTCAATAATATTTTATTACAGGACCTCAATTTACAGCAAGGCTGTGCACACAGGACCAGTAAGGCGGCACATAAAGCCCCTATAGTTCTGTATTATGGAGCTGTAGACGCCACAGGGCAGATTTATTAATCCTATAGATGGCCTGAGCTAAGGGGGTTAATGTATCAAGTGATGCTCCAGAAAAGTGAGTGATTTTGCCTGTTTTTTTTTTTTTTTGCTGGAGTAGATATTTGCCCTAAATTTATGATATATCTGCGCCATTTTTATTGCTGCCAATAAATTTGGGCTCCTATGTGCTGAAGTCTGGCTATGGCTAACGTTTCAGTTGGTAAAATCAGGGCACATAAGCCTCGCCCGCTGGGAACACCCATTTGTCACCCACTCCCCCTTCTTTTGGCCCGGGACAGAGCAAATTTGCCCGGTCTGTCTAAAAATCATGGGACAGTCCTGCCAAATTCAGGACAGTTGTCAACTATGCAAAAATCTGTCTAAAAAGTAGAGCAATTTATCTACGGTTTCTACACTTTTTTCCAACATGCTTGACAAGGGGACAGGCGGAGCTTCACTTTGGGACATAATCCCTTCTCCATGTAAGCCAAGCAGTAGTTGGTACAGAGTCGGAGAAAAGTGTCTGCACCAGATTTATCATCCAGCCTGAGCCCTGTGATACATCTGGTGAAGGCCTAGACAGCCTGAGGGAAACTGGCTTAGTTGCCCATAGCAACCAATCATATTCCACCTTTCATTTTTCAGAGCTCCTTTGGAAAAAGCAAGGCTCAATCTGATTGGTTGCTATGGGCAACTAAGACAGATAATGATGTAGGTGCTGATGTACTGTGTAAATTTGTGAGGGAACAGGGTCTGTCACACCAGAGGCACATCTAAAACCCCTTCCATGAGCACCAGGAAAGCTTACCCCAACCCTGTGCCTAATATATATAGTTTCAGAGCCCATGGTTGTGGTGTATGGACTTACCTAAAGCCTTATTGATACTACAGTAGCTCTCAGTTGGTCAAAGGGGAACATATCATGACAGGGAACACATTGATGGGGGGAATTATTTCAAAACTTGGGTTTTGGTCGAATGGCTTTAATTTAAGGCATATTTCAGATGTACCACAGCATAGTGAATAACTATTAGATTGCCGTCCTATTCATCTCTTTAGGTGTTCCAGAAATAACTAAGGCCTTGTTCACATCTCCCTTGCGGAAATCCGTTGCTGGATCTGGTACAAATGCTGTCTATCAGCATGTTTGTACGGCCAAAACCCGGAATTTATGCCGGAAATCGGCCAGATCACCACCGGATCCCATTGCAGTTAATGGGGATCCAGCTGTGAAGCAGAGGATCCGGCAGGCTTCCCTGTGCCAAAACAGACCTCCAAACGGAGATGTGAACAAGGCCTAAAAACTGTACTCGGCTGTCACCAGAACTCCCATAGCGATAAATGGAGCGGCCGTCTGCATGCCCGACCTGCCACACCGTTCGTTTTGGGGGCTCCGATGGGTAAGGACAGTGTCGGACTGGGGTGCCTCAGGCCCACCGGTAAAATTTATTCTGCACAGAGGCCCACCGGTGGATTCATCTGTTCCCCTGTGGGCCAATACAGAGTTCCTGTTCTCATGATTGTTGGGGCTCCCACCGTTCTAATAGCTATCCCTTAGGCTTCATGCATACGGCCGTTGTGCGTCCGTTCTGTGCATTGCGGACCGCAATTTGCAACATCCGTGCGGTGGCCGGGACGAATCGAGACCCATTCAACTTAAATAGGTCCATGATCCGTCCACACCGCAAAAAAATAGAACATGTGGAGGCATGGATAGAAACGCCACGGAAGCACTTCGTAGTGCTTCCGTGGGGTTCTGTGCCTCCATTTCGCACGACAGCTCTGGATTGCGGACTCATTCAAGTGAATGGGTCCGCATCCGTGATGCCGGGAGCACACGGCCGGTATTGCAGACCCGCTGTTTGCGGACTGCTATACGGCCACGGCCGGGCAACAGCCGTGTGGCATGAGGCCTTATCCTGTGGATAGGGAATAACTTGTAAAAAGCAGAATACCCCTTTTAGTAAGGTAAGGTTTCCCTGTCTGCCGCCGGTTCTGACAATTCTTCCTGCTGTGCTGGTATTAAGTGCAAATGAAAGGACTTTTATGTAGATGCTGATTGTGAAGAAACGAGCTTTTCCTTCCTCTTGTACTTCAAGATCGGAAAAGACATGTTATTCAGTGACAGAATATTTGAACATCTACATGGGATATTACATGACGCATAACATTTGTAGAAAAAAAAAAAAAGATTAAAGAGGTTTTCCAGGATTTTGGTATTGATGGCCTGTCCTATCCCATCTTAGCCAAGCCATTTTTCTTAAAAATGGCTTGGGCAAGATGCGCTTGCTACCTGTATTTGGCGGGGGGTCCGTGGCCACTTTAATATTTGTGGAGGCCAAAGTCGCCTTGTAGGCCCAGTTTTATAACTGGGAAAATGACATAGTATGGCAGAGGGCCTTGACTTATCACATGTACAGTGGGTTCACTATAATGGGCGTGATGGATCCGTGAACACAGACAAAATAGAGCATGCCTCCGTGCTAAAAACACGGACTGTGGTAAAAAAAAAAAAACTGATGTGTGAATACACACATTAAAATGAATGGGAACGTGTGCAGTCTGCGGAGAACACGTACAGCACACGTACGTGGAACACTGATATGTGAATGAAGCTTAACAAAGCTAGAACCAGCCCCATATCTCACATGGGTCCGGAGATTTCCCTTTTTTTTTTTTTCAGCCTGGTAGCTCAGCGGGCGTGTCCTTTCTGCTGCAGCTCTCTCCCTGTAAAGCCTCATGCAGACGTCCGTGGAACACGGTCCGTGAGATTCCGGACTGGCATTGCAATAGCGCACGGCGTCATAGCAACCAATGACGCGGTGCGCTCCTGCAATGCCAGTCCGGTATCTCACGGACCGTGTTCCACGGACGTCTGCATGAGGCTTAACTGCCACAGCTTCTAAGGCCTCTTTCACACGAAACTTGCACCATTTCGCGAGCAAGTTCAGTCAGTTTTGTCTGCAGTTGCGTTCAGTGTTTCAGTTTTGATGTGTTTTTCACGCGTGTTAAAAAAAACTAAATATTTACAAACAACATCTCCTGGCAACCATCAGTGAAAATCCGGATGCGAGAAAAGCACAGAATATAGAACATGCTACGATTCTCACGCAACGCAGAAATGATGCGTGAAAAATAACACTCATGTGCACAGAGCCATTGAAATGAATGGGTCAGGATTCAGTGCGGGTGCAATGCGTTCACGTCAGAACGTATGGCTGGTGCCATTAAAGATTTAAACTGAGCACGTGCGACCAGCTCAGTGAGACGGACAAAAAATAAGGAAAAGAACAAACAGCAGGTGGCGCTATACAGATACATTTTATTGAATAATTCGGTGGCTATACAAAATTTTTAAATACATGCAATTACAAAAGTATTCAGAACCAGGTGCTGGTTTGAAAAATGTACAATATGTTTCGTGACACAACACCTTGTTTCAGGCGGCCAAAGCTAACAGTGTACAGAGCAGAAGCTGAAGGCTATGTACGCTGTTTATTTTCCAGCACCGGTGGTATGTACGCTGTTTATTTTCCAGCACCAGGATGGTTAAATTTGTCTGCATTTTTCCTTTAAGGGAGTCAGGCAATCATGAGGCCATAGATGGGGCGATGTTTAGGTGTGATCTAAACCAGAAGACCCATTTTGTGTTTTGATATGGGGCCCTCTTTACTCTGCATTGACTCCCGGGGCGTACAGGCCATAGAACCTATAAGGAAATTTCCCAGGGGGCTAATGCCCAGGGGTCCGCCTGAGCACTCTTCATGGCCACGTACATAACAATCTGATGCTCTCAGCATTAATAATGCTATGAGCCTCAGGTACTTTTGCACCTAGCCAATGGCTACAGCTGCTCCCTTCTGAACTCAACTGTATAGCCATGCTCAGGGTGGTAATACAGTTGAATACTGTGGCAAGGGCAGCAGTATTTTGTGCTGCACTACAATATTGCAGGCGCTGCCTACTTGTGTTGCCCTTCTTTTGGACCCAGCTACAACATGGGGCCACTTTTAGATTTTTTCCAGGGCAACTTTAAGTTCTCTGTCTACCACCAGTCCGAACCAGTGAGGAGAAGCTGACCTTCACGTTGCTGATAGTGTTAGGCGGGAATATCGGCACTTCGAGAATTCGCGAATATTTAGAATATAGTGATATATATTCATAATTTCGAATATTCAAATTTTTTTTTTTTCCATTAGTAACCTCCCTTCTTGCTTGTGGGCCAATGAGAAGGCTGCAATGTCTTTGTCTGAGCTTAGCAACATCCCTAGCAACCAATAGGAAAGTTGCCTACCCCTTACTATATAAGAACCTCCCCAGCAGCGAATTTTCGAGTTTTCTAAAGTTCTGAGAGAGAGACAGAAGTGTCATTGCTGTGCTCTGTGCTTTCCACACTACATTAGATCGTTAGATAGCTTATATATATAAAACGGATAGTTAGCGGGAGATAGTCAGTGTAGGTTATATCCTGATATAGTGGAGCTGTTGCAGTGCAGTGTGTTAGGTTCTGCTGTCCATACATATATGCACACCTGCTAAAATGTGAAGTTTCACGTATTGCGCCAAAATATTCGCATCATTAGTGCCGATTAGTGCAATCGCGAATATATTGGAGCACTCTAGCTGCATATAAAGCAATTTTTAATGTGCTGCCGTGCCAACCATTTTATCCAGTCACAGGAAACTTCTAGCAGCTTCGAAAATGTAGCAAAAGTGACCCACGCCTGTATTTCGCATGCATTACGCGAATATTATATTGCCGATTTTTCACAATCAAGAAAATAATCTCGAATTTGTGAATATATGACGAATATTCGCCCAAATATTCGTGAAATATTGCGAATTCGAATTCGAATATAGCCTCATCACTAGTTGCTGACAGGATGGCCATCAACATCCCTGCCCCCCATGATCTCTACTCCATCTTATACTGTATCAGTCATGTTGTGAAATCCCCTGAGCACCTCAGCTCACCTTATAAGCTGTCCTTAGCTATGGACTTTATTCTAATGGCCCTTTAAGTGTCTAATAGTGTGGGACTGTTTCTCAGGACTGCTGCCAAGTTTCTTTCAAGTCATTTCAAGCATTTCAAGTCCTCTGTGAAATCTGCCAGATGACTAATCCCATAATTATTTTCTTTTCTTTCTTTTTTTTGCCAGGGCTGTAAAACAGTGAGCCTCAGTTGTGTCCATTCTTTTACTATGCACCTATTTGTATTCAAGCTGAATTTTCCTGAATGAGAAACCAAATTAAAAAGAAAAATGTACTTGCTCCTTAAAGGAACACTCCGTGTAAAACTTATACACTAAGATGTTTCTTTTTGGTGTTTCTGAATCCTTCTGTCAATGTCATGGTGCGATGTGGGTGGTAAACTCCACACCGAACACAGGAGGGAAGGAAAAAGGTACTAGGCCTGGAAACGAGGGAAAGGGGAAAGGTCACCACCTAGTGAGTCCCTAAACTGAGCCCTGACCACTATCAGTATGAACAGACGTCGATGGTAGGAATGTTCATACGCAGGAACCTAGAGCCCTATCTGACCCTAAAGGGCCCTGGAAATAGTGTCAGGACAGAAGATGACCTGTTCCTTCCCTCAGGCCTAATACCAAAAGATAGGGGAATACAAGAAATAGGAAAAAGACACTTAACTCCGAAGTACGTGGACGAGCAGGAACTCAGAGGAGAACCAGACACCAGCACTTTCACAACCAGAAAGGAGCTATCAACTGCATAGCATGATGGGTGAGACCAGACTAAATAGAGGAGTTGGAATGACCACTTAAGCTACACCTGAGACAAGAGGTGTGGTCATAACCAGCAACAACACAGAAGTGAAACCAAAGTGGCTGTCAGATCACGTGTAGCCAGTCTCTTAGATCTTCTGACCCCTGTCACGGGAGAGACCATGACAGTCAAGCTCCAATCGCTCAGTGACCTACACTAGGTATAACACAGTGTACCAGTTCTTCATGGAGTTCTCTTTAAGCAGTTTTACGTCTTTAAAATTGTAAAAACCTCCAATAAATATCAGTTCCTATATTCTCCACTTTTGCCAAGTTGTGATGCCATGTTGGGAGTTGTCAGCTTTCTTAGAAATGGTCAAAAATATTTTTAAGCTACATTAGAAATAAGTACAAGTCAATGGTTTATTTTAATTTGGTCTTGTAATTTGGTCTTGCAGTTTCGGGGGGCTCGTGGTTCAAATCCAACCAAGGGCAACACTCTATGTACAACTCTATGCTGAAAAAAAGCAACAGAGCACTGGTTAAGTGTATTTTTTACTAGCACACAGAGTCCAAAGGACTCCATATGAAAGTTTAGGCACGCTACATGCTGCCCCATGGTGTCCTACTCTATGTACCTCACCATTTCATTCAAAGGGATTCTCTGGGGCTTTGACTAAATCATAGATTGCAGACAACCCGTGGAAGGAAGATTGTTTCACCACTACCAATTCATCAATCGGTGCAGGGCTTACGTGTCTGCCTGACTCTGGCTGCGGGCTCTTCCATTGAAGTCTTGATCAGATCTGCTCCTGTATGTTCCTGTTCAGCTGAATAATATACATGTAGTTGAATAGGAAGACACAGGAACAGATCCCGCCGACACATGAGAAGAAAAACCCGCAGCCAGAGTATGGCAGTCACAAGAGCACAGCCCAGATTGCGGAATCGGCGGTGTGACGAAATGGTAAAATAGTGGTGAAATGATCTTCCATCCACAGGTTGCCTGCCCTGTAGACTTCTATGGGTGCTACGTTACATCTCCACCAACTTATATGGCGCGGTAATATGGCCATGTGTAGTGTTAACCATATTACAAGGTGGAAGTAACCTTCAATTTCCATCATCCTTCAATTAGAACCTGATCTGACAAATGTGTCCCTTGATCTGCCCAATGTGCCCTTGTTCTTAAGATTCTGACTTTTTCATGCTAAGTGATACCCATCCAACCAAGGGCAACATGTGCATGGAGTTTGTAGACTGGGAATTTTACCAGGTCATGCAAATCCAAGGTGATTTCTAATACAAATATGGCATGCACCAGTTCAATAACTGGCACATACCATTAACACCCAAGCCTAGCCCCATGATGGTATGAACAATCAAACAGTCAAACATTATCAGAACTTTATATGTCTTTTTTTATTTCTCTTCAGGAAAAGGTGCCAAAAATGGCACTCAGCAAAAAATGGGCCTCTCTGAAGGAGAAGCTTTCACCTCAAGATTCGGACCAGAGCGAGGCCAACTTAGAGAATGCAGATCCCGAGCTGTGCATCCGCCTCTTACAAATCCCATCTGTGGTGAACTATTCCGGCCTTAAGAAGAGACTTGAGAGCAGTGATGACAACTGGATGGTGCAGTTCTTGGAGCTCAGTGGCTTGGATCTTCTGCTGGAGGCCTTGGACAGGTTGTCCGGTCGAGGAGTGTCCAGGATATCTGATGCTCTCCTCCAGCTCACTTGCATTAACTGTGTCCGAACATTAATGAATTCCCATAAGGGGATCGAATACATTGTCAACAATGAAGGCTATGTTCGAAAGCTTTCTCAAGGTGAGGATATCAAGAAGTAATGCATTAATGTTCTTCCTTATAAGGAAGAACATATTTAATGACCATTATATGATCTACTGTATATAGGGGATTTTTGGGAGATGCCTATGGGTTGATGCATAGGCCCGTATATTAGAAGGTACAGTAACATCTACCCTTTACTGGTATTCGATGTATTTTGTACATGGTAATGTGGTTCCCGAGAGCTGATCTAAAAGGCCACTGCTGCTAAATTGGTCTGTTTACAGCTCGCTGCATGGACGGGATGTCTGTAATACAGGGACAGAGTCCTATGAACATAACCGGTCTACAGAACAGTTTGCGTAGGCACCATGTCACCGTGCCCATGCCTGTACCATTGCTCCTAGAGATTAGTAATGAGGTTCAGAGTTTATAAGCTAACCTGAATTCTTGGATAGTAACACATGTTTAAGTTTTTATTCTTTTGGTTCAAAGGAACATGTAGATGGTGAACGACTTGGAATAAAGTGGTCCTAAAGGCCCTATAACTACACAACAGTCATGTAAATGTGGGATAGAAGAATTGCAGGGGTGGCGCTCAGTGGATGCTGTATGCAAGAAGCAGAGGTATCGCGGCAAGAACCACACAAAACTGCCGCACGGGAAAGGCAATGAAGTGTGTTTAAGATACTGCGCTGAAGGACAATTTTTGGAGATTGATGTTACTATACAGGTATTGCAACTGGATGCAGGCTAGCATGCGAAGATATGTCACTATACAGGTGTTTGAGCTGGTTGGAGACCGCTTACCTGTAGTGAAGACTTCAATTTGCGTGCTTTTGTCTGCGTCCCTGTAGGTTCGGAAAGTCGGCTTTTTTCCTTTTCTTTTCTTTTCTCTACTTTTTTGCTGCTTTAATGCTTTGGTTATCAGTTCGTTTTTTCTTTCTTCTTTATCGATGCTTTGGGTTAGGATGGGGTAATCCAGCTGCAGGATGGATCGGCGTGCTGCCTCGTGCCCCGGCCGGTGGCACGCTGCTGCCGCAGGTGGAGGTGTGTGTAGGGGAGTGGTTGGCGCTCACTTGGAGTTAGTTAGTGACGTCACTAAAGCGGTCAAGCAATGACCGACAGGTGCCAGGTATCCTTCTCCAACGCGTTTCGAACAGACGCTGTTCTTCCTCAGGGACTGTTGCCTGGCTGTTCATGCACCCTTTTTATAGGCACTTCTCCAGAGCTTTAACCTCTTCCCTGCCAATCCTGCATGAATTCAGTGTCATTCATCTATTCAAAAGCGAACAATTCTAGCTCCGCATTTAGTCCGTTTGGTATTAGGCTGTCCATATTGAATATCCATTTGGATTCCTTTTTTGACATCTCCTTGATGTAATCCCCCCCCCCCCCCCCTCCTATTAGGTGGTATTATTTCCACCCCACAAGTTTGGAGCCTAATACCAAACGGACTAAATGCGGAGCTAGAATTGTTCGCTTTTGAATAGATGAATGACACTGAATTCATGCAGGATTGGCAGGGAAGAGGTTAAAGCTCTGGAGAAGTGCCTATAAAAAGGGTGCATGAACAGCCAGGCAACACTCCCTGAGGAAGAACAGCGTCTGTTCGAAACGCGTTGGAGAAGGATACCTGGCACCTGTCGGTCATTGCTTGACCACTTTAGTGACGTCACTAACTAACTCCAAGTGAGCGCCAACCACTCCCCTACACACACCTCCACCTGCGGCAGCAGCGTGCCACCGGCCGGGGCACGAGGCAGCACGCCGATCCATCCTGCAGCTGGATTACCCCATCCTGACCCAAAGCATCGATAAAGAAGAAAGAAAAAACGAACTGATAACCAAAGCATTAAAGCAGCAAAAAAGTAGAGAAAAGAAAAGGAAAAAAGCCGACTTTCCGAACCTACAGGGACGCAGACAAAAGCACGCAAATTGAAGTCTTCACTACAGGTAAGCGGTCTCCAACCAGCTCAAACACCTGTATAGTGACATATCTTCGCATGCTAGCCTGCATCCAGTTGCAATACCTGTATAGTAACATCAATCTCCAAAAATTGTCCTTCAGCGCAGTATCTTAAACACAAGTCATGTAAATGTCATACAAAGTATATGGACCTTCAGTTTGGACTGAGATTCCTTGGGTCTAGTAGAAAAAAAATATTCTGGGGGTCCACCCTTTCCACCAATTTGTTATACATGTTATTATCATTGAACAGTTAGAAACCACAGTATCATCAGTAAGGTCCACCAGGTTATTTAGGAATCATCCCATAGACAAAAGACCCCAGTGGTAAATGCTTTGTTTTAAAGACCACTATAAATGGGGTTGTCTTCTCTTGGACCTTTTGGGTTTCTTTACTATGTCATTAATTGCCCAATCCGGTCCATGTGATCTTGTTATTTGCATTGAGGCACCAGAAGTTCATTCTTTACTATTTCTTAGCTTGCCCAGTTGGCTCCTTGGGGCCTTGGTATTTGCATTGAGGCACCAGAGGTTGTTCACTATGTCATTGCTTACCCGATTCAGTCATTAGGACCTTGTTATTTGCTCTGAGGTACCAGATGTTCTTTACTATATCATTGCTTGCCCGGTCCAGTCCTGGGGGGTCTTGGTATTTGCATTGAGACAGAAGAAGAGCTCGAAATCTGCTTCTGATCTTATCAAAAGCAGAGATTGAAGCTCTCGGACCCTAATGTAAAATCTATAACACGGCTCCCACTTGCCATTTATAAAACTGGTGTCTTCAATTTTGGCAGAGGGGAGATTGGATGCCCTCAGGAACCAGGATCCATGTGTCATTGCTACCTCTACACCCTCCATAGTTATGCCCCAGATCCAAAGTGATCTGATCAGCCAGGAACCACTGCTCTCGTCACTTTACTATGGATTCATCTATGGAATCTTTTTGTTCTAATGAATTATCTCTTCATCTTGGTTCCAGCTCTTGACACGTCCAATGTGATGGTGAAAAAGCAAGTGTTTGAACTGATTGCGGCCCTGTGCATCTACTCCCTGGAGGGCCATGCGTTGGCTCTGGATGCACTCGAGCATTATAAGGTAAATCCTCAGTTGTTGTTTTTTCTTATTACGAAGCCTGTCCATCTTCTCTGGGAGTTTTATACAAAAATTTCATAGGAATAGATGTAACATAAATTTACCTTTTTTTAAATTAAGTTTTTTTAGTACCCTCGGTCACCTGTCCATGCCCCGCAGCACCTCCCTGATTAGTGCCATGCAGAGGTATGTTCACACATGGCAGATTTGTTGCAGCAGTTGCCTCACCTGCTGCAGAAACATACTAATTTTCATGTATGAAATTATAGTTACGGTAAATGTCTGCATAGAGTCTGCTGTATGTGAACATAGCCCTATAATATAATACAGCAGTATAATATACTGCTATAAATGATACTGTTATAAATCTGTTTGGATCTGTCCGCTCTCATCACATGTCTGTTTTCGTAAATTCTTACATTTCCCAAGTAATAAAAACTCTTCATTGTGCTGTTCCTTTGTTCCTCCTATTAGAAATATATGAATCCATGTTACCATTCCCCTTGTCCCCTAGGGGGGTGTCCCTCTACAGTAAGGGCTCATGCACACAAACTTATTTTTGGTCAGTGTCCGTTCCATTTATATATATATTTTTTTTTTTGCGGTTTGTATTCAGAACCATTCACTTTAATGGGGCCGCAAAAAAAAATAAAAAAAAATATGCGTTCCGTGTCTGTATGTCACGGACATGTCAAGATGCGGAATGCACACGGCCCTTATCCTTGTTTTGCAGATCCGCAATTTGTGGACCACAAAACACCAACGGTCGTGTGCATGAGCTCTGAGGCTGGGTTTATCAGCGGAACAGAAAACAACACAAGAAAACGGATCCTGTATTTTATGCATCTGTTATGCACATTTTGCATCCGTTTTAGCCATTTCCATCTGAAATCCGTTATTTTAGACGTAAAAAAAAATACTTTGCGTACGGCCGTTCCGTGCTTTGGGGACTGCAATTTGCGGTCCCCAATGCACGGGCAACATCCGTGCGGTGGCCAGGACGGATCGAGAGCCATTCAACTTGAATGGGTCCGTGATCCGTCCCCATCGTGAAAAAAAAAAATAGAACATGTCCTATTTTTTTTGGGGTGCGGAGGCACGGACTGAAACATCACGGAAGCACTCCGTTGTGCTTCCAATCCGTGCTTCTGTTCCGCACCGCATCTCCCGGATTGCGGACCCATTCAAGTGGGGTGCACACGGCCGGTGCCCGTCTATTGCGGACCCATTGTATGAGGCCATGAGCATGAGGCCTACGAGTGTTTAAAAAAAAAAATGTTAACACCCAAATGTCTATTTATTTATAAACTTTTAGGAGGAATAACAGAGGAATGAGACCATGACAAGTTAAGAGAAGATAATACTTACAAGGATAGACATGATGGGAGTGATACATGTGTTTTTAAGGCTACATGCACACGACCGTGTCCACAATACATGGGCATCGACCGTGTGCATTCCGCATCACGGATCGTGGACCCATTAACTTAAATGGGTCTGCAATCACGGAGATGTGGAACGGAGGCACGGATCGGAACCCCACGGAAGCACTACGGAGTGCTTCCGTGGTGTTTCTGGCCGTGCCTCCGCATCGCAGAAAAGTAGCGCATGCACTACTTTTTTGCGGTGTGGACCGTCGGATGCGGATCGCGGACCCCTTTCAAGTGAATGGGTCCATTTTGCGGTCCGCAGCACGGGCACGGAGCCCTAAGGTTCGTGTGCATGTAGCCTAATGGAGAGAGAGAGGAGTCGCTGCTAGATACCTTTGGCGCTGGTTTATCTGCCGGGAGAACAAAGGGATGGAGCAGTGAAATTCAAAGCGTCCGATCCTTCTCTCCAACCACATTATCGAGTCGGGAGGCTCTCATACACATTAGATTGTCAGCCGGTTCTGCCAAAAGCAGCAGGTTTGTCCCTTAATAGTCTGTGTACGGGGGCCTTTAAATTGAGATAACTAAGGCCTCATGCACACGACCGTTGTGTGCATCCGCGTCCGTGGTTCCGTTTTCCGTTTTTTTTCGCGGCTCCATTGACTTTCAATGGGTCCGTGGAAAAATCGGAAAATGCACCGTTTGGCAGCCGCATCCGTGATCCGTGTTTCCTGGGCGTGAAAAAAATAGGACCTGTCCTATTTTGTTCACGGTCAACGGTTCGCGGACCCTTTCAAGTCAATGGGGCCGTGAAAAATCACGGATGCACACAAGATTGTCATCCGCGTCCGTGATCCGTGTCCGTTTTCCCTATCATTTTCAATGCAAACTTGACTTAGTTTTTTTTTTCACTTTTCATGTCCGTGGATCCTCCAAAAATCAAGGAAGACCCACGGACGAAAAAACGGTCACGGATCACGGACCAACGGAACCCCGTTTTGCGGACCGTGAAAAAATACTGTCGTGTGCATGAGGCCTAAGTGTACATTATGTCAAAAATATAACTCCGAAACTTACTGTATGTCCAAGTCACGAGTATGGTAAAAGAAAAAGATGGCTACTTTCTTCCAAAAAGCGCTCCACTCCCGTTCATGACGCATGTCTTATAGCAGCTTGCATCCTTCACTTGAATGGGGCAGAGCTGCAATACCAGATACAACCCACAGACAATAGTGGCGCTGTTTCTGGAAGAAGGCAGCCATGTCTGTAAGGGCTCATGCGCATGAACGTATTTTCTTTCCGTGTCCGTTCCGTTTTGGTTTTTTTTGGGGGGGGGGGGGGGGTTTGCGGAACCATTCATTTCAAACGGAAGTTATTCCGTTTTCCTGTGTCCGTTCCGCAAAAAAAAAAATAGAACATGTCCTATTATTGTCCGCCTTAAAGACAAGGATAGGACTGTTCTATTAGGGGCCAGCTGTTCTGTTCCGCAGAATACGGAATGCACACAGGCGTCAACCGCAAAATACATACAGTCGTGTGCATGAGCCCTAAGCTTGTATAGACAGTCTTCTGTAGGACAGTCTGCTGTCAGACCAATGGATTGAAATTTGCCAAGATGGAGCAGTGGAATTGCATGTTAAGCGATTGTCTGGCATATTTGCATAGCTAGTGCTGCAGCACATCCTCATCGCTTTGTAGTTCTATAGCCACGTGTCATTTCTGGAGTGTTTTTTTCCGTTCCTGGCAAATTCTTCCTTTAGTTTAATGGCTGAACGCAAAGCAGCGAAGAGGAAGCAACAAAACATGAATAAATGAATTAGCAAAATATGACATTACTGCATATTGCGCTGTGTAATCTGGGACCTGGGACTTCTCAGCGCGTCCTAATTAAATACAACATGTGTTCTCTGTTCCCGCATTGATCTTCGTGTAATACATTGTGAAGCGACTGGGAGACGTCGCATCCAGCAGAGGATTGCAGCTGCGCATTCCCTCCGTGTGCACTGCTTCTACTTGCGACCCTCCATCCCCGGATCTTCAAGGCTTTGTTCACAATTATTTATTTTTTTTTGTCCTCAAATGACAGCTGATAGTTTTTTTTCATTTTCCATTCGTGTCCATTATGGATATTGCTCTAAGCAGAACAATATCTGCCCCGTGCAGCATAAATAATAGGCTAAAGGAGACTTGGTTATAGATGACCTATCGTCAATATCAGATCGTCAATATCAGATCGGTGGCTGTCCAACACCCGACACCCACGTGGATTAGCTGTTTTGGGCAGATGCCGGCTCTGGAAAGTATATGGTGGATGCAGCCAGCTCCATCCAAGGTGTAGTGGCCATGCTGGGGTACTGCAGCACTATTCAAGGGAATGGCAGCTTAGCCTTCAGTCCACTTGCAGTGGGGGTCATTTATCAAGGGACTTGAGACTATTTTAGTCGTAAAAATAGTCGCAGGTCCCTTTTTTGACCAGCTGTGCAACAATATTAAAGGGGTTATCTCAGCATATTGTAAAAATCAGAGACCATATAGTACATGAGAGTCTCTTTCTAACAAAGCTAGAACCAGCCCTGTACCTCACATGGATCCAGAGATCTCCTCATTCATTGCTCTGCTAGATTTATATCAAGCAGACAGCTCAGGGGCGTGTCTTTTCTGCTGCAGCCCAGGGGGCGTGTCCATGCTCTCCCTATCACAGCTCAAGGGGCATGTCTCAGCTCTCCCTATCACAGCTCAGGAGGCGTGTCCATGCTCTCCCTATCGCAGCTCAGGAGGCAGTTGAAGGATGAAACTGAGCATGTGCGGCCTTCTCAGTGAGCCGGACAAAGAAATAAGAGAAAGAACAAAGAGTAGGTGGTACTATACAGATACATTTTATTGAATAATTCAGTAGTTATACAAAAATTGTAATTACATGCAATTACAAAAGTATTCTAATCTAGGTGCTGGTTTGAAAACTGTAGAATAGTCTTCATGGGACAACCCCTTTAAGTCACACGGCTGGTGTCAAAAAGTTTTTGACAGTTGGACGGGACAGAGAAAGAGGCATCCATGTTGGCAAAATAATTTTTCCTCGAAGCCTATGGCTGCCTTTTAAATTGGCGCACTCACTGTCCGTGGGGATCCAGCAAAGCCAGATCCTGCAAGATCCGTCTGGATGTCCTAACAGAGATGTGAACGAGGCCTTATCCTACGGCAAGACAGCGGGTCATCATTATGATGTCCATGGCTTGGACGAATCTTAGGACAGGTTGTCTACGCAACTTGATATCTAGTTGTTGTTGTTGTTTTTTTTTTTTCTACTTGATTGTGGCTGGGTTGCAATACCACAAACAGCCACTGGACAAGAGTGGTGCTATTCCTGGAATAAAACGGCCAAGTTTTTTTCAATTTCACACTAAGGGCTCATGCAGCCGAATGTATTATTTGTCTGCATTTTTTGTGGGTCGGATGTGGACCCATTCACTTCAATGGGGCTGCTGTCTGCATCCGTATGTCCGTTCCGTGGCATCTGCAAAAAAATATAAAACACGTCCTATTCCTGTCCGCATTACAGACAAGGATAGGACTGTTCAAAATTCGGAATTCACGCGGCCGGTATTTGTGTTTTGCAAAGGAGGTTCACCTAGCCTTTCTGCTGCCTGAGGCGAAAACTAAAACGGGCCCTCCCTTCCCCCCCATGGCAATTTCTTAACCTAACTCCTTTGCCACAATGAAAGCACTCATTGCCCATGGCCCTTCCGCTGCCCCCCTCTTGCCCCTACCTGGTGCTGCCTGAGGCGATCGCCTCACCTGGCCTCATTGGTAGTGCACCCCTTATTTGCGGATCTGCAAAACAGGCAATGGTCGTGTACATGAGCCCTAAGATGAACAGATACAGGGTCTGAAGGACCTATAGGCGTCACTTTCTTGTAATAGACAGCGCCGATGTTCTTCACAGGCTCCTTCAGAAAAATTTAATTTTGCCCTGGAATTAATTTACGAATTCCGTCTGTAATTAAGCAGCGTCTTGCATTAATAAGGCCGGTCTGGTCATTTGAATGCGAGTATGATATAACAGTCACAACATGCAATTTCTGAACTTCTAATCCCTAAGCGCGCAGCTCTGCTAAGTGACGGCTTCGCGTTCAGACATTACAAGGGCTTTGTAATTAGTCTGGATGAAACATTTGCTGTTTTTAATTAATTGGAAAATACCACTCCACCACTCAGGTAAATCAGAATTTTTTTTTCTTGCCGATTTTAATTTATTTGACATTTAACAAGTACAAAGTATTTGTGAAAATAAATAAATAAATAAAAAAAATCCCGCTAGCTTTTATGGGTAGAAATAAAACTAATGAGTTTGTTATAAAGTAACTGATAAGGACGGTTTTATGAACAGTGATTAGATGGTAACAGGAATCCTGAAGAGGGCGACTGGCGGCTTTGTAGCGTTGACATCATCTGTTCTCATTAGCGACGAAGATCCCTGCCGTTCCCTCACGGGGCCCGAGACAAACAAAAACTTGATGCCTGGCGCCACCGAGCTACTATATGGCGCTACATACCAAAGGGGGACATTAGATTCCCGAACTGGAGAGATGCTTTTCATAGTCCTATCTCTTTCTTCTTCCTTTGCCATCAACAGTACATTGCTGCCACTTGCTGACGATTTAGGTCAAATATGCGCTGCTGCTACATTCAGCTCTATGGGACTGCCGGAGATAACCAAACGATTGTACTTGGATACAGGGGTGCACCTAGCCTTTCTGCTGCCTGAGGCGAAAACTGAAACGGCGCCCCCTCTCCCCAATGCCAATTTCTTAACCTAACCCCTTCCCTTCAGCCTATGGCCCTTCGGCTGCCCCTCTCTTGCCCCTATCTGGTGCTGCCTGAGGCTATCGCCTCACCTGGCCTCATTGGTGGTGCGCCCCTGATTGGATATCTCCAGGAGCTCGATAAAGTTAAATGGAGCAGTGGATAAGCGTGCGAGTCTGTCACTCCATTCAAATGGGGTTCAGCAGTAGAAATTGTCAGGATTCAGTGCGGGTGCTATGCGTTCACGTGAAAGGGGCCTAACTTCTTTGAGAGCCGTGAATCCAGAGCGTCTGGACACATCCTCAAACCGATATCCACAGACTTAAAAAAGGCTTACACTGACTCCGAAACGCGGTGTCACAGGGCATTTTGTCTGGATCGTGTTTGTGCCAGAAGGTGTCTACCTGGAAGTCCTTTCTACTGCTGAACCCTATTTATCTTGACCTCCTGAGGTTCTGGTGACATTGGCGGCACCTACCCCCACAGTAGTGTTGTGCCTATTCTTCCATAACAGGAGAAGGTAAGTAGTATTCTCTCACCCATAGACCTCTTAGCGAGACCTACTTACCCTATGAGCGCCTGCCTGTGTTTTCTTATTTGCTATTGAAGACTCCATTCAAATTGGAAGCACGGTCCTCTATTCTCGTGTTCAGCAGGGGCCCCATCGGTTTGACCCAGCCAATCCATTTTAGATTAGCAGGGGTCCAACTCCCGGCACCTCCCGCCGATCAGCCATTTAAAGAGGACGCTGAGCTCCTGTGAGCACTGTGGTCTCCTCACAGCTGACCAAGCCCAGGGCCGTCCATTGTATAGTGGCTGTGGAGCAGGACTGAGCTGCATTTAGGTCATGTGACTAATGTTTGGTGACGTCACTGGTCTACGAAAAGGCCTGTGTTTTCACAGAGCAGCGTGGCCTCTTCGAACAGCTGATCGGTGGAGGTGTCGGAACTCTGACCTCCAATGAACTGATATTGACCTATCCTGAGGATATGTCTGTGAAGGTTCTCATTTATCCAGGTCATGGTATATCTGTAAAGAATAAATCAAGGCAACTGGACTTACTGTAGATTTCTTGAAAATGTTTCACTCGTTCTTCCAACGAGCTTTCTCAATTCTGAGTGACTGTACAAGAATTCTCTGGGAATATTACATATTTATTCCCAGAGAATTCTTGTACAGTCACTCAGAATTGAGAAAACTCGTTGGAAGAACGAGTGAAATGTTTTCAAGAAATCTACAGTAAGTCCAGTTGCCTTGATTTATTCTTTACAGATATCCTGAGGATAGGCCATAAATATCAAATTCCTGGATAAGCCCTTTAAGGTCACAGCCAGGTTCACAGAGTAGCGGTGATCCCATAGAAAAGAATGGAATCACCATTGCAGTCACAACAAATCCAACAGGCGCAGCGATCCCATTCGTTTCTCTGGGATCACCACTACTCTGAAAACCTGGCCTCAACAGCTGTCACCATGTAGCCGTACGCTTAGGGCTGTTTCACATTGCAGGACTCATGCTCCGTTTGTCAGTGTGATCCTCTGTTCATGACTTGCTGGATCACATGGCATTATCATGATTTAGTGCTCATGCACATGACTGTATGTATTTTGCGGTCCGCCAAAAAAATGTATGACATCCGTGTGATGCCCGTGTTACATCCGTTTTTTTTTTTTGGGCGGATCCAATGCTTGTCCTTGTTCGCAAAACAGAAAAGATAGGACATGTTCTATTTTTTTGCGAAACAGACTTGCGGACACACAGAGTCATTTCCGTTTTTGTTGCAGCCCCATTGATATGAATGGTTCCGCGTACGGGCCACAAAAAACGGAACGGACACGGACAAAAAATACGTTTGTGTGCATGAGCCCTTATATTGCTTTGTGCCTCTGCTTGACCTTTATATTGGGCTTTCTTCCCAGAGGGTCTATATACTTTTCTATGAACATTTGATAATCCGGCACCTAACAGGTCTTGTTGTTGGATTAAAAATTAAAATGTTTCATATTTTGAATATCTTATGGTTGATGTTGTTTTAAAAAATTCTCATCGTAAGTCATGGCCCTTAGGCTGCGTTCACATCTCCGTTTCGGAGATCCGGCTGCCTGATCCAATGCAAATGCTGGCTGTCAGTGGACAAGAAACCCATTGCATGCAACGGTTTTTGTCCGGCCGAAAACGCAGCATTCATCCTGAAAATCGGCCAAATCCCTGCCGGACCTCGGGGATAGGGATCCAGTGGTGACATTTGTGATCCGGCAGGATGTTCTGTGCCGGATCTCAGAGAAGAGACATGAACGATGCCTTATCTCTATGGCCGCTTTCCACAGGATTAGAAAAACATGGCTGCTTTCTCAAAACAGCGCCGCACCTGTCCACAGGTTGTGTCTGGTATGGCAGCCTCGCCTTATTCTCTTTAATGGAGATGAACTGCAATACCAGACACAACCCAAGGAGAGGTGTGGAGCTCTTCCTGGAAAAAAACTGCCGTGTTTTTCTAAATCCAGATACCCCCTTTAGGGGCCAATAAATGAAGATTATTATTATCTTTCATATCTTCTTCCACATTGCTATCCTTATTATCATATCCTCACCAGTAATGGAATAGGTCAGGCATGCTCAACCTGCGGCCCTCCAGCTGTTGCAAAACTACAACTCCCATCATTCCCGGACAGCCTACAGCTATCAGCCTACAGAAGGTCATGGTGGGGGTTGTAGTTTTACAACAGCTGGAGGGCTGCAGGTTGAGCATCCCTGGACTAGGTGTAACCTTATCGTCACGCTGCTCTGAAGCTTTCTCTTCCCCTTGCAGGCCGTGAAGAATCAGCAATATCGATTTAGTGTCATCATGAACGAGCTCTCCGCAACGGATAACGTTCCTTACATGGTCACGCTGCTCAGCGTCATCAATGCTGTCATTTTGGGAACGGAGGAGCTGAGGCTGCGCATACAGCTGAGAAACGAGTTCATAGGTAACTTCTCTACATACAAGCCGCTCTGCATGTTCACACTGGGCTATCCTATACACGGAGGATATCGCTTTACCTAAAAGTCTGTAGGGGATCAGGAAAACATGGCTGCTTTTGCAATGAGCAGGACCGTGGTACGGTTAGGCGGACGCCAAAATTATGCAGTGGGTCCGGATATGGATATAGAAGTCTATTGTTTTTGTTCGTGACGCCAATTGCAGCGTGCGCAGGGTACAGTCTCAGGGCCCTTTATGGTGTTGCAACTCACGGACCAGGTGAGGAATGCCAGAGTGGTATAATGTCTCTGTATAGCAGTAGGTATAGTGTCAACGGTGTCTCCTACCTGGGTACGGCTGGACTCCTGGATCCTGGCTCACTTGCAATAAATGAGTGTTGCTAGTAGGAGTAATTGAGGAACTTGGTAGCAATGAATGAGATCCAGACTTGAAATATAATTCAAACTTGTCTTTACTGGTTGCAGCAGTAATCCATGTCAGATACAACAATAGTCTTGGGTCCCAGCAGGCATTGGCAATGTATGGCAGGGATCAATATCTCTTCTGCTTCTATCATGTGCCTGGAGAATATGGCAGGAATCTGTATCTTCTGCTCTGTCTTCTGCTGTGTATGGGACTGACTAGCAAGGAATTTGGCTTCTCCTGGTCTCTGGATGGTACTCACAGTTAGGCTCCATTCACACGTCCGCAAATGGGTCCTCATCCGTTCCGCAATTTCGCGGAACGGGTGCGGACCCATTTATTTTCTATGGGGACGGAATGGATGTGGACAGCACACAGTGTGCTGTCAGCATCTGCATTTGCGGAGCGCGGCCCCGATCTTCGGGTTCGCAGCTCCACAAAAGATATAACATGTCCTAATCTTGTCCGCAGCTTGCGGACAAGAATAGGCATTTCTATAGGGGTGCCGGGCGGGTGTGTTGCGGGTCCGCAACACACCACGGACGTGTGAATGGAGCCTTATGCTCACAGGGAATGGTTCGTCCTGGAGATCTGGAGGTGGCTGCTCGCTTGTCACCAGTTGAGGCTGAAGGGCTCAGACTGGGAATGAAGATCTTTGGTCTCAACTGAGACAAGATCCTGGTTTGGGATCCCTATAACTGGGAGCTCCTACCAGCACAGCCTTCCCCTAGCCGGGGTGGCTGGTACTCTAACTGTAACTTCCTTTCCTCCCCATGAGGCAGGATGTGGGAACATTCCACACCTCCTCAAAGAGGGGGGAGCTAAACTGGAATGTACTATTCCAGTCTAGATATGCTAAACTGTTACTAAGGCCCTGCTGACACATTGCTGCCACCTGCTACAAATACATGTAACAGGCTTAGAAAATGCACATTTGTGAGAATGTGATGTTAAATTACACAGGATGAGAATGCAGATACACTTAACAGGTTGTAGCGGGGCAAAAGAGTTTAGTAACATAACTCTGGGATGTTACACTTTCTTCCAGAAACGGTGCAATTCTTGTTCATTGGCTGTGTCTGGTATTGCAGCTTAGGCCTCATGCACACGGCTGTTGGGCGGCCGCGGCCTTATTGCGGCCCGCAAACGGCAGGTCGGCAATCCACGGCCGCTGGCCGTGTGCACCCCACGTCACGGATGCGGACCAATTCACTTGAATGGGTCCGCAATTCCGGAGATACGGAACACCAGAAGCACTACGGAGTGCTTCCGTGGTGTTTCTTTCCGTTGTTCTGCACCGCAAAAAAATATGACATGTCATATTTTTTTAAGGTGCGGACTGACCACGGACCCATTCAAGTTGAATGGGTCTGGCCCACGGCCCAGATGTTGCCCGTGCATTGGGGACCGCAATTGCGGTCCCTAATGCACGGAACGGCCGCACAACGGCCGTGTGTTTGAGGCCTTAGTCTCCTTCCTGTATATGCTGCAATACCAGCCACAGTCAACAGACAGGAGTGGCGCTGTTCTTGGGGGAAAGAAAAGCAGATTTTCTTTTTTTCTAATCTTGGATACGCATTAAAATCCAAAAGAGAGGGCCCTAAGTAAGGCCTCATGCACACGAACGTATGTATTTCACGGTCCGCAAAAACGGATCCGCCAAAAAAACGGATGACGTCCGTTTGCATTCCGTATTTTGCGGAACGGAACAGCCGGCCCCTGATAGAACAGTCCTATCCTAGTCAGTAATGCGGACAATAATGGGACATGTTCTATTTTGTTTATCGTAACGGACATACGGAAAAGAAACGGACACAGAAAGAAAATACGTTCGTGTGCATGAGCCCTAAATGTGATTTACTTTCTATTATAGTCCATAGGAGACAGAGCCACAGAAACCACTGATTATAAAAAGCCTGCTTGCTTTCAATGAATAGGAACACTCTTGTATACAACCAGACTTAATGGAGGTCATTTACAAAGACCGTTTGGACCGTTTCACACAAGCGTGTGCAGTGCGAGAATCGCGCTCCGTGTGTGAGCGTGATCCAACGTTATGGACTTGCAGGAACGCACGGTATAAGGCCTCATTCAAGTGAATAGGTCCACATCTGTGATGCAGTGAACACACGGCCGGTGCCCGCATATTGCGGACCCGCTGTTTGCAGGCTGCTATACGGGCCGCGGTCGGCAACGGCCGTGTGCATGAGGCCTTATAGTGATTTATAATGCTTTGTGCCTCTGCTTGACCTTCCTTCCACAGGATCAGACTGACATAAAGCTGTCACTATGGTTCTGTAGCAATAGGACGGTTTTGATATGTCTCTATTACCTATCAAAAGTTATCTGAAAATTCAGACCCTTTAAAGGGGTATTCCCATCTTAGACAATGGGGGCATATCGCTGGGATATTGTCTGATAGGTGCGGGTCCCACCGCTGGGACCCGCACCTATATCGAGAATGGAGCGGGGAGCGCTGTGACTTGAGGACCCCAGATTTCCCGGGGTCCGTCCATCACCAAGCACTAACCCCCGCCTCTCCCATAGAAGTGAATGGGAGCGTGCCGCGCATGAGCAGCCCATGCTCCGATTCATTTCTATGGGGCAGGCGGCAATAGCTGAGCCAGCGCTCGGCTATTTTCGGCGGCCCCATAGAAATGAATGGGAGCATGCAGTGCGCTCTCCTTCACTTTCAGGGCTCCGTTCTCGATATAGGTGCGGGTCCCTGCATAGGTGTGACCCGCACCTATAAGACAATGGGGGCATATCCTAGCGATATGCCCCCATTGTCTGAGATGAGAAAACCCCTTTAAGCAGGGGCGTAGCTAAAGGCTCATGGGCCCTAGTGCAAGAGTTCAGCTTGGGCCCCCCCTTCCATCAGTGCTTTGTGGCCAGAGAAGCACAAACCTTTGTGCCATCCAAGGCAAAAATTGAAACTGCCCCCCCCCCCCATGCCAAATTCTTGACCTAAACCCTTCCCTCCAGCCAGAGGTGTAACTTGACCAGCATGCACTTCTATAAGGCCTCATGCACACGACCGTTGTTGTGTTCCGTTCCGCAAAATGGGGTTCCGTTGTTCCGTTGTTCCGTGATCCGTTTTTGTTTCCGTGTGTCTTCCTTTATTTTTGGAGGACCACCAGACATAAAGGAACGTAAAAAAAAGTCTAAGACAGGTTTGCCATGCAAATGATAGGAAAAAAACGGACGCGGATGCCAATCTTGTGTGCCTCCGCATTTTTTTGCGGTCCCATTGACTTGAATGGGTCCGCAAACCGTTTTCCGCGAAAATAAAAGGACAGGTTATATTTTTTTGACGGACTGGAACCACGGATCACGGACGCGGATGGCAAACTGTGCATTAGCCGAGTTTTCAACGGACCCATTGAAAATCAATGGGTCCGCAGAAAAATGGCGCAACGGACACGGAATAAAACAACGGTCGTGTGCATAAGGCCCAATACCGGTGTCTTCTTATGCAGCACAAGGGTCTTTGGGCCCCCCCAGGCTCCTGGGCTCGGTAGCGACTGCTACCTCTGCACCCCCTATAGCTACGCCCCTGCCTTTAAGCTTTAGGTATATAAAACAGAACACGTTCTTTAAATTCCCATAAACACAAAGAGAACTTTTACCAGCTGCAAGAAAAAAAAAAATGATCCATAGCTAAAAATCCTTGGCCCCCAACCATAGGTGTGAATTTCCCTCCCCCCGAAATATTTTTCATACATTTCCTAGCAAACTCATTTGAAAGCAAAATGTCTCCCTCTAGTGGTGAACTAGAGGTAAGCACCTAAATGGATTTCAATTAATCAGAGCACTTCCACACCGCACCTGGCAAACCAATCCAGGGTAAGATCCCATTTGAGTGACTGAGCTCCAACAGTCTGGAAGAAACACCAGCAGGTCGGGTCTGGAAAATAAAAGGTTCTGCTAAATTTTAGAAAGTTATAGTTAAAAAAAAAAAAGTCCAATTTTTTAATTAAAAAGAAACAGCACTTCTTATTATATAGTCATTATTGGAACAGGTTGGGCCCAGGTCCATCAGCTTTAAAACAAAACTTCCCACCTGCAATCTGTAACCTGGCTCCAGGTGTGTGTAGGTCAAGGGCTGAGAGTCAGATCAGTCCATGGTGGGTGGTGTAACGTCCGCACGGTTCCTGGGACTGCAGGAGGCCTCCATCATTTGGATGTCATGAGTCATTTGCAGCTAGGGTTGGTGCTGCCTACTGATGAATCCTGGTCACAGTAAGTTATCAATATATTGTCTATATGTGCGGCTTCTGCAAGACTCTGGTTGTTCCTTATTTGTATCTGTTTCTAGGAAAGCTGGATGATGGTCAATATGGCTCCTAGGGGCGAGCAAAGGGATGCATTGTTACATAATTAGTTCGTTTGGACTGTAAGAAAGCTGGATGGATGAGACTTATGGGAGCTGTAAGCGTAGATGTATTGTCACTCTGCTTTCCCAGAAACAGATCTCCTTGGGAAATGGCAGAATGCGTATGTCAAATTTCCTCTATTCCCCCCCCCCCCCCCCAGCTGTTGCAAAACTACAACTCCTAGCATGCCCTAATAGCTGTAGGCTGTCCAGGCATGCTGGGAGTTGTAGTTTTTCAACAGTCTGCACGTTGGGCATCCCTGCTCAGACGAAGAAAAATATGTCGGGCCTGGGGTGGAGTAGAAATCGGACATATTCGGGGATAAAAAAAAAACGGCGTTCCTACATAAATATATCGGAGAAACGTTGCAAAAGTTAGAAAACTTCTGAATGACTTTAAAATTTCAAAATAGTTGAACGAGGCGCAAAAGGCTCCAAAACCAGCGCAATTTCAGTAGTAAATGCAACTAAAAAAAGAGACTGTCTAAGCCTTGTTTCACACTAGCGTTTACAGATCTGGCAGGCTGTTCGCGGCCGGATCCGGCATTGCCAGACGCTGCCGGAATGCCGTCCAGTCCCATTAACTATAAGTGTTTTTTTTTTGTTTTTTTTAATTTATTATATATTTTTTTTTTTTTCACGTCCGATTCCCGGTATCCCATGGTGGAACAGCCTGCAGGGAGGCCGTAACGGCAGTGTGAAACTGTAGCCTAAAAACAGGCGCAGACACTGCAGTAAATGGGCCCCACTGCTTCTTCAGTGTTCTGTGAATTACCGTGTCACGCCCTGAATTAGGTATTTTGACTAGCGTGCTCTTTTAATGCATTTTAATGTGTGTGTGTGTGTGTGTGTGTATATATATATAATTTTTTATTTTTTTTTATCTGACTGGCATGATCAGTCAATGGTGTGCCTCTCCAAAGCAGTGTGTAATACACTGGCGCCCATAGAGTACATTTAAATTTGCGGTAGAGTACGTCTAGTCAGTTTCAAGCAGTGGACCACTACTATAGGGCATGAGGATCCTGGTACCTACCCATGCCTCCCTAAGGCCTCATGCACACGGACGTTGTTTTGGTCCACATCCGAGCCGCAGTTTTTGCGGCTTGGATGCGGACCCATTCACTTCAATGGGGCTGCAGAAGATGCGGACAGCACTCCGTGTCAACGATGGTTACCATACATTCGGGGAGGATGGTTGTAAATTGGTTTGTGCATAGAGAGGTACAGTCTAGGGAGGTGATGTAGGACCTGCAGCAATGGCGGAGCGTGCAGATTGATTTTGATTACGGGGGACATTTATTAAACATAAATACGCCTAAATTAGGCGTATTTTTGTTTCAGATTGCGACGCAAAGGACTTCTCTGGGCGGGGAAGGGGATGCCTTTACCATTTTCATCGCCTGGTTTAGGCGTAGAAAATGGTCTAACTACAAAGACTCGTGCACACGGCCGTTGCCCAGCTGTGCCCGTAATGCGACCCACAATCCGTAAGGAGCGGTGCAGAACGGAGGGACGGATCTGGATCCGACTACGGCAATCGCAAGGATGGTACATTGGGGACTGCAAATTACGGTCCCCAATGCACAGAACAGCCAGCACATGTTCATAAGACAGAAAGGAGGCTGTGTTACGGTACATTCAGACGTCGGTAGTGCGTTGCGGATCCGCAATACACCCGACCGCCACCCCCATAGAACTGCCTATTCTTGTCCGCAATTGCGGCCAAGAATAGGACATGTTCTATTTTTTTTCTGGGGGCACGCTCTGGAAATGCGGATGCGGAGAGCACATAGTGTGCTTTCCGCATCCATTCCGTCCCTATAGAGAATGAATGGGTCCGCAATTTGCGGAAAGGATGAGGACCCATTATACGGACGTGTGAATGGAGCCTTACATGTAGAAGCGGCGGTGGATCCGACGAAGTTATGTAGAGGCCGGCGCCTCTAACATAACTCCAGCAGATCCACCGCCAGGTACAGGGATTATTAAGACCATAGTCTTAATAGATGTGCCCCTATCACTAGAGCCTATGGGCGGTCTTACACTGCCTGACGGTTTGGGCTCTTTGCACCAGTCTGATTATACAGGCCAATGCAAGCTTTGAATGTGTGAGGAAGGAATGCAACCCAGCCGTTCCTGCCTTATCCTCTTCCATTCATTCGGGGAGACGTGCTGCCTGCATTCGGCATCTTTCATCCTGATTGGCTGTTCGATTATACGAGCCAATCATCGGGAACAACCTTTTGTATGGATGCTTGTTCCCGGTAAATGGCCCCAAATTGTGCGGTGATGACCGCACAGATGTCATTCCCATTACTTCATGATGTCCCCGCTTGCTCTAGGACTTGTCCTGCGGGATGTCTTTATGTCCGCACGTCCTGTATGATTGTAGCCATTAAGCAGACGAGACCCTTGAGACTGAAGTAAACAGATGTTTCCTTTCCCCTAATGAAGTTTGTAATGTTATTAAAGGGGTTGCTCAGGAATTTACAATCGCTGGCCTAACCCTTCGATAGGCCATTAGTGCCTGATTGGTAGGGGTCCAACACCCCGCACCCTATCCGCTGTTTTGGGGTAGCTCTAGCAGCAGAATTACACAGCTCCATCCCTTCTGTAGCGGACAGAACTGGTTACTGAAGTTCTGCTCCTGCCGGAGCCACCGCGTGACGGCTGATCAGCGGGACTGCAGTGTCGGATCGCCGTTGGTTGATCAGATATTGATGGGCCATCAGCTGCAAAATTTCTAGACCAGCCCTTTAATCAGATGTCTGCTACCATGCACAACCCAGGGGCCAGGTGCATGCCCTTCAACATCCCAAAATCTAAATTAAGCCCCACTTCCCTATGGCAGATTTTTCACATGCCCTAATATCACTGAGAGCCCCAGCACCCCATATAATGTGCAGTAAATTTGGGGCGTGACCCTTCTCGCTGGATGTTTGCTGTGGGCAACAACGGGTCCGCCGTATACGGGCATCGGCCGTGTGCTCACCGCATCACGGATGTGGACCCATTCGCTTGAAAAGGTCCATTGTGGAAAGGAGGCACGGAAGCACCATGGAGTGCTTTGTGGGGTTTCTATCCGTGCCACCGCAACGCAAAAAAGTATTGTGCGGATGGATCACGGACTCATTCAAGTTGAATGGGTCTGGATCTGTCTGCGGAATACGCACGGATGTTGCCTGTGCATTGGGGACCGCAAATTGCAGTCCCCAGTGCACGGAACGGCCGATCCACGGCTGTGTGTATGAGGCCTAAGTCCAATGCATTATGGGGTATAGGACTATTGCATGATGCGTATTCAGACCCAACAGAGAGGTCTATTAAGTCATAGCATACACCCAGAGTAATGTTAATATCCTTCTGTATTGCAGGTCTTCAGCTGCTGGATGTGTTAACGAAATTAAGGTAATTACGTAAAAGGCTTGACGGCCGTAATAAAGAGGGTGTAGAACTATTTTACGAATCCATAACCAATGAGTGTTCTATTTCCAAAAAGTATGTAGCAGAGCTCAGTTTTTCTGCCACTACTCCTGGTGATTCAGTCTGCTACATCTGTGTATGATATCAGGAAGATGTCATAACAATAATAATGCAGTGCATTAAATTATATATTTTTTTAAAATCTACTGTATATAACTATAGAATTTTATATATTAACGGAGTCCTTAGGGGGTAGACTGGTGTCTTGAAACACAGGGTGACAACCCTTGTAGGACCTTGAATAGCAGTCACAATGGTAGTCACACAAAGCACATAATCACTGTGTTTGTTTTTATTTAGTTTTTTTGTTGCAAGCTCACTTGTGACTTTTTTTTTGCAACAATTTGCAAGTGATATTGTGTAGCTGTACCCATAAAGGTTTATATTAAAAAAAATCTACTTTTTTCCCCAAACCACCTGCCCACATGTTGTCTATCCTATTGCCGCTTATTTACATTCACTTTAATGCAACTAGGCTGCAATACCAGATACAACCCATTGACAGATGAGGCGCTAATTTGGGAAAAAGACGTCCATGTTTTTCTAATGTTGGAAACCCCTTTTCATGAGTGACCCTATTACTAACCACTGAAGGCCACAACGATGGCAGTCAGACATATTATTTCTATTGCATTCGCTGAACTCTACTGGATAGGTTCTTCTTGACTTCATGTTCTTCACTTTTGGTTCAGGGATCATGAGGATGAAGACTTGTTAGTTCAAGCTACTGTGTTTGAGGAAGCCAAGTCAGAGGATGATGAGGATCTCCTCAAGATTTACGGAGGAATTGATATGAACAATCACCAAGAGGTTTTCACAACACTCTTTAACAAAGTACGTGTATTCTGCTCTGTGGTTTACCGGATCTTCTACAATAAGACCCAGTCATGAAGAACTCATTGCTGATGTTACATGACATCAGGGTCATCTCCAGGAGATTCTTGATGGGCACTCTTTAAGGGCAGAAAGGATCACTACTGATCAGATGTATCATTACTGGAAGTAGTATAGTGATGTCCACCATTTGTAGTCAATGGAGCAGCCAAGCTCAGCTCCTGGACACAATACACAATCTATATTGGGGCCACACTAATAGATACCAGATAAGGTCCTGCTGTCTTCTTAGGTAGCAGATGCAGATATGACTATATTGGTCATTAATAGAAAATATGAAGGCGTTTCATCTTTATAAACCTTCTTGACACTTGGAAAGTACTGGGTCTGCTCAACTGGGAAGTGAGTAGGACACTGGGTTTACACCAAATTTAGCAGGCAATATGAAATACTGCTGCAGATACAAAAGTTATCCCTTCATAATCTGGTCAATGTCTTCTCTATTGTTACATTTCCTTGGCCAATGGTCCAATTTGATCCACCATACAACTTTATGAAGTGTGCACCATTTCTTTGGGAATGTTTTTATGTCTGTTTGGTGTCTTGCAGGTGAGTTGCTCACCATTATCGGTCCAGCTACTCTCCATTTTGCAAGGTCTTTTGCATTTTGATGTTTCACATCCTTCCAGCCCATTACTTTGGGAGGCCTTGGAATTTCTGGTGAACAGAGCTGTTTTGCTTGCCGATGACTGTACGTAATTCCTACAATTCATCAAGATAATTTTTTGCTTACATTACATTGTACTGTAGTCTAATTACAACTTATTTTGTTCATTCCTACAAATAGGCAAAAGTAACAACCTTGCGGAGGTCATGGACAGACTTTTAGTTTCCAAGAAACAAAATAAACAAAAAACCAAAGATCAAAATGTCGAGAGAGTACACAAAAGTATACAGACAGATAAACCCAAAGATGATCCTTGTAAGGCACATTCAACTGGTCATAAGACAACTGAATCCCCAAAAGGTTTTCAGCAGATGACCGTTTCAATGATTGAAAACACTTCAACTCTTTTATCTGGAAGCTCTCCTCCTCCATTGCCTATGGACCAGTCTACATCATCATCTCCTCCTCTTCCCTCGATACAGGTGTTGCCTCCACCACCACCACATCTTCCTGGCTTGGATGGTTTTCCATCTCCCCCTCCTCCTCTTCCAGGTGCTTTGGCATCACCTCCACCACCACCTCCTCCACTTCCTAGTATGGGGGTCTTGCCTCCACCGCCACCTCCTCTTCCAGGAATGGGGGGAATGCAACTTCCTCCTCCCCCTCCCCTTCCAGGCATGGGTGGCCTACCACCCCCACCCCCTCCCCTTCCAGGCATGGGTGGCCTACCACCCCCACCACCTCCCCTTCCAGGCATGGGTGGCCTACCACCCCCACCACCCCCCCTTCCAGGCATGGGTGGCCTACCACCCCCACCACCCCCCCTTCCAGGCATGGGTGGCCTACCACCCCCACCACCACCTCTAGGAGGCTTTGGTGAGGAAATTATTGTTGCACGTGTTGATTATTCTTTGGGTTACGCAAGACCACCCTTCATCAAAGTTAACAAGCCATCATTAAAAATGAAGAAACTAAACTGGCAGAAACTGCCTCCCAACGTTTCTAAAGGTACTATATCTCTTTTGTTTGTTTTATTTCCTTTTATATATCAGAGGGTCCATTATTTGTTCTGAACAAATATGTAAAGGATCTCATGGTCACAATTTTTTCCCTTTTAAGATGGCCAGTCTATGTGGTTTTCACCAAGCACCATTGTAGAAACTCCAGAGCCCAACTACTCCAGCATTGAGCAGCTCTTCTGTCTTCCACAAGCCGCAGTCAAAGACAAAGCAGCACTACCAGTAAAGAAACCACCAAAAGAGGTACTATATCCCCATCCCTGGAGTATCACGGTAACGTCTTAAAATGTTCATATTTTATACTTTTTCTTTTTCCAGATTTCATTTTTGGATTCTAAAAAGAACCTCAACTTGAACATATTTTTGAAGCAATTTAAATGGTGAGTCAGACACTTATGGGTTTACGGAAGACCAAGGATTTTACTGTGGTCAAGTTCGAAGACCTAATTAATGGCAAACATACAGCCCCAGGGATGTTGGGGTGCTTGACCTGTTCCTTAAATGGTACATCATTGGTGGGGGCCCTGTTACACATTTTGCATTGGGCCTAAGAGCTTCAAGTCGCTGAAGTTTTATTTGTACTGAACAACTGTGGCCCGGTATACCGTTTCCTGAGGCCCATTTAGCTACAGCTTGTCCTACCGCTATTACTTCTACAGAGTAGCTACACAGATCAGTGTAGAAAAGGATACAATGTATACTAGTGCAAACCCTACTTTGAAGTATCTGTAGAAATTGACCATATTCTTTGCACCCGGGGCAGTCCCCTTTCCTGTAACCCCATGCCTGACCCCTGGCTCTGATATTTGCTTTTTTGGGTTGGTTGATTTTAAGTATTGTTTTTGTAAAATTTTATTTTATTTTTTTATCTAGTCCCAATGAAGAGGTAATTAGACTGATTGAAAAAGGAGATCGCTCTAAGTTTGACATTGAACTTTTAAAACAATTCCTCAAGCTGCTTCCCGAAAAACATGAGGTAAAGGCATTTATTATCTGTTGTCTTCCTGGCTGTAAAATCGAAAAAAGCCACACTGTTTTGATCTTGGGGTAACATTTAATTTTAAGGCAAGTTGTCAAACTACTGGTGAGTGTGCATGAGGGGCATAGGTAGGCATCATACTATTTGAGGTTAAAAAAAAATAAGCAGTATATAGGGGTTTAGGACTTTTATCACTCTATAATTATGGTTTTCATACAGGTCCTGGGGCCTGAAATGTCTCTTGTGTCTGGAATATAAAAACTACACACCAGACTACAATGGACTAATGCTGCTGATTCATTGCATCTCCCATCATGGGAACTCGTTAGCGGGAGCGGCGTTGCCGCAGTGATGTACAGTTGAAGCCGATGTGACCTGTGGTTGGCTGCAGCGGTCATGGGACCAAATAAAATCACAAACCCGATAGTTACAGATCCGACAGGCTGTTCCCCCTGCCGGAACCATTAACACCACTGTAAAACAGGCCGTGCATGTGTTTTTAACGCATGTGAAGGAAAATGGCAACCGTCAGTGAAGAACGCATTGCATCCAGATGCCTTCAGTTTTTCACGCAAGCTCTATTCGCTTCTATGGGGCTAGAGCCGCATGAAAACTTCACATTATAGAACATGCACGCCCATGCATGTACATAGACCCATTACAATAGATGGGTCAGGAGTCAGTCTGGATGGGATACATTCACACCAAGCATCGCAGATGGGAAAACTCGCTCGTGTGAGAGCCCTAATGTGCAATCCTTTTAAAACAAGCTTGTTATTTGACTTTAGGTCATCACTTTCTGATCGGTGGTGGCAGGCTTGGACTGGCCCACAGGGGTGCACCGGTGGGCCCCTGAGCAAGGTGGGCCCCTAGTCTCCCACCCCTGCACAAGTGGCACATAACACATTAGATTTACTTCACTATACATATATTCAATGTACAGCACCTCAACCAGCCTATATTCATATAAAAAAACTTGTTAAATTATTTAGTATATTTGAATGTATCCGTACGGTGGGCCCCCAATATAAATTTTACTAGTGCCCCAGTCCGACACTGGTGGCACCGGTGAGATCAGCAGCCTCCCCACAGCATACCAAGCACTATACGTGGTATGGCAACCAAGGCCCAGTCACTTGAATGGGACCGAGGTGCACCTAGGCCATGTGATCGGTGAACGTGAGGTCACTGGCCTCGGGAAGAGACTGCAGCACCGCAACCTCTTCAAAACAGCTGTTCGTCAGGGGTGTCGGTTATCAGACCCACCACTGATCTAATATTGATTACCTAGCCTGAGGATAGGCCATCAACATTGTCCTCCCAGAAAACCCCCTTTAGTATCGATTGCCCTGAGGTGCATATTGTAGACATGGCTGTCATGGATAGGACACATGAAATAATCAAGATATGAACAAACTCGCTATCTATGTTACCCAGTTTTTGTTTTTCACCAAGTTTTTAGTACTAGAATTGTCATTGTTATATGTATTAGGCTAGGTCTACACGACGACATTTGTCGCGCGACAATTTTTACAATGGTATTCTATGGTGTCGCACTGCTACATGCGACATACTGCGACACGACGGTCGGGGAAAAAAAACATTCAAGATGGATTTTTCTGCGACTGTCGCATGTTGCAGTGCGACACATAGACTACCATTATAAAAATTGTCGCGCGACACATGTTGCAGTGTAGTTGTGCCCTATGTGTCGTGCGACGCATGTCGTCGTGTAGACGTAGCCTTATTCTGACCTCATACAGAACCATACACCAGCGTATGGACTGTCTGATAGTCTCCTATATGCAGCATGTCAATAAGGACTGTACTTTTTGCTTTTAGGTAGAAAATCTGAAGGCTTTCCAAGAAGATAAATCCAAACTCTCAAATGCTGATCAGTTTTATTTGCTGCTTCTCGGTGTTTCCAAGTAAGTAGTTTTAGTAGTTATTGTAATGTGCAATTAGCTGAAGGTCTCCAAAAGGACTGATGGGCAAAAATCGTCACCATCCCATAAGATAAAAGTTCACACTACGTCCTGATCGTCCATTTGCCACATGTGCTGGGAAAGGTCCCAGTGTGTCCGTTAAATGGACCCAGTAATGAAAAAAGTGCCGCAGTCAGGGCAGGAATGGGTTAATTCGCAGACTGCAGACTCATTAAGAGTGCTCCTCTACTAGCTTTGACACTTTTAGGCCTCATTCACACATACGTGGATTTTCATGGACCACAGTCCGTGAAAACCCGTCCTACTGAGCGCATGGCGTCATTGTTTGCGGCAACACGAAGCGCATGGCGTCATAGCACCCAATGACGCCGTGCACTCGGCAGGACGGCAGGCTGGGTTTTCACAGTCCGTGAAAATCCACGTATGCGTGAATGAGGCCTTATACTGCGATGGTTTGTTGTAGCACCCTGCTGCAACAATGCCTCGCAGAAAGACCACTTCTGCTGGTCTCTGGGAGACTGATTGTAACCGCAGCTGTCTAATGGCAATGTGAGTCATTGGTCTGACAAGTATTAGTCGGATATATAAAGTAGTGGAAATTGCATCAATCAGTTTCACACAACCATCACTGCTAAAACATAACCTTTATTAGATACTTATGAAAATGCCTATGGGGACGAATCGTTGTATGGCTTGAAAATATATGGTAAACAAGCAATCAAGACTCAGTGTGAAAAGACCCTAATGGATTGCTGAGATATTTTTTTTCCCCACCCAAAAAAGTGCCACTTTTGTTCAGAGTCAGACTTGCCCACCAGAGGATCCTTTAGTGGACCCCGGCCATGGTGCAATAGTGAGCCCCAAAGGTCCGGGGAGGCATCAGTTTTCTCATGTGGAGAACCTAAGGATGCAATTTTATTCAGCATATACAATTCTCTTTAAAGCTATCAGCTCCGGATTGAATGCATGCTGGCTTGTGAAGACTGTAACCTCATGCTAGAAACGCTACGACCAAAGGCGGAAGTTGTCGGCAAAGCTTGTGATGGTAATTGCATGTTTCATATGTTGTTGTTTTCTTCAGTTATATAAATGGGGTTGTCCAACCCTTTGCAAGAGATTGCCTATCCTCAGAATAGACAATCGCTGTCTGACCAGTGGGGGCCCCACCGAACAGCTGTTCTGCAATAACCTCTGTGCCAAAATTCTGGTTACTGCAGCACTGTTCATGTTGGACTGCACAATGGATGGAGCTGTGTAGTTCCAGCACCGGAGCTATTGCAGAGCAGCTGATCGGCAGGGGTGCAGGGTACTGGACCTCCACTGATAACGTTGGGCCTTTCTGAGGATAGGCCATCTCTTGTAAAGGAGTGGACAACCCCTTTAGTGATGGTATAGTGTCACATAACTGCTCATTTTTAATTACGTCTATTTATTTCAGACATTCTTGCCAGCCACAGGCTTCCGGTCTTCTGTCAACTTGTCTTGAAAGTTGGGAACTTTTTAAACTATGTAGGTATCGGACATATAGTATTTTTGAAATGATGAGATGATATCACCTAAGCTTGTAGTTATGTTAACCATTAGTACATAAGTCTATAATATATGTTCTATAATGCCTTTGTCTGCTTAAGCATTACTTTGCTTCATGCAGAGTTGAATATTAAAATTCTGTTTGCTTGCAGCTACCACTAGGAGCAGTATAAGCTCCCCTAGTGGTGGCCACGTGCAGGCGCAATTTTATCATTTACCTCTATGCAGAAAAATGGATCTCCAACTGCTAGAAATGAATCTACATTTTATGGAAGACATAAAAATGGCATGAAGTGGACAAAACTAGAAAAAATCCTGATAACATTATTTTCATCTAGGGAAGTCATACTGGAAACGCCAATGGCTTTAAGATAAGTACCTTACTGAAACTGACTGAGACAAGGGCCAGTCAAACCCGAATTACTCTACTGCACCATATCTTAGAGGTAACCTCCGTTCATTCCTTACAAAACGCATTTGTAATATATCTAATTTTGTACAATATATACTGTGTGTGTGTGTGTGTGTGTGTGTATATATATATATATATTAGCAGAAGGACCCGGCTTCGCACAGATATGTTTCATCTATTTCCTTTAATGTTTGTGTGTGTCGTTAAAAGATATCCACAGTATCCCCCATAACAGTGACATCTAAGCACCCGCCCCCTTAACAGTAAACTCCACTGCCCCTCACTCCTTAACACTGACCCCCCCACAGTGCCCCACCTCCTTACAATGAGATGCCTACAGCAGCCCGTCCCCTTAACTTTGAGCTTCACAGCACCTCACTCCATTGATATTGACCTTCTCAGGGGCACGCCCCTTTAACAGTGACCTATACAGCACCCCGCCCCTTTAACAGTGACCTCCACACTGCCTGCCCCTTTAATATTGACCTCCACAGTGCCCGCCCCCTTAACCGTGACCTTCACAGTGCCCATCCCTTTAACAGTGACCTCCACGGTGCCCGTTCCTTTAACTGTGAGCTCCACAATGCCCTCCCCCTTTAACAGTGACCTCCATGGTGCCGTGCCCCTTTAAGGCTAGGGCTACATGACATGTGTTGCGTGACATTTTGTCTCAACTATTTTTTTAATGATACGCTATGGTGTTGCACTGCGACACGACAGTCGCAAAAAATCCATCCAGGATGGATGCATGTAGCAGTGTAGTTGCGCGACTTGGGTTGGCCGGGTTGTTATGGAAACCTGGAGTAAAGCTGTGTGTGTGGAGGGTAAGAGCCTGCGAGCTTCTATTGGCTGATAAGGGTCATGTGAGCGTGTGTACGGCAGTTGGCATATGAAGAGAGAGGCTTGTATTGGCTAATGCAGGTCATTTTTTGGAATATCTCAGTAACGGTACGTCCTAGAGAGCGGAGACCCCCACAAGATTTATTTCCGGCTAGCAAGGGACGTGTATACACACACACACACACACACACACACACACACACACACACACACCTACACCTCTTACGTGAATAACATTTTCTTATTTTTCAAGGAAATTGAAGGAAATTATACAGATCTTCTGGAGCTTCCAGATGACCTTGAGAAGGTAGCGAAAGCTGCTGGGTAAGAACAGAGCAGAGTCTATAGCTTTTACCCTCTAAGGGTCCATTCACACGTCCGTATGTGTTTTGCAGATACGCAAAACATGGACACCGGCAATGTGCGGACCGCACATCGCCGGCACTCTCATAGAAAATGCAGTTGCGGACCAGGATAGGACATGTTCTATTTTTTTGCGGATCAGCTAATGCGTATGCGGACAGCACATTCCGGCCCCGTTTAAAAATGAATGGGTCCGCACCTGTTCAGCAAAATTGCCGAACGGATGCCTGACCCATTTTGCGGACGTGTGAATGGACCCTAAAGTAGGATGTGTACAATATGGTAATATAGAAATGTATCAAATAATATTGCCACGTACCAGCCCGCAGGGGCAGGTGTGCTGAGCTGGAGGGAATGAGGGGAGGGGTAGCAACGTGGGTGGTTGAAGTCCTCACGTTGGTTGTTTCCTGCTCCAGCACTCTCTCTCAGGCTTCAACCCCTTTTTTCCCTCGGGACACACCCTTTCTTTTGGGGTCTCCTGGCTGGGGTGGTCTTGGGGTTAGATGAGCTGAGCAGTGGGTTGCAAGGCAGGAGAACAGGAGTCCAGGCCAGCTTAATTATAGTAAAATATAGTGTCTCCTTTACTGAATAATGATGGGTGTCACAGTGCAAATACAAGCTGTAGGCAAAGTTCTCAGTTCTATGGTGGTTCTCCCTGAGCCTCTTTCTATAGGTGCAATGAATCTTCCCGAAGGACTGAGACGGTGCACTTTCTCTTAATATTTTTCTGCAATGCCCAACTGCAGGGTCCAGTCTTAGAACGAATGACCAGTTCGTCTTAGTACTGTTGTGAGGGCCAGAGTGCCGACAGGGAATGCAGAGGTAGCCATCAAGCATGGGCTTAGGGGCCTGAAAGTCCCATAGCTACATAAGCCTATCCAGCGTTGTGAAATTGCAGATGGAACAGGTGGGGATCCCGTTGCATATTTTGCATTGTTTGTCCAGAGACTTCTTCGTCCTCCTCCTAAAAAGTCACCTTTTTTTATTTTTTTCAGAATTAACGTAGAAAATATTTACTCTGAAATCAGTCTCAACCTAAAAAGATTAAAAGAACTCCAAATGAAGATCTCCAAGTCGTCCAGTGACATCAGAGAACAGTACGAACAAGGTGTTCGGGTGAGTTTTTACCACAATGTCACAAAGTTACATCAGGTGCAGATTTACTAATCCCGTTTAATTTAGTCAGGACACCCCTTGTTTGAGTCAGCTGCAAAAAAAAGTAACTGAACCACTTAAAGGGGTTACCCAGTTTTAAAAATGCCCGCCACAATGCCTGGGCCCCTCCTATAGATCATACTTATCCCTCTCCCCCGACACCCGTGTCACGGCCGCCGCTGCATCTCCCCATCGCATGGATCAAAACATCTTTGAGGATAGGATTCATCAGTTTAAAAAAAAATATCTGAAAACCCCTTTAATCTTTGGCCTGGGTTAATGAAAGCCTAGTGAAGACTCCACCTTATATGGGAACCTTTCTGCTGTGCGGTTTGTTTCTTATATAGCAGCAGAACCAAATTTCAGCCATTTTATTGTATTGTCTCTTTGTGTTTAGACGTCCTTCAGTTGTTTGACATCAGATTTCCGTGTTTTACCTTCATCTCTTCTTATTAGCATTCCCCATTCTGAATTTTGTAAGTCTTCCCCCTACACCATTGCCAAATGTGGAGGATTTACTCATTTTGCCCATCTAGATTACTTTGATCTGAAACCTGTGGGGAGGGGATTTATCAAAACTGGTGTAAAGTAGAACTGGCTTGGGCTACTTTCATACTATCGTTTATTGCGGATCCGTCACCATAATACAACCGAATGCATCAGTCATGAACGGATCCGGTTGTATTATGTCTTCTATAGCCATGGCAGATCCGTCTTGAACACCATTGAAAGTCAATGGAGGACGGATCCATTTTCTATTGTGCCAGATTGTGTCAGAGAAAACGGATCCGTCCCCATTGACTTACATTGTGTGTCAGGACGGACCCGTTTGCCTCCGCATCGTCAGGCAGACACCAAAACACTGCAGGCAGCGTTTTGGTGTCCGCCTCCAAAGCGGAATGGAGACTGATCGGAGGCAAACTGATGCATTCTGAACGGATCCTTTTTCATTTGGAATGCATTAGGGCAAAACCGATCCGTTTTGGACCGCTTGTGAGATCCCTCAACGGATCTCGCAAACGGAAAGCCAAAACGCTAGTGTGAAAGTAGCCTTAGTTGCCCATAGCAGCCAACCAGATTTAACCTTTCACTTTCTGACGGAGCTCTGAAAAATTAAAGGTGGAATCTAATTGGTTGTTATGGGTCACTAAGCCAGTTTTCATTTACACCGGTTCCTGGGGGCTTTAATTTTAGTCCAGTCTGAATTATTTACACCATAGACCCTTGTTTGATTTTTCATCTGTGACGCCATAGTTCTGAGATTCTGCAGAGCATTGGGCAGAACATGTTCTCAGTGGAGTTTTTCGGGAATTGAATATTGATGGTCTATTCTCAGGACAGGTCATCAATAAGTGATTGGTGGAGGTCCAACTCCTAGCTCTCCCACCAATCAGCTGTTTGAAGAAGATACAATGCTTTGGTAAGCACTGTACATTGTATAGCAGCCCAGGCCCATTCACTTAAACAGGGCGGAGCTGCCAAAAGGCCATGGGACAGATGAACATGACGTCATTGGCCTGGGAAAAAGCCGTAGCTCTCAATGGATCGCCGTGGCTTCATCAAACCCGTGCTGGGAATTGGATATCCACTGATCAGATCCTGATGACCTATTCTGAGCCGGATAGACCATCAATATTGGACTCCCAGAAAACCCCTTTGAAATGTAATTTCCCTATCCAGTCCCACACAGAACATGCACGTACTGTCCAAAACACCTTCTAAAACCCAGAATGCCTGTTCTCGTGTCTTCAATAGCTTGCTGCCTATTATTGCAAAGTCTAAAATCAAAGAAAACAATAGATGGATAATTATCACATGCAATGTTCTATTTCTAGGACTGTTTTGATGCACTAAAGGACTTGGAGCTACAGCTGGAAGACATTTCACAGCAAAAAAAGAAATTGGCAGATTATTTATGCGAAGATCCGACAAAACTTTCACTGGAAGATACTTTTGGAACCATAAAAACATTTAGGGACCTCTTTCTGAAAGCAAGGAAGGTTTGTAGCCTCGTAATTACCCCATAGATAGACCAACACATTGGGAAATTCAAGAAAACGTTTGACAAACAACCCCCATGGTCCTCTCCATTATCAACAAATTAACATGGAACATAATTGGTTTGGCTGAAAGATATCTATGTATGTTAAGATTGTTATAAAATGTAGTAGATTGAGCTCAAATTGTGCAAAAAAAAAAACAATGGGAAAATTTTATAATTTTTAATGGTTTGCTGAAAATTTTTTAAATGTTCAGTCAATGCTCGCATGACCAAGTACGAGATAGTTTGTGTTTGGAAAAGTGCCTTGAATATGTAATTGTCAATGGTTTGCGTCACTGGTTACACTTCATTGTCTTTGATCTTTTTTGTATAATTGATGATAATTATGAATTTTTTTGTTGTTTAGGAAAATAAAGATAGAAAAGAGCAAGCTGTAAAGGCAGAAAAGAGAAAGAAGCAAATCGAGGAGGACGAAGCAAAAAGACAGAAAGGAGAGAACGGGAAAATCAGTAAGTTCCAGCAGAACTGTCCACGAGATGGACCCTATGGGACGTTGGGAATATTAGGGGATTCATCCTGAAAGTTGTCTACCACATTTCAGCTGAGGTTTTAGATATTTTTCTATGACCATCCAATAATCTAGAATAAGTGTGCAGCCAGCCCCCGAAGGAGCCAATGCAGAGGATGGGTGTGGTAGTAGTGGCCTTGATGAGATGATGTGTCACGGTGTACGCTCTCATGCCGTTGCTCCCTGTGGATCGGTGCAGTGGAAATGTAATTTGTAGAATCAGGCCTGAATTGAATGTATAAAAAGCCCCTTGCGGACGAGCGTTCCTCCCGCAGCGAGTCTGCATCGCAGCACCCGGCCTGACCTCCCATCGCTGCCGGGAGTCACATAGCATTATATTGATTTATGATGTCATGTAACCCTTACAGTTCTGGAATGAATTGGATAACAATGGCATAATGCTGCCAGTGTTATCCAATACATTCCAGAACTGTAAGGGTTACATAGCATTATATTAATTTATGATGCTATGTGACTCCCGGCAGCGATGGGAGGTCAGGCTGGGTGCGGCAATGCGGACTCGCTGCGGGAGGAACGCTAGTCTGCAAGGGGCCTAACAGTCTCTCTTTTTACTTAGTACAAAATATAACTTGCGGTACATCCACTAGCAGCAAATTCAAAGTGCAGTTTCTGGCACCAGTTGAGGAGGTATGGTGATAGGTTGGATGGTTGTATATTGACATTTGTGGGTATAGGTGTCCAATGTGATGTAAGGTTCAGACTTGAGCTTTGTCTGGCTTAGAGATGGTATGGGTGCCTGAGCCGTAGTCCCTCACCTTGCAGCAGTATCTGTAAAGCTCTATTTCACAGATCACTCTGCTGTCTTGTCACTCAGGTGCTTTCTGGAACCCGAATTTTGCTGCTCTCCTAGAAGAATAAGTCGTTCCCAGGAGTAGGAGCTCTAGCATGTGCTTCCACTCCTCTCTGTAGCTACACAAGAACTTCACTTCCTGGCAGGAAGAGGAGGAACAGGGTAGTTGGCCCTGTTCCTGCCAGCCATTTACCAACCATATCTTCCCTTACTGGAACTTATGGCCAAATAATATGAAATATATAACATTATAATGCACAACTTTATACAATGCAATTGCAGATACCCCTAGGTCTGGGGTATTGCATAGGTTGGTACCTATCAGATCCCATCGATGTTGGATTAAAAGTAAGGTACTGAATTTACCAAAAACCACATGTCACCTACTGAATGGACTGTATGATGAAGGTTGTATAAATAGCAGTCACAAAAATACTTTGTTTTGGACAAGTACCCTCCATGGACCCCTTCCTGTTATACGTTACTTCTCATTATTTTTATCTATCTACACTTGACTTGTTTAAATTAAAATATCATTTTATCGCGTGAGATTTTCAGATTTTTCAGACGCTTATTTCTTTCTATGTTTTTTTATTTAGTTTTTGCCATTTTGTAATTTACACAAATTGCGTAAAAAATAAACTAAACTAATGTCATTTTTATTTATTTTTTATTTTTTAAAATTTTTGGTTGCAAAGTTCGCAAAGGAGGGCCCAAGATAGAAGAAGGTTGTATCATTGATGCTTTACTGGCCGATATCAAAAAAGGTTTCCAGCTCCGAAAGACTGCGAAAAGCAAACCAGATTCTGAGGATGCTCAAAGGAACTCGAGTAGCGATCTAAATGGTAAAATGACTGTAACTTTTCCCAGGGGGCCAGCTCTGTCGCCTATGCGAATGCATCTCTCAAGCTTGGCTTTCAAAAAAAAAGACTAATCAAATTGACTTGCTTCTTGTGGACTGCATGCCTTCCATTCCCTTACTAATTCTTTTGAAAAACCTGCTTTGTTTAAAAAAAAAAAAAAGTACTAAAAAGTCCATAAGCAAAGTATTTCTAAAAAAATGCTTTGCATTTTGCATGTACTTTTGTTGCTAAATTCCTTTTTGCTTCTTTGATCCTGTTTCATACATGCTACATAATGCTGCATGATTTAAATGTGCATGAGATCAGATATTATTTTTTTGTTTTCCTACTTAAAAAAAAATATACATTTTGAGAGTGAGAGCACTTATATTTTCAAAAAATGAAATGAGTTGTCAAATGAACATGTGTTGCCTCTCAGTATGACCTTATTTAACCTATGTTGCCTTAGTAGGTTTTCATATCTTAAGTACTTAGAATGATATTTCGCTTCTCGCCCCTGGGCCGCTAGATGTATCCTTAAGCCATTTTCAGGTAGCTGTAGCTGCATTTTATGGCCACAATTCTACCAAACCGTATCGTGATCGGAGTTTGGTTCAGTCGAGCTTCGGGGGTCATGGTCTTAGAAACCCAAAAAGGAGGCCAAATAAGGTTAATCTAAAACGGACCTTATAGGCTCACTCAACAAAGCTTATTTAAAGGAGTTGTCTCTTTTCAGCAACTGGTATTCATCATGTAGAGAAAGTGACTACCAGGCACTTACTAATGTATTGTGATTGTCCATATTGCCTCCTTTGCAGGCTTGACCACATTATACACTGCTAGTTTCCAGGAGTTATGACCACCATGCAATCCAGCAGCGGTGGTCACGATTGCACACTATGGGGGGAAAAAAGTGCCGGCCTCTCTGGTGGCTGGGACCATGGGAGTGCGCCTAGGCCGGAGTTTTTTTCCCCCCATAGTGTGCAAGCACGACCACCAATGCTGGACTTCAGGGTGGTCATAACCCCTGGAAACGAGCCGTGTATAATGTGATGGGAAAAAATAAATCCAGCCAGCAAAGGAGGCAATATGGACAATCGCAATACATTAGTAAGTGCCTTGTATTAACTTTCTCTACATGATAAATGCCATTTGCTGACGTGAAACAACCCCTTTACTTTCATATTCCCTTCTATATATAACATTTCCCCAGGAACTGGATGAGCACAGAGATGTGAACGAGCCCTAATGTGAACACGTGGCTTTGCCTATTTGATGGTTGATGGGTTTTTTTCTGGGACATAAATACAGATGACCTATTCATAGGCTAAGCCCATCAGTGTTCAATCAGTGAAGATCTGATTAGGAGGAAAGGCACCTTTCATTGTTTAAATGGGCACAGCGCCATACATACAGTTGTAGTAGATGTGTGTGATCTGCACTCCAATTAACTGTTTGAGGGCGCTCCTAGAGGACTGGAAGTCATATGTCAGATATGACGAATGTATGCCACTGCACAAACATGTCACGTAGATACAGTGCAATTCATATCCTGATAAGTATATTGCTTTTATATAGACACTTTTAATCTCCAAACGTTTCGGTCTATATGACCTTTATCAACGGAATCTGGAAAAAGACATGTAGGTATTCAATATATATGTTTTTCGAATCTGGAATATTATATACTGTGAAATAATTATAACGTAGGCTAAGAAACGTAGAGAAAACATGTCCAGAAGAGGAACAGGTCTAAAGATGCCTAGAGAGAGAACACGTCCAGAAAAGGAAGAACTCCAAAGAAGATGCCCAGAGAGGTTAAAATCATATCAAATATGGTACAATGGTGTTGGAAAAATCTATATACAATGCCAAAAAGTGAGTAATAAGATATAAAAATATGACAACCTGATATGATCCCCAAAGATATGGCAACATATGTAGAAATGTTTTGTCATATTTCTCTATATGTTGCCATACCTTTGGGGTTCATATCATGTGATATTTTTATATCTTGTTACCAGACTTTTTGGCATTGTATATTAGATTTTTCGAACACCACTGCACCATATTTTATATGATTTTAACCAATGTACCTAGGTTGCTTCATCTCTGGGCATCCTCTTTGGACTTGTTTTCTCTCCTTTTCTTACCCGATGTTGTTCTAATTCCCTGTATATAATCTTTCCTATCCCGAAAACATATATATTGAATACCTACTCGTCTTTTTCCAGATTCCCACGATAAATGTCATATATGACCAAAACATTTTGGGATTAAAAGTCACTATATAAACGCAATATACTTACCTGGATATGAATTGCACCGTCTATGTGTGACACGTTTGTGATTAAAACATGTAAAAAGCAACTGGAGTACCATAGATTCCTTATCATACGTGTGGTTGTGGCCCTGTCTGGTACTGCAGATGGGTTGAATGGAATTAGGCTGCAGTACCAGGCACAGTCACCACTGTTTGAATGGCACCGTACCTATGTAATAAATTAAGGTTGGCCTGGTCATCACGTCTCAGAAAACCTATTTAAAGTATTTTTTTTTTTTTCCCTCAAAAGACCTCTTATGCTGAGTACATTCCTTTTGGGTTGAGTAAGAAAATTAGTTTCAATATCCTAGAAAGCAGTATGTAAAAATATGGAAGACGAAGAGCATATTATTTGAAAAAAGTCAGGTTCCAATACATATCGTGAGTGTAAAATGCCTTATACATATCGACAGCAAATGCTGTATAAAAAATAAAAATAATTTAAGATTGTGTCATGGGTAGTCACCATAGAACTAGGAATTTTTGTTTAATTTATTGAAAGGCAGTCGAGACCTCCTATGCCAAAAAGGAATAAAATTATTTTTGCTACTTGGTCCTTACTGTTTTTTTTTTGGTTTGTTTTTTTTTTTGCTTTTTTTATCGAATAAGACTAATTTCCCATGAGTGAGTTTTCCATCCAGATTTGTTCTATTTTGTGAACGGAGAGCATCCAAAGTGAATCCTGACTCTTTCATTGCAATGGGTATAGGCACACAAGCATTGTTACATTCAGAAAAATCCCAGCATGTTCTATATTGCACAATTTTTTTCACACAGCCCTTGCCCCATAGAAATTAATTGCCTGAAAAATGGATGCAGTCTGGATGGAAAAAAAAAAAACGGACAAAACTGATTCAACTTTTGAAAAAAATAAAATAAAAATCAGTTTTTCACTAAACAGACTTTGGCCCATTCCGTATCGCTCATGTGAAAGAGGCCTTATTGTAAATTTTATGCTTGGAGCAGGCACCTTGCATGAGCACAAATGGCAAAGTTTCTATCCAAGTTTGTGAATGGTGTGCATGACTAACAGATACGTCAACTAACCCTGTGGAGACCAAGTTATCTATGTGCATGTGTTGCTTTTGACATAAAGCCACCTAAAAGTAGTATCTGATCCTATTTTACAAAGGCAAACCAGGGCAAGTAAAGGATGAAGACTCAAAAAAGACGGATAGTATAAAAGACTGTCCCACTGATAATAGTAACGATAGCGCCAATCCATCTCCTGCCATTGAGGCCACTAAAGACCAAAGGGACCTGCCTCTGGGTCAGCCATCAGATAACATAGTTGTAGATGAAAATGCATGTAAGGCCACTCAAGCTGCACAAAGTTGTGCTGGAAATAATGATAAAAAAGAAACCTTGACCACAGCAACTTCTAGTATTCATGTGGACAAAGAGATTATTCCTGTGAATGTGAAGCAAGAATTATCTTCTGATGCCTCAAATAGTACCAGTGTTGTAGCCAAAAATACAACGCATCCCCAGGATATTGAGGTGCCACCACAGAATTCCTTGCGTAAAATGGAGAAACCTCAATGTCAAGCTGATGAAGTAGACTCCAAAAGCACAACATTTTTGAAAGATGTTCCTCATGACCAGAATAATGAAACCTATAAACACTCTGCAACAAACGAAAAAACATTGACTGACTCTGTCCTAGCTTTAGAAAGGGGGTCAGTTGATGTTTCTTCTAAGGAAATCTCTTCATTGGTTGACAGTTCTGTTTTAGTTCAAAATAATAAACAGGATGAGGTGTCCTCAACAGACCAAAAGGAGAAAATGGATGGTTCCCCACTACATGGGAAGAGTGAGGTTGCTGATGTCTCCAAATCAGAGGAACAGAATGGGACTTCTGTTGATTTGTCTTCAGTGCAAAGGAAAGAGATGACTGATGAATCCACATCCATCCATGCTGATGGGACCACTGATAAACTCCCACCTGTCCCTGTCCAGAACAATGGAGCCACTGATGTTCCTCAATCAGTTCAGAATGATGAAACTACAGATGTTTCCCTGCCAGCTCAAAAAAATGGGTCGGTTGAAGGACCTCCGCCAATTAACAGCAAAGAACAACCTGAAGTCGTCGCTCAAGCCAATGAAAATATTTTAAGTGATGGCTCTATTAATAAATCATATGAAACGACAATGGAGTTACAAAGTTCGGCTGAATCAAAGGTCAAAAGGAGCTCAACAAAAAGTAAAAAGAAAAAAAGGAACTCAAAAAACATAGAAGGTAAATCTTACAAAATGTTTTATATTACATTTTTCCATACTATATTATTTTAGGAGCTCAGTTATTTTGCCATACAACACCAAACCATCTGCTTACAGTAACTTCACACATTAATGGACTTAAATGAAACAATTCTGTCTGACCAAAGCCACCACTTTGAGATTTAGTTGAGATTAAAAAAAAAGTTATTTACTGATAAAATAAATATTTGCTCATCAGCACCTCAACCAGATGTTCATTCCCAGAGACCCATTTCTAGTGATGAAGACCAATGGCACATATTGGAGTCCTCATTCCCTTCAAGTGTTAAAGGGATTCTGTCACCTGGATTTTGCCTATAGAGCTGCGGACATGCGCTGCTAGATCGCCTCTAGCACGTCCGCAATATACATTCCTCATAGCTGTGAGTGCTTTTATTTGTGCAAAAATTTTATATATGTAAATGAGGCAAGTAAGGAGCCCAAGGGACTGTTACTAACGTTTCTGGAGCCCAGCCACGCCCACTGTGAAGGAGCCCAGCACCACCTGCATCCCCCGAATCTCCTCCTTGCTCCCGGACGTCACAAAGTTAGAGCGCCGTAATCTCGCAGCTAGCGCATGCGCAGTTCGTTCCCTGAGGCTGATGCCAGCACAGGGAAGGAACACTATGCTGGCACTGATATGCCGCATACTCGCGCATGCGCGAGATTACGGCGCTCAAACTTGGTGACCTTGGGGAGCAAGGAGATTGCAGGGCGGTGCTGGGCTCCTTCACAGTGGGGGTGGCTGGGCTCCAGAAACGTTAGTAACATCCCTTTGGGCTCTTGCCTCATTTATAAAATCGTTTTTTTGCCTAAATAAAAGCACTCACAGCTATGGGGAATGTACCATATATTGCAGATGTGCTAGCGGCGCATGTCTGCAGCGCTATAGGCAAAATCCAGATGACAGAATCCCTTTAAATACAATTTTTTTATTTTATTTTTTTAAAGTTTCTTGAAGGGAATTTATCCTCTATTTAAAAATGTAGAATAGATATAATGGGGCCAAACTTACTAATGTGATCAATTATTCCCTCTCCATAGAATAGGAGATAAGCTTCTGATCAGCAGTGGGACCCTCAGCCAATCATGAGAATGGAGACACTGTGTTTCCCTGTTTGAATCAAGCAGCTGTATTTTCAACTCTATGGGACTGCTTGAGACAGCCTAGTACAATTGCTCATCTTTAAATCCCCCATCCTTTAATGATAGTGAGATGACACTGCTAGTACTGTCCCAGTCTACATAGGAAATCTGATGAGCGATGATGCGCCAGTGTAAGAACTTACAAAACCCAAAATTCTAGAATCTGTAAAGTCTGGCCCTTTTTAAAGAGACTTCCATCTAAGTAACAGTCACCTATTCTAGGCCCTTAAACTACTCAATGTGTCCTAATTAACCTTAGTTGTCATGACAAACTGCTTTAGCATCTAATAATGTATGTCATTTTCTGGTGCAGTATCAAAGGTGTTGTTCAGGATCAGAGACAAATGAAACCAACCCACTCTTGTCCATTGACCATATCTGATACAGCAGCTCACACCTTTTTAAAGTGAGTAGGGCTGAATTACAATATCAGAGAGAGCCTATGGACAAAAGCAACACGGTTTGTCTGTTTTTCTGATCCTGGACATCATTTTTAAGACATTCCGGTAGCAAGCAGTAGGTGCCAAGCACTGCCTGTGTGATGAGGGATTGGACTATTTTTAGATGTTCTAATATCAGATGTCCTATAGATAATGGGTTGATAATTAGAAGAGGAAATTAAAGTTGGATGGTTTTCCTAACACCAGTAATGTAGTAATTGTGTCTATAGCGATACTCAATTTTCTCTCTCACAAAACAGAGATTGGAGTTGACTCTGGCACACACAAAACAAAGAGTTGTGTGGTACAGTAAGGTATGTATAGATGTAAAGCCGACTTTGTCAACTAATGTCACATACGTCCACAAAAACTCACTCCATACCCTTCCTACAAATTAAATGACAAGACTAATCATACCCTTAAGTGTCCAGCTACTTGTATTCTATGTGTCTTGATTACGTGACTTATAAATTTAATTGATGCTTATATCTGTCTCCTGCTCCCAATCCAATGATGATTAATCAAGTGTGGAACGGCCAGTGGGTGTGATGGCATCTCAAGAACTTAAAGGCTATAGACAACTTTAGGGCAATTTCTTTGATTGCATTTTACTCATTTTGGGCTACAAACCATTCTTGCAATTGGTCTTTATTAAAAAAAAAATATTCAACTGTTTTTTTTTTTTAAAAAAGGGGTTACAATTCAGCCTCATAAACACTCATTTAAACTATATTATCAGTTTGATAATAGATTAGGTATAATGAAAGTTCAGGAGATCAGAGATGAGAGCTATACAGGACCCATCAGATTGGGACTCGCAATAAACAGAGTATCAGTCTGCAAATACACTAACATTTTACCTCTATCACAACAACTCCTGAAAATATTTTAATAAAGACCAATTTGAAAAATGTTTAGCCCAAAATGAGTAGAATACAATAATTTTTAAATTTAATGTAGGGTGGTGGTATTCATGTAAATGATCTGAATTCACTTGGAATTTCCAAGTGAATAGCTAAACTTCATTAATATAAACTGATAATATGATTCTTTAGGTTGCTCACAGGGTGATGGGTAAAATTCAATATGAGGCTTTGGATTTTCTCAAAAATTGTTTTGCTTGGACATTGAATTGTGAAACTTGCTTTTACGTTGAACATGATTGGATGTCCCAATGATATTGGGTAGTCTTGATTTTTATCAATTAGAGCCAAGTATGACCAAGTCAGCTGGGCATCTTTGCAAAACAGACCTTAGGTTTCAGACAACTATAAGGTTTATGGCTACATGGAGACTTTGGTCGAGAGACATGAAGATCATAATGTTGCATTGTGAAATTGCATCTATCATGTCAACGTGGTTATGTTGCGGCACGCAACATAACACAAACTGCATCATGACTGCGCAAAAATCGAAGCCTGCTGGATTCTTGGTTGAAAGTCACATGCAACTTGCTTGAGGCATGTAAGTTGTTTGGGGGGGTTGTTTTGTTCACAAGCAAATCAGAAATCTAAATAGTCACCGGACAACAAGCCAAAATCTTTATTTTTTTAATTTTTTTTCCTTTAGTCGTGAGGCATGTCTGAGACTTGATGTGACAAAAGTTATGTAGTCATGTAGCCCTAGCCTAATCAGGCCACATTTTAACATCCCACAAGGTATGGATCTTCTGCAGTTAAATACCTCCAAACTTTGATCACTGTATAACCCTGTGATGATTTAGGTTTGGTTCAGTAGCATCATGTAACGTCCACAGACAGAATTTTTGGGAAAAACACCACAGCAATTTTTGAGCCAAAGCTAGAAGTGGCTCTAGCAGGGCAGAAAATAAGTTGTTCTTCCATTATGTTGTTCATTTTGAATCAACCTCTGACTTTAGCTAAAAAAAAAAAACAACTAAAGCTTTCTAAAACTTTAATAGTGTTTTTGCATGAGTGAAACCACCCTAATGCAGACATTCAAATGGGTCTGTTGAAGTGAAGTGGACCTTAGCTTTTCTGACCCTAGACCGTTTATAACCCTTCATTAGTGAACTCCTTTCCATAAACCGCTAAATAGAAAAGTGACCTCATATACACAGTCAATGGGTCCCATTGCCGAGACCTGTTCTTTTTGAGTGCTGGTGGGGGTTCCAGCCATCAGGCCCCCACTAATGTGACTTTTCTGACATATATGATTGACAAGTCGTAGCCTAGTAAACCCCACTGGCTCGTTCTTCTACTGTACATAATATTCATTATGTGTCAAATTTCAGATTATATTTCCCTTTGCTTATACTTCCAAAAATGTTCAGTGTTGACATCTTACGTCTACATACAACAGTACCTTTGTGTTTTTGTCTCTTTTGTTTAATCTGTATCATGGAAGCAATGACCCTATTCTAGCTATGCCCCCAAGATGAGCAAAGATGGTAAAAATATAATGGCCATAATGCCCCACTACTACCCATAGATTCCCATTTTACCCAAATTGTAAAATTCTAAAATGATAAAAAAAAAAAAAAAACATTCACTGTCCAGGGTAATAGTTGGCTTACATGTCTATTTCAGTGACTTACGATGGACAAGGAAATGTGAACGAGATCTAAGTCTGTTCCCGTTCCTGCTTCACTCCACTTTCTGGTCCAATCTCAACACGCAGGAAATGGCTGGAAAACCCCACCTTACCATTTACTGGCTGAGATGGGTCTTCATTGTGGCCAGTGATTGGTTTAGTGGGAGTTTCCAGCAATTTCATGCATGTTGGACCAGGACAGATGCAGTGCAGCGAGGAGCAGAATCTAAACCCATCCTGGCCTTTTTTTTTCTCTTGAAATTTCCATTTGAGCATCAAGACTTCCACATGCAAGGCAATTAGTTTACATGCAGTAGTTTGCAAGGCCACATACTGTATAACACATGGCTTTCAATACCGACAAAATCTGTTCTGCGGCATCTCCTCCAAAATGTTGTGAATGTCAGACTGGCTACAGCTTTCGTACTGGTTTCCCTTCAGTGAAAGGTCATATTGGAAAGGAAGAAAGGGGAAAATGCCAGCGCTTCAACATATTTGTGAATTTACAAATGAATGGGAGAACCCTGCTCCACGATCCAGCAAAATTGCTTTTGTCATCTTCTGTTTTACCAAATGTCTGTCAAAGTGGATCTATCAGAAGTTCTGGGATGCTCCCATCAGGAGAATACAAAAGCTGAACGTTTGTTTTCTGATTAGTTTCCCTTTATTCTATTATAGGTTTCAGAACAAAGAATATCCCCAGGCAGTGAAGATCTTGGAAAACTCCTGTCATCTGTTCCGTTTGCCTACATTTAGAATTCTTTAAATTCTTTTTGGGAAACTTGCTGTATATAACTTTTTTTTTTTGTTTTTCAACTTTTTGTATATAGCGTTTTAATGTTCTTTCTTTATACAGATCCCTTTAAAAGGGTTTTGCATATCTGGAAAAAAAAAAATAACTCATAACAGTAATGGGACTCAAAAGGCCATGTGTTTCTCTAGCTACTCCGGCCAAAAAATGAAACCTTCTCTTGTAAAGTCTTTTGTATGAATTCCTTACTCCAAATTATAAGAGCTCTGTGCTCGATGTTACAGTTTGGTCTCTACTTAGTAGAATTAGAATTAGAATTGAGATAGTTGCTCCTTTTGTTAAAGGGGTTTTCTGGTAAGTAAGAATTATCTCCTATCCACAGGATAGGGGATAACTATGAGACAGGTGGTGGTCCTACCACTGGGACCTCCACCAATCACGAGCTTGTAGGCCTCGTATCCCCTGCATGCCCCCTGCTGCTCCCCTGAAATGACTAGAGGGGCCGGTTCCTTTCTATGAAAATTCTGCAGGTAGGTGAGCGCTGTATCTCTATCGCTTGGCTATCTCCAGAACTCCCATAGAAATTAATGGAGTGGCCATGCGCATGTGTGACCGTCTGCTCCGGTCATTTCAGGAGAGCAGTGATCGGTGGGGGTCTCAACAGTAGAACCCCCACCGATCTGATAGTTATCTTCTATCCTGTGGATTTCACTCTGACACGTCTGGACCCTTGAGGTGTTGCCGTAAGCATGCATGACATTTTCTACCCTGTATCAGAAACTCATGGATGCTGCCAAATTCATGACCATGGGCAACAAAAATGGGTTCCTGCCAAGAAGAAAATTGCCCCAAAATATATAATCAGGACGTGAATGGTAAAGTAATGGCCAAAAACAATTTGACCCAGGTAGACCTTTTTAAGAAGTAAAGTAGACTACCGGGTATATGTTTCCTAACATGGGTAAAGGATCCAGGGAATATATTGTGGAAATGTTCACAGATGGCATTGTATGATGCACCCTTTGACTACTTTGTCTCCTTGCCTAAATTATAGGAGTACCATGACCAGAAATGGTGGCAATCTGGAGGTTTTTATGCTATAGAAGTATGTATAGTAATGTTTTAGGATGTTTTTCAAAGAATGTATTGACTTTGAAGTTACTTCTGGGACTTGGTTGTATCTGGGGCCATTAGACCACAGTGGAAGTGAGAGAAACAATTTTCGAAAGATTTTGCTTTGCTTTTCCAAATTTGAAGGGGGTGTCCAAACCCTCACATTGACGTGTAACAAAAAAAAAAGGTATATATCTTTTTATTGTACAAACTCTGAAGGCCTTAGGGCTCATGCACAAAAAACGTATCTTTTTTTTAGTCTGTGTCCGTTCATTTTATTTATTTTTTGCGGAACCATTCATTTCAACAGGGCCGCAAAAAAAACAAAACGGAAATGACGCTGTGTGCATTCTGTGTCCGTATGTCCACAAATCTATTCCACAAAAAAAAAAAACATGTCCTATTCTTGTTCGTTTTACAGGCAAGGACAGGCATTGTTACAATGGATCCACAAACATACAAATACAACACAGACATCATACAGATGCCTTTTTTTTTTCTCGGATCCATGTTTTGTGGACTGCAAAATACATACGGTCATGTGCATGAGCCCCTGTAGTGGTGGCAGGGGAAGATTGCTATACAATAGTAACTGATAGGGAAATACTTAGGACAATCACTATCTTTATATAAGTATCTGGCATTTTATTAAAACAAAAACCATCAAAAAAAAGTTTTCAGATGCTAAATTGCACTTTATATAATGAATAAAATAATGAATGGCTAATGAATGAAGCATTACCATTACCATGATGAAAGGTGATGTTGGGCATGGCAGGGGCTTTGCCCCAAAGAACCTGTTTGCATGGCCGTATGTGAGGTTCTGCTTCCCCATCCAATTATAATGGGCAGTTCAGTGCATTAAAGTGTATAGGCACCCCAATATTTTGGCTCCAAGACATGTTATGGGGGACATGCAGTTTTGACCAACGTTGGTCTCAAGAATGAAGAGGTTGTGGAGGATTTTTCAATTCTGGACCCTTTCAGCTTGAAAGTTATTGTGTTGACCCATCTGGACAACACTTCCCATACACCTGATTAGAGCTTAGGGACATCATAGAGGCCCACTTACTTGGGACCCTCCATACTCTTACTGAGCCTTAGCAAAGATCTATGGGCTCAACACGGCCATGTGTTATATGGTCAGCCATACATTTGAAGAGCTATAGAGGAATTGATCAGCCGCACAGTTCTCCCTGGTTATATTAGTTGAGCACCAAGGTAACAGAAGCTGCAGCATTCAGCATGGCTTCCTTCTAAGAAGGTGTTGTCCATCTTAGGTCTCCTTATTAACTTCCTCCCGTTCATCCCCTTTATAAATCTCACCAGTGATCTGATTGGTTGGGACTGTAAGTTCGGCTTGCACAAAGAAATTATGAGCACTTTTAATAACGGTCACGTGAAAATCAGCAAAACAACTGAGCATTGTAGGTACAATTTAGATCAGTCTCCTACGCATGGGGGATATAAAAAAAAAACCCATGGGGTGCTCTGTAGAGAAGCCAAAACAAAATAGTAGAAATACATTTAGGCTTTTTACTTTAAAGGGGTTGTGCCAAGTTTTAACATTTTACCGCATTCCCCCAAATAAATGGAACGGCAAATCGCACATGTCCTCTGCCGCTCCATTAATTTTCTATGGGACTGCTGGAGATAGCCGAGCACAGCCCAAGGCTAGTACGCCCGTAGAGATGAGTGGAGCAGCAGCATGTGCAACCTGTCATTTCCCTGATGATCGGCAGGGGCCCCTGTAGTGGGACCTGTGACGATCAGATGGTTCTCGTCTATCTTTTGGATAGAGGACAACTTTAGAACTTTTTGCAAGCCATTTAAAGCTGAAAAATCCCATTTCATAAAGGGATATGTCATCACTGTATGATCATGGGGGGTGTGACCTCTGGGACCCCCACTGATCCTGATGATGACAATCCCTCGGCACTAATATGGCACTGTGTCGTTTCCCTGTCACCTAGCTCTGCAGAAAACTGCAACCTGCTCTGTACAGTTGAATGGAGATGTCCTGTAGCTTCCAGCAAAGAAAAACTGTGACGGGCCCTTTCTAACAGCTCTACACCATGGACCCTGCCATAAGAGTAAGTACACGGGGCACCTGCATCCATAAAGAGTGATTTAAGGATGATACATACTCCTTTATCATATTCCCTACGAATACTTAGGAGATACAGTTGTGTTCAAAATAATAGCAGTGTGTTTAAAAAAGTGAATAAAGCTCAAAATCCTTCTAATAGCTTCGATTTCCATACACACAAATGCATTGGGAACACTACACATTCTATTCCAAATCAAAACATGAAGAAAAATATATCAAATTTGTGAAATAAATAAATAAAAGTGAAGAAAAGTGAATATTAGACTGTTAAAAAAAAAATAGCAGTGTTTGTATTCTTCTTTACAAACTCAAACATTCACTATATAAACTGAGAAATGTTTGAAGATTTTGCTTTGCTTTGAATCCCTTCACTAATATTTAGTTGTACAACCTCTGTTTCTGAGAACTGCTGGACATCTGTGCTGCTCGGAGTCACCACCTTCTGCCCCCTGTGAACAGGTATTTCAGCCCAAGATGATTGGACTACATTCCACAGTTCTTCTCTATTTCTTGGTTTTGCCTCAGAAACTGCATTTTTGATGTCACCCCACAAGTTTTCTATTGGATTAAGATCCAGGGATTGGGCTGGCCACTCCATAACGTCAATCTTGTTGGTCTGGAACCAAGATGTTGCACGTTTACTGATGTGTTTGGGGTCGTTGTCTTGTTGGAATACCCATTTCAAGGGCATTTCCTCTTCAGCATAAGGCAGCAAGACCTCTTCAAGTATTCTGATGTGTTCAAACTGATCCATGATCCCTGGTATGCGATAAATAGGCCCAACACCGTAGTATGAGAAACATCCCCATATCATGATGCTTGCGTCTTCACAGTGTACCGTGGCTTGAATTCAGTGTTTGGGGGTCTTCTGACAAACTGTCTCCGGCCACTAGACCCAAAAAGAACAATCTTACTTTCATCAGTCCATAAAATGTTGCGCCATTTCTCTTTAGGCCGTCAATGTGCTCTTTGGCAAATTGTTACCTCTTCGGCACAAGTCATTTTTACAACAGTGGGACTTTGCGGGGGCTTCTTGCAGATAGCTTGGCTTCACATAGGCGTCTTCTAATAGTACCAGTACTCACAGGTAACTTTACACCTTCTTTGATCTTCGTGGAGCTGATTGTTGGCTGAGTCCTTGCCATTTTGGCTATTCTTCTATCCATTTGAATGGTAGTTTTTCGCTTTCTTCCACGTCTTTCAGGTTTTTATTGCCATTTTAAAGCATTTGTGATCATTTTATTTGAGCAGCCTATCATTTTCTGCACTTCTTTATATGTTTTTCCCTCTCCAATCAACCTTTTTAATCAAGGTACGCTGTTCTTCTGAACAATGTCTGGAGCGACTCAGAATTTCAGAGAGAAATGCACTGTAATCAGCATGTACAACATTTGCTGCCTTCCTTCCTTAAATAAGGGCAATAATTGCCACCTGTTTTTCATAGAATGAATGACCTCACTCATTGAACTCCACACTGCTATTATTTTGAACATGCCCCTTTCAATAAGTGATTGAATTACACAGAATCAGCAGCATGCATGTCATGACTCTTGGATTTCTATTATTCTACTACACCTGCTAGTAAATTATTTGACATGTAGAAATATAATTTCTACCAAAAACAGTGATTGATCAGGTTAGTGATGTCTGACTGCTATTATGTTGAACACAACTATACCTTACTGTACAGGGATAGTAAACTCAGAACAGGTTGTTATTCTAAGCACACGAAACCAATGCGCATCCTCTTTTCTTCTCCCATCCACCTCACTTAGAGAATATAAGAGGCATCATCCCCATAGGACCTTCTATCACTTCAGATCTAAACAATAGAACTGCCCTAAAGATACTTATCCCATATGCTGCATCGGCCTGGTATTATCTACTAATTATAGAAGTATATATAATTATTATCCAATAAAATGTTAAATAGTTGCTTGTTTTGTATATATCCGTATTTTGGAAAATATCTTTTTTGATTTGTAATTGTTTTTTTCAAAGTGCAAACTGCCTATTAATAAATTATTTATTTGCAGAAAATGTGTTGATTTTTTTTTTGTCCTAACATTGCATAAAGATAGATAGATATACAGTCAGGTCCATAAATATTGGGACATCGACACAATTCTAACATGTTTGGCTCTATACACCACCACAATGGATTTTAAATGAAACAAACAAGATGTGCTTTACCTGCAGACTGTCAGCTTTAATTTGAGGGTATTTACATCCAAATCAGGTGAACGGTGCAGGAATTACAACAGTTTGCATATGTGCCTCCCACTTGTTAAGAAACCAAAAGTAATGGTACAATTGGCTTCTCAGCTGTTCCATGGCCAGGTGTGTGTTATTCCCTCATTATCCCAATTACAATGAGCAGATAAAAGGTCCAGAGTTCATTTCCAGTCTGCTATTTGCATTTGGAATCTGTTGCTGTCAACTCTCAAGATGAGATCCAAAGAGCTGTCACTGTCAGTGAAGCAAGCCATCATTAGGCTGAAAAAACACAACAAACCCATCAGAGAGATAGCAAAAACATTAGGCGCGGCCAAAACAACTGTTTGCAACATTCTCACCGGTGAGCTCAACAACACCAAAAGACCCGGAAGACCATGGAAAACAACTGTGGTGGATGACCGAAGAATTCTTTCCCTGGTGAAGAAAACACACTTCACAACAGTTGGCCAGATCAAGGACACTCTCCAGGAGGTAGGTGTATGGGTGTCAAAGTCAACAATCAAGAGAAGACTTCACCAGAGTGAATACAGGGGGTTCACCACAAGATGTAAACCATTGGTGAGCCTCAAAAACAGGAAGGCCAGATTAGAGTTTGCCAAACAACATCTAAAAAAGCCTTCACAGTTCTGGAACAACATCCTATGGACAGATGAGACCAAGATCAACTTGTACCAGAGTGATGGGAAGAGAAGAGTATGGAGAAGGAAAGGAACTGCTCATGACCCTAAGCATACCACCTCATCAGTGAAGCATGGTGGTGGTAGTGTCATGGCGTGGGCATGTATGGCTGCCAATGGAACTGGTTCTCTTGTATTTATTGATGATGTGACTGCTGACAAAAGCAGCAGGATGAATTCTGAAGTGTTTTGGGCACAATATTATCTGCTCATATTCAGCCAAATGCTTCAGAACTCATTGGACGGCACTTCACAGTGCAGATGGACAATGACCCAAAGCATACTGCAAAAGCAACCAAAGAGTTTTTGTTAAGTGGAATGGTGGAATGTTGTGCAATTGCCAAGTCAATCCCCTGACCTGAATCCGATTGAGCATGCATTTCACTTGCTGAAGACAAAACTGAAGGGAAAATGCCCCAAGAACAAGCAGGAACTGAAGACAGTTGCAGTAGAGGCCTGGCAGAGCATCACCAGGGATGAAACCCAGCGTCTGGTGATGTCTATGCGTTCCAGACTTCAGGCTGCAATTGACTGCAAAGGATTTGCAACCAAGTATTAAAAAATGGAAGTTTTATTTATGATTATTATTCTGTCCCATTACTTTTGGTCCCTTAACAAGTGGGAGGCACATATGCAAACTGTTGTAATTCCTGCACCGTTCACCTGATTTAAATGTAAATACCCTCAAATTAAAGATGACAGTCTGCAGGTAAAGCACATCTTGTTTGTTTTATTTCAAATCCATTGTGGTGGTGTATAGAGCCAAAAATGTTAGAATTGTGTCGATGCCCCAATATTTATGGACCTGACTGTATTAGGGTACTTTCATACTTGCGTTGCTGGATTCCGGCAGGCAGCTCCGTCGCCGGAACTGCCTGCCCGATCCAGCAATCTGTATGCAAATGGATACCATTTGTAGACGGATCCGGATGCATATCCGTCTCACAAATGCATTGCAATACCAAAACCATCTCTCCGCCGGTTGTCATCCGGAAAAACTGATCCGGTTTTTATTTATATTTTTCACATTTTTAAAGGTCTGCGCCCGCGCAGATCCGTTTTTCTGTAAAATAATGCCGGATCCGGCATTCCGGCAAGTGTTCCGGTATTTTGGACCGTACAGTGACTGAACTGAAGACATCCTGATGCATACTGAACAGATTGCTCTCCATTCAGAATGCATTAGGATAAAACTGATCAGTTTTTTCCCGGTATTGAGCCCCTGGGACGGAACCGGAAAAGTTTAACGCAAGCCCATAGATAATAGAAATGCGTCAAACACTCCCAGGCAACGCAGAATGTAAAGCAGAATTCCACAAGTTTATGAAAAATGTATTACATTTTATTTTATTTTTAAGAGGAAGAAAATTCACACTCCTACTCACCCACTTTATCCGACTTGTATGTTGGAAAAAATGGAGCAGGTGCTTCATAAATATGGCGCTAATTTTAAATACTGCATATCTCAATGTACTTACACCACACAACTGGTATAAAACATTGATAAATCTGCTTCCCTTCACACAGTATATTATAAAACTGTCTGCCTGCAGCTGCCACTAGGGGGAGCTCAGTCCACAGGAATGTATACAGTTACTATTGAAATCAGTGAAAGCTGTAGAATCTCTAGAAACTGAGTTCCCCTAGTGGCGCTTGATGCAAAATGCAGTGAATCTATGTTGGGAAGGGGAGAAGCAGTACAACGCAGGGCCCCATAGCTGTTGCGTGGTTTGCCTCTATGGCAGATGCACCACTTGATGATAGATAGATAGAACAGTGAGATAGATGGACAGATATTGGAGTTGATTGATTGATTGCTTGATTAGATAGTACATAACTCCAGTTTATCCAGAATGTCCCACTACATTCCCCAGCACCGGTAGACAGTAGAAACACTCTGGAAAATGCAAGGGAAGGCTTTGTGTAATCAACCAATGGTATAGAGTTCTTTCTCTTTTATCTTCACAAATGAGGTTCTGCAACAGCTGGGGCTTACATGATAAGCTACATTGACCCAGGTTCTCCAGAACTTTACAGAACATAGCTCAGCTACGTCAAGAGTACGCATCATGTCCATCAACCAGTTTGCTCTTTCTTCAACTAGAGCAGGGATGGCCAACCTGTGGCTCTCCAGCTGTTGTAAAACTACAACTCCCACCATGCCTTGCTGTAGGCTAATAGCTGTAGGCAGTCTGGGCATGTTGGGAGTTGTAGTTTTGCAATAGCTAGAGAGCCGCAGGTTGGCCATGCCTGAACTAGAGGGTCTGCAGCAGCATGGACATGTACAATCAGGTATGTTATGTGCACTTACTGCATGTTCTTATAGTCTTGGAATTAACAACACTGTATGTTGTTTCTTACATGTTTGTATTTTTTTAAAAAATCTTTTTGCTTTTTTTTGTTTTATATTTATCTTTTTGAACCACAATAAATATTTGCCTCCTGTCACTTGCAGAAGTTGCCAGCCCTGCCTTGAGCACCTGCTTTCCTCCATGTTTTCAGCACTTGGTCCTCTCCCCCCCCTTCCTTCCTTCCTTGGCACACATATCTGCTCTTCCCCCTCCCTTCTCATTCCCTCCTCTCTCTCACCTCCCTCTGTCTGCCCCTTAGCTCCCTGTCACCAGAGTGTCTTGTGACACTGAAGTAGGGCACACACAGCACAGCAGTCGCTCAGCCCCGGCCATGTCTGGCACACGGTCTTCCAACGACCGCAGCACTGCAGGAGGGCACAAGAGACCCCGGCATGATTTGGGCAACAAAGTGATTGTCATCTTGGGGGCTCAATGGGGGGACGAAGGGAAAGGCAAAGTGGTTGATCTGCTGGCTACAGATGCTGATATTGTCTGCAGGTGTCAGGTATGTGGCCAAGGTGGGAAACCACTAACTTAAAGGTCCTCTTCCACAGTGACCCCTAGCTTTAACCCTTTCTTCTCCACACCGTGTCTGTCTTAAATCGGAGGAAGTGCATACAATTACTTTTCTACTTGTGCAGTGTTTAATGTTCTTCTGTGTATATTTTACACGTTTCATTTTTGTATGTTATTTATGTAGCATTTTTGTGTTTTGTTTTCTTTCATTCACTTAATTCTGTGCCCTTGACGTTGCTTTCTAAGAGCCATTGTACAATGTTATCGTTATGTAATCTCCCTGTTGCTAACTTTCACTGGGCTTGTGTTCCCAGGCCTTAGAATCAATCATTAATTGTGGTGCTGTGTGTGATTTTCAGCCTGGGTAACTCTCAGATATATTGACCTAAAACAAACATTTATTTTTAAAAAATTATATTTTTTTCCTGAATTTGATCGGAATTTTCTTTTTCGATTTTGTTATTTGAATGATAGTTGACTTATTATTATGTATTTTGTTAATATAAACTATGCCAATAAAGGCTATGGACACCTGCAATGGGCGCCTACCCCCAGGGCCCTTTAAGAGAAAAAAAGTACTTGTTTTTGTGATGCCAGTTGCAGTGAAGCAACAAGGACACAGGACCCCTTTTAGTGATACTGTGGATGGTACCAAGGTGTAGGGATGCCAGAGTTGTGTAGGGTGGCCTAAATGTCCCTTAATGTTGGTGCACGTGTCATGGTGCTCCTACCTGCATACACTGGACCCTAGGTGTTGGCTCCGCAGAAATTAAAAGGGGGTTTGTTGATGAAGGGGATGATGAAATAAATTGAGTCCAGACCTTGTGATGAAGTTGGAAACAGCTTTTCTTTGCATAAACGTTTCTCCAAACAGTTTTAGGCTTTGTCTTGGTTCCCAGCAGGCTTTGGCATTAACTGTGGCAGGCAAACTTCTCTCTACTACGTCTGTTGCTCTCTGGCTCTGCTGTGCTGACAGGCTAGTTGCATAACTTAGTTTTCTCTGGGTGCTGCAACTTCTCTCTTGTAGTCTGACTCTGAATTCTGCTACCAGGGAGTCCATCTCTCCTGACTCCTGAGGCTCTAGGCTTCTGCCTCCATATCCAGATGAACTGAATGTGCCCCAGCTGGCCTGGGCAAGGCACATCCAGCAGGGACGTGCACCTCCTGCACACCCTTCCCCTGTCTAGGGAAGACCTCAACTGGAACTAACTGGTCCTCACCCTTCCTGCAGCAAGTGGGAAATGCCCACAACACCACAGAGGGGGGTGTTAGAATGAAAGGAAAGCTCATTCTTTGTACCTGTAGATCTGCCATTTATGCCGCCACCTGCTGTTGAACCAGGCACATTACATTATAACATAACAGTTGCAAAATAGGAAATGCACATTATGAAGGACTTGGAATAAACAAACAGATGACATGATATTAGACCATTTTAGATAGTAATGAGGTGCAGAAGTGGTAATGCCACTCTGGGGAGTTACATACCCCCTTACTTAAAAACCAAGCCACTCTCGGCTTGTCCTTAGGGTATATGTTCTAAGGTTACCAAGGAAAAAGTGCTGCATGAAAGTACACATACATAGACTAACATATAAGATAGCTACCTATGGATTCCTGCCTATGTGAGTAGGGTGTCTAACCACGGTTTTCCCTCTCACAGTGAACCGACCAACCAAAAATACTGCACTAAGCGCTCAATAATCCACGACGTGGCCGTAGTCGTATATGGAGCATGGGGGTGTCATGTACTGTCATCCCTCCACATGCTATGATACGACTGCAAATAGAAGGGTGGCTTCATCCTGTATTCCCTTCCAAGCACCAAGGTCTTAAAATGCTTTACGCTTTGTCACCTTGATGTCTGAACAGGTAGCTTTTACACAGTTTTTCCTAGGCTTGGCAACGCACAAGACCTAGGGATATAAATAACCTTGGAAAAGCACAAGGCCTTGAAACTGTCACGGAACCATGAACCAGACGTACAACAAGAGATAAGAGAAAATAAGAAGGCTTTATTGAAAATAAAGCTGTAAAGCAAAAGTCCAAACGGATGGTGAAACCGAGCAGAGTCTTTGCGAAGCCAGAGGTCAGGAACCAGAGGGGTAGTCAGACGAAGCCAGGATCAGGAACCAGCAGGGTAGTCAGACGAAGCCAGGATCAGGAACCAGCAGGGTAGTCAGACGAAGCCAGGATCAGGAACCAGAAGGGTAGTCAGACGAAGCCAGGATCAGGAACCAGAAGCAGCAGCAGTCTTAGAAGCATGTGAACACAAGAGGACCAAGCAAGGAACTGAAGCCACAGACCTCCTATATATATGAGCTAGGCATCCAGCTCCTCCCAGTGGGAAGGAGGAGCCGCAGGGTGGAAGGCTACAAGAAACCCAGAAACCAAGATGGCCGCCAGCACATGTCAAACGAAGGAGAACAGCAAGAAGGTAAGACCATGACAGAAACATATACACATTAGGAGGATGAGGCCATGCTCTCCAATCTCTCCAGACACATAGTAGCAGTGGGTTACCCCCGACGTTGACAGATCTGCTTGTGACTTACCACTTGGTTCCCCCCTGTGTAGCAATACAATACAATGCCTAGGCTATCTAGCTAACACAAGGTAAAGTAAGAACCATTAGTATTTAATGTCCTCAGAGGCAGTCCATAATGAGCAATAGCGATGTAAGATCTGCTTGTGACGTACCAGACGTCCTCAGAGGCAGTCCATAATAAGTAAGGTGCTGACTATCTGGCTAAAAATATTATTTTACCAAAGTCCCTACAAAAAGTGCATATACTCACATTTCGACACCAGCAAAAGAATACACACAATGGGTACAGTACACTTGAACATTGCTGAAAATTTTAAAGGTTAGTGCAGAAATAGTGCAAATATTTAATGCAATAGCGTAGTGCAATAAATTCACATCAGAGTCTTTTCTCTTCATTGCTTGAGGATCCATTGCAAACTGGAACAAAAGTGCAAAAGAGTCCTCTGTAATCCATGGGAAATAAGGTAACGTCATTATTTGTAATCCACATGGGTAAGATGTAAAATAGCAGCACAGGTCATGATCACCCTTTTGGCAAAGGGGGCTCCCAATTAACCTGAGAAGGGGGAAAAAAGGGAACAGGCGCTGTTGAGCACAACTTGGAAGTCGTTCCAGAGATTGGGGTTACTGGCAGTTGGGGGGGAGGGGGAGTCCTGACTAAACGTGACCATCCAGGTGAGGACACAACAGGGGCAACCTGAAACTTAAAACAATGCCAACATTTTCTCAACCTTCAGGAGTAGTCCACACCATGGCTCCCAGAAGTCATTGGTTCTTTAGATGCTGCAGAGGCTCCTTAGAGGAAGTCCCTCAGATCTTCCTCGCTGCTAGAGCTGCTGAACTCCATCAGAGGTTTTTCCTGCCTTCTATAATCTAGACGTGCAGCTGTAGTGGATCTCCACTGCCCTCCTGTGGCCGAACTTGGAAGTAACTGGGTGGTCACACTCTTCGTAGCAGCTGTCACTTTCTGGTTTACAGGGGAGGACGCTCCTGCCATCACGAAGGAGTCCAGTACCTCTGGCTGCATGGGGGCTGGTAGGTAGCTCTCCTCTATAGGTGGTCTCAGGGACAACTGCGGGACGACCTTCTTCATCAGTGGCTCAGTTTTACAAGGCAGCTGATATGTCACCACCGTGTGGTTAAATATGAAGGAAGCACTGGACATAGTTCCCAATTGCTGACTGATTGCTGGGGGTGCAGGCAGTCCCGGTATGAGAGACTCCGGCTCCGGTTGGGGTTTGTCTACAAAGCACAGCACTCCCCTTGCGCTCTCCTGCAGGCAGCGGACACGTCCAGCAGCTGCTGGGTCCTCCTGCCAGCACTCCGGTGCTGACACTGGAACAAGGGGCTTATCGATAAAATACACAGATGACGTGATATTAGAACATTAGAGATAGTAGTGAGGTGCAGAAGTGGTAATGCCACTCTGGGGCGTTACACAACTTCATGGTTAATTTTTTTTATCATTGCATTTTATTCCTTTTGAATAATTTTTTCAATTGGTCTTTTATTAAAAAGTTTCAACAGTTTTTTTCGTCTTCTGCCTTCACTTTGCAGAAAGTTGCCTATGGTAACCAGTCAGAATCTAGCTTTAATTTTCCAAGGGAAGAATCAAAAATAACAACAATAATGATTGGTTAAAGGCAGGGTTGTAACCACCATAGCGGCAGACCATGCAACTGCTATGGGGCCCAGTTGGGATCATCCCCTCTTCTACTGGGGTGAAAACTTGGTCAGGACTCTACCCTCTTACAGCAGGCATCCTCAAACTGCGGCCCTCCAGCTGTTGCAAAACTACAACTCCCAGCATGCCCGAACAGCCTACAGGTATCAGCCTACAGCAGGGCATTGTGGGAGTTGTAGTTTTACAACAGCTGGAGGGCCGCAGTTTGAGGATGCCTGGTCTCAAGGAACAAGGGTCATTGAAAAGGGTTTAGGCGGAAACCCTTCTGTCCTGTGTGGGGGGGGGGGTCTGGTTTGATCCTTGCTATGGGGCCTTTTCTCTCTATGTATGACACTGGTTAAAGGGGTTCTCCAATGACCAATGTAAAAAATTAAAATTAGACGTCATATAGAACATGAGAATCTCTTTCTAACAAAGCTAGAACCAGCCCTGTACCTCACATGGATCCATAGATCTCCCCATTCATTGCTGTGATAGATTTATATCAAGCTGAAAGCTCAAGGGGCGTGTCTGTTCTGCTGCAGCTCAGGGGGCGTGTCCATGCTCTCCCTATCACAGCTCAGGAGGCAGTTGTAGGATAAAACTGAGCATGTGCGAACATCTCAGTGAGATGGTGGACCCAATGCTACATCGGGTCCCCCAGACACCATTGAGGGGTCACCACATGTCACTGCGACCATCTCAGTGAGCCAGACAAAGAAATGAAAAAAAACAAAAATCAAACAGGTGGTGCTACACAGATACATTTTATTAAATAACTCAGTGACTATGCTAAATTTACATGCAATTACAAAAGTATTCAGATCCGGGCGTTGGTTTGAAAACTGTAGCATATTTTTGGGTGGAACAACCCCTTTAATGTGGACTGAAAAGAATGGCGTGGTATTAAACAAGCAGGAAGTGCTCAAACCCACATGCAGTCGTGCATATATATACAGGGGAGCAAATCCTGCACTTGTGGCCCGTTGCTAATGACGATCCCCAGCAAAAATGCATACGGTGGAGGATGCCCGCAGAGAACCACAAGTACCACAATAGACATCCTACACAGGGTAGCAATTATGTGGATGTGATAATCAATATAACAAAATAATAACAAAGACAGGTGCACTCTGCGGTCTTACTAAACCCTCAAACTGATTTTAAAATTGAGAGATTAGCCAACATATCCTACGGTGTAGGACATGTCTGAGCCCGTGCACCACGCTAAGGTTTCTCAAGTAGCTCGGGACCTAACACTCACCTACCTGTGCCATGTGGGCAATACCAGGGGCCAGTGGGCAAATTACAGGAGCATGAGGCCGACTCACAAACAACTCACCAGTTACCTCCAGCATGTAACCATGCTAGCAATGGGAGGAGGGAGGAGTCTGCGAGTCTCACTCAAGACTGGCTGATATGGCCCAGGCCTCGCAGGTGCACCTAAATTTAGCCTGTGGATGGAAAGCAGGCACATTTAAATTGGAGTTTATACACCTCCAGACATCTCTATATATACAAACTGAAAAGAATGGCGTGGTATTAAACAGGCGGGAAGTGCTCAAACCCACATGCAGTTATGCATATATATACAGGGGAGCAAATCCTGCACTTGTGGCCCGTTGCTAATGACGATCCCTAGCAAAAATGCATACAGTGGAGGATGACCGCAGCAAACCACAAGTACCACAATAGATTAGGGTTACATGCTGGAGGTAACTGGTGAGTTGTTTGTGAGTCGGCCTCATGCTCCTGTAATTTGCCCACTGGCCCCTGGTATTGCTCACATGGCACAGGTAGGTGAGTGTTAGCTCCCGAGCTACTTGAGAAACCTTGGCGCGGTGCTCGGGCTCAGACATGTCCTACACCGTAGGACATGTTGGCTAATCTCTCAATTTTAAAATCAGTTTGAGGGTTTAGTAAGACCGCAGAGTGCACCTGTCTTTGCTATTATTTTGTTATACCCTTTAATGTGGACAACAACGCTGCTCTTTAGAAAAAGTTCGCCATTTGCCTGTATACAGTGGCGGGATAATGCCTCCAAATGATGGCCAAACTGTATTGTCATCCAGTGACCAGTTCATACTTTTAACCACTCTTGCATTAACTGTGTGGGCGGAGCCTGCAGCCCGGTAATCTGCATAAGCTCTGCCCACACAGTGCTGCAGAGCGATCTGTGCCAGCGGGGAAGAGAGGTATGTGAGCTTCAGGAACGGGACAAGGTGAGTAGTTACTGTGTTTTGTTTTTTTTTTGTTTGTTTTTTTAATACAGAGGGGGCACAGAGTTTTTTTTTTTACTATGGAGGGGACACAGAGGTCTTTATTACTATGGAGGTGGCACAGAGGTCTTTATTACTATGGATGGGGCACAGAGGTCTTTATTACTATGGAGGTGGCACAGAGGTCTTTATTACTATGGATGGGGCACAGAGGTCTTTATTACTATGGGGGTGATACAGAGGTCTTTATTACTATGGAGGTGGCACAGAGGTCTTTATTACTATGGATGGGGCACAGAGGTCTTTATTACTATGGGGGTGATACAGAGGTCTTTATTACTATGGAGGTGATACAGAGGTCTTTATTACTATGGAGAGGGCACAGAGGTCTTTATTACTATGGGGGTGATACAGAGGTCTTTATTACTATGGAGGTGATACAGAGGTCTTTATTACTATGGAGGTGATACAGAGGGCTTTATTACTATGGAGGTGGCACAAAGGGCTTTATTACTATGGAGGTGGTACAGAGGGCTTTATTACTATGGAGAGGGCACAGAGGGCATTACTACAATGAAGGGGGCACAGAGGGCATTATTACTGTGAATGGAGATTTCTACCATGGAGGGGGCACAGAGGGCATTACTAGCACAATGGGCATTACTACTATAAGGGGGCACAATGGGCATTATTACAGTGAAGGGGCACAGAGGACATTACTACTATTTAGGGGACACAATGGGCATTATTACTGTGAAGGGGCCACAATGGGTATTATTACTATGAAGGGGGCAGAGTGGGGATTATTACTAAGAAGGGGGCACAATGGGGATTATTACTGTGTAGGGGGGACAATGGGGATTATTACTGTGAAGGGGGCACAATGGGGATTATTACTGTGAAGGGGGCACAAAGAGGGCATTACAACTGTGAAAGGTTCACAGAGAGGGCATAACTACTGTGAGGGGGGCACAATGTGGGCATAACTACTGTGAGGGGGCACACATCTGTACAAAACTACTGTGTAGGTTGTACAATGAGGGCAATACTACTGTGAGGGGTAAGATTTTTTTTTAAATATTGGGGGGATGCCAGAGAAAGGACCCACCCCGGGTGCCAAACACCCTAGGCACGCCACTGACAATGGTGGAGGTACCAGCTGTCGCACACCATTAAAACAACTATCACTTTGCCATAGGATAGGTGATAAATGTATGATCGTTGAGGGTCTGACCACTGGGACTCCCACCGATCAGGAGACTGGAGGTCCCTGAGTCCTCTATATGAATGAAGTGGTGGATCATGTGACTGACAAACATAGCAGAGCCATGTAGCAGTGGTCATGCACAAGCCCCATGGCTCAGTAACCTTTGTTCTCCTGATAGGTATGGATCCCAGCAGTCGGACCCCCAACAATCATACATTTATTACCTCTTTCGTGGGTAAGCGGTAACAGTTGTTAATGGGAAAAGTAGGTCATGCTATCCAATAGCATAAAATGGTTCAAAAAGCACCAGTTAAATGTAGAGCTAAAGTAACTATACAGTATACTCAAAACTAGAAAACAAATGTTATAGTGACTCCTTCTTATTAATACTTGTCTAGACGCCCTGGCAGAGTACATGGAGATTCAGAAGTGGCAAGGTGCCATTTGTGCCTGTCTGGGTGTATTTCTAAAAACGGCTTGTGTGCAGACATTTTCCAAGTAGACAGAATACAGGAAACATCAAGTGTTCCTCCTGTCATTGCTCCAAAACTACAGCCCCTATAATTTACTAATATTTTGATAGCAATCTGCATGTATGTATAAATACAGCAATGGAAGCTATTGAAAAAAAATTATCCTAAAGGAATTTGGGGTCGTGGTGGTTTTATAACGCCCACATTTAGGCTCCATTCACACGTCCGCAATTATGTTCCGCATTTTGCTTAATGGAATTGGGGACCCATTCATTTCTATGGGGCCGCACGATGTGCTGCCTGGATCCGGAAATGCGGACCCGCACTTCCGGGTCCGCATTTCCTGTCCCGAAAAAAATAGAACATGTCCTTGCGGACAAGATTAGGCATTTTCTATTAAGTGCCGGCGATGTGCTGTCCGCAAATTGCAGATCCGTGGATCTGCAAAACACACACGAATGTGTGAATGGACCCTTAGACTGATTATATTATATCACTGCTCATTCCTAATGCAGTGGCTAGGTTTGGGGTGGTCCCAATGCAACATCAGGTCCCCCAGACACTATTGAGGGGTCACCACGTGTCGCTGCTCTCTGAAGAGGATAGTAAGGCATGGTGCACCCCAATGATAAATATGTCCAGAGAGTCAGGGTCTGCAGTAAACCAGTTTGCTTCTTTAATGGAGGAATTCAAGTGCAAAACAGTTCAGACAATGCGCTAAGCAGGCTTCTCCAGTCTCTTCCCTGGCAGAAGAAGGTTCTGTGCTGAGGAAAGACCTGAGCTAGCTGTCCCTCTCTCTCAAAAGACTGGTTCCCTCTCAAAAAGACTGTGGCTCAGTTGTCTGTCTGGCCCTCTGGTCAAAGGGCTGGTGACCCATGGTCTATTGCAGAGTTTCCCTGTCTCAGTGTCTTCTAGTCACTTGTGTAGTCTGGCAGACTCTCTTCTACTAAACACTGGCACCTATCTGCAGACTGGCAGAGTCTCTCCTGCTAATCACTGGTCTTTATCTGCACTCAACTAAGGGATCAAATTGCTCTTCTTATATACAATTTCTAATTGAGCTAGAACTTTCTAGTGGGAGGGTGGAGTGGAAAAGCATAACCTAAACAGAAACAATGTTGCAATTCCAGTCTGTCATAGACTTGTATAGAGTTTCAGTACAAGTCTATGGGATGTAGTTTTTCCAGATGTAAACAACAGAGCTAAACTAGACAGTCAAAAGGTCAATGTTTCAAGGTTTTTCCCTCTAGAACTTTGCATAGTCCCTTATAGTAACTGTGGAATATTTCAAATATCTCAGTGCATAGATAGAAAGTCTCAAAGTCTCTTAGTAATAGATGGCTGTGCATTAACCCTTACCACAGAGCAGTGCCGATATAGTGCAATAACAATGCAAATGAACAGGATATATTACAATAAACCTATAAAATGCAGTTCAAAACAGTAGAAGGGTAAGCAATGGCATAAGTCACAGTGCAAATTAACCTTTCCAAGTGCACTAAAGTAGTAAGTTGATGGCTTTGCATGGTAGCAATAGGGGAAAATGTCCACAAATGTCCATAGTACTAAGTACCCTTGCTTCAGGGCACTACACTTAGAACTACTGGAAATCGAAAGATGGTCACTCAATTTAAAGTGTGTGTTCTGTATTTAACACCATGTCATATTAAAGTCTATATTATGTGCTGATTAATTTCATAATCTAAATTTATAGTGGTCTTTCCATTTTTTACCTGAAACAAAGCTCCAAATCCACTGCATGTACTGTAGATATAATTCTGGTGACCTTTAGGCACCACTAGAGGGAGCTTACTCTTTTCTTATGGAGTTCAAACAGTATGCAGAAAGCTACTTAGCTCCCTCTAGTGGTGAAGGCATTCATAATGTTATTATTTAACTCTATATCTATGCAGGGTATTTCAAACTCTTTTTTGGAAAAAGTGAACTCCAAACGTATAAAGATATATTATGAAATTATTCAGCACAGAATTTTAGATCTGTTAAGATTAAAAAATTAATTTTGAGAGTGGACAATCACTTTAACGTTAAGTCCTCGTCAGCAAAGTGTGCTATCTAGACCAATGCTCTCCAACCTGCATCTTCCCATCAGTTGTAAGACAATAACTCCCAGTATTGCCTGGTAGGGATCGGCTGCTAGGGCATGGTAGGAGTTGTAGTTATGTTAAAACTACAGATAGCTGAGTATGATCAGTGGCAGGGATGTACAGAACACATTGGGCCCCATAGCAAAACTTAGTATGGGCCCTCCTGTCCCACCCAGTTTCCCAGTTCGCGTGCATCAATTACTCCCATGTAGTGCAGAATGCACAGATTTCTGATGAATTTACATTTTATAGTTACATTTGGGCTCACTCACTTTATATGACTTGTATGTCAGGAAAGGTCATGTATTTAGGCCAGATAACTGTCATAAATACATTGATAAATCTGCTTCCCTTCTATTACAAAGCTGGCTCAGTGCATAGGAAATTATGTAGTTACAAATGAGTGAAATGGAAGCTGTAATAAATTCTTGGTGGCTGCACTAATCTTACAGTGGTTTTACATCAGAAAGGAGCTCAAGCTTCTCCCATGGCTCCATAGCAGTCGCATGATCTGCCTCCATTGAAAGTATGCCACTGGTCAAGGGGGCTCCTTAGCTGAAGAATGTCTTAAAAGGGTATTCCAACACCATATCCCTAGGATAATCTTTCAGTGTCTGATAAGGAATAATCCCACTGTTGGGCCCCCACCTATCTGATAATTAGTGTCCCTGATTCACTGTTGCATCTTTGATTAGAACACAATCAAAGGGGCTGAGGTGGAGGTAAGTCATCCAGTCAGATTAATAGGATATTGTCACGACCCAGGGTCCACGTGACAGACCTCCAAATTGCCCGGCATCAAACTACGAATAAACACATATGAGAATATTGGAAGTTTATTACAAAGTAACCAGAGCAAGGAATATAAACAAACAAGCTCAATGTACTGTGGAAGCTCAGTGGGTGGGAACCCACTGCGCCACTTACTGGTAATACTCTGGAGGGGCGTATCTAAGCAACACCCGGATTTCACTAGGGCCCCTGATGGTGGGGATAGACTTTGCCAGACGGTAGTTGCCAGGAGCGACTCCAGAGCGTAAACCAGCCAGTGACAGCAGGGACCGGCGGACCAAAGGTACCAGCAAGGTACCGACAGTACATAGAACGAGGCATAAACATGAACAAGACAAGTACAGGCATGGAATCACAGGTAAAGCAAAAACATACCCTAGTAGCAGGAATATTCCCCCTCCGAGGAACGTCAGACCCCCTTCCGGAGGAGCGAGGACATAACAAAGCATAGAGAGGTAATATCCTAACATAGCAAAGCTAAGCATAGACATAACAAGACATACAGGGTATAGCTAGGAACGAGGAAAGGCCGGAGAATGATAATGAAAAAGTAGGCAGAACCAAGAACGGAGAAAGACAAACAAAGTCCCCAAGGGTGAGCAGCATGGGGAAAAGCAAGTATGCAGACAGACTGACAGGACAGACAAAACCCAAGAAATCTAACCCAGAACTGAGGAAAACACAGGCCTACATACTAATCCCATGAGTGCAGCAAGGAGGCCACACCCATGGAGCCAGACAGGGAAGTTTAACCCCAAACTAACCAGACAGGGGAGTTAACCCTAACAGCACAAGAATGAATCTGCAGTGAGGGAGCTGCAGTACGGGCGTTGCCAATGGCAACCAAACTTACACGGACAAAACCGAACACAAATACAAATACGAAATTAAGTCAAAGGGGTACAGAGGTACACGGGCAGGTTCACACGTGAAGCCGCAGCCAGCACACTGCCGCTAGCAACCAGCCTGCATGGAGAGGTCCGCAGCCAGTACGCCAGGGGGTGAGCAGCCAGCCTACACGACCATACGTCACGGTGAACCGCACCGTGACAGATATCCACTATAATGTAACCTTACCCTACGTGTATCATGGCCCTAGTGGATAGCCAAGGTACCCAAATCACTCTCACTTTACCTTAGGTTGCACACATATCACAATCCTCATTTCTTTATATATTTCTCAGTTTTAATTGGAATATAGGACCCAGGGAAAGAAGAAAAAGAAGGAGGGAGGAAGAGCTAAATTTAATCATTTTCTGTGCCAAGATGCTTTCCCATAAGACGGAAATAAATCTCTTGGATTCTGATGCGTATTTTTCCACTGGCAGTTTTGGGACTTGATCTAGGTTTATACTTAGCGCTGTTTGATGTATGATTGTTGTGTTTTATTTCAGTTCTTTCACACTAACCAAAGATATTTTAGGCTATCTTCGATCTTTAAAGGGGTTGTCTCATCTTGAAACTTATTGTACCTCCATAGGAGATGCCATGTGGCAGGCGCAGCACTATGAAGTGCCTTTTGCGCTGCGGCATTAGAAGAATTTTGATATCTCTGACTTTTAGTCTAACCAGACTGTCTATTACTCTGTAATTCCTCTAGCGCCGTTCTATGGAAACAGTAGGTTTAAAGAGCACATCAAATGCTTGAAATAATTTCTTTATTAACTTCAACTTTTCTTCATATAACACTGCCGCAGCAGCAGCAGATAGTCTATGTACAAAACACGTGTTGAAAAGATATCACAAAATGGCGGTATGCATAAGATGATGGTTCAACTGTTCAATCTTGTCATTCAACATAAAATGGTGGATATATTTTTCTCTTCAGTATCTGTACTCTCGCTTTAAGTTATTTAAGCACTTTATAATCTCTCTGAGAGGTATATCTGAGGTCTAACTAATAGTTCACTTGCTGAATTTGGTCGCAATTTGCAATATGCAGTTAGCAGTAACTATTTGCAGATTGGTTGAGTATGATCTGGTATGGTTGTATGCAATTTGGATTGCAATATGGAATTTGAATTTGGATTGTGAATTTTGCAGTTCGCAATTGTATGGTATTTGCAATTGGTGAAACTGTAAGTAAACACACATATAACTGGTTCAGTATACAGCTCTAATCACTGTATTAACAGTAGGAACATTATATAACTGTTTTAAATACCTATTTTGGCCTCTCTGCTTCCATTAAACACAGCTCTTAGTGGAGTGAATGTCTGTTCAGCTTCTCTCTCTGGTGAATAATAATTTCTTGCAGCTCCTGCTAGGGAATTTCCTACACAGGCTGTGTGTGAGGCTGGCTGTGATTGGTCTAGACTCCTGCCCAGCAACAACAGTTAAACTCTATGCTTCCTGTTTTTTCTGCTGTGTCATTGAGTTTACCTCACATCCATATAATGAATCTTAAAGGCATATCATCTTTTCTGCTTCTGTGAACACAATATATATAACAGTTATATGACATCCAAACATGAAGTCACTGTAAATAACTCTTCTTTTGTCACACAAACATAGGAACTGTATTAAGGTTATTGGCAGTTTTAGCTGAATAAACATATAAGCTATGTTAACAACCTAGGACAGGTCTTAGCTGGCCAGCTACATGCCATACATGTCCGGTGGGTACACCTCTAGGACCTGCACCTATTTTCAGAACGGGGCTCCCATCTCTGTGCAGAGTTCTCCTTTAACTTTTATGGGAGTTCCCAAAATAGCTGAAATTCCTATTGAAGTGAATGGAGAGAGCCACGCATGGGCAGACACCTCTTCATTTACAGTGGCTGCAAGATGAAGCCCCATTCTGGAGATAGATGCAGGTGCCAGAGCTGGGAAAGGCTATTAGTGTCAAGATATGACAGTTCCATTAACCTCTTAATGACCGTTCACCATCAAAAGACATGTGCCCAGTCTGTTAAATGGCTGCTGGAGCACTCTAGCACTAAAAACCAGCTGTTACTAACAATCTATGTTCTTAGTGTTGGTTCCTTCTTAACAGCTAGGATTGGAGGAAGTTCCGACCCCGGCTGTTAACACTTTGATCATGCTGCGATCCCTACTGAGGCATGATCAAAGGGTACTCCCTCTGTAATTGGTGACCAGGTTTCCAAGTGACCCAATTGTAACTGGGGGAGCGATACTCATTCAGCCCCTAGGACAGTGGTGGCGAACCTATGGCACAGGCGGCACTCAGAGCCCGCACCCTGGAAAAAATCGATGGTATACCAATATGCCTTAGACTTTTCCTGCCATTCATCAGAGCAGGACGCACTATGAACGGAACAGGCAGTGCACTAAATGTAGGCAGGATATTATAGCTAACTAATAAAGTACATGGAAGATATACTATATTGGACTGTAGAATTCAGGTTAAATTGCCATGTTGGCATTTTGCGATCAATAAGTGGTTTTGGGTTGCAGTTTGGGCACTCAGTCTCTAAAAGGTTTGCCATCAATGCCCTAGGACCTATGAAGGGCCCCAGGGCTGTCTGCACTGTAGTCCTGCTGTCGCCCTAACAGCAGCCTGTGTCATACTGACACAGGGTATAATGTATTAGCATACAGGAGTATGAAAATACATTATAAATGCAAAATAAAGTTATAAAATAGTAATCCTATATTGAGATTTTTTTTTAAAAATGCTATAAATAATGTAATACATTTTTATTTTTTTAAAGTAGAAAATCACAATCACATTTATTGTAAAATCTATTTTATTGTGTACACATTAAAATGATAAAAACATAAATATTTAGTATTCACACAACCGTAATAACCTGAAGAATTTAATTATCAGGTTCTTTAGTATGAAACATGAACAACGTAAAAAGACAAACAAAAAATTATAATTACACTGTAATTTATATGTAATAACATTTCTCCGGCATATAGCAAGTCCTCAAACAGTCACGAGAGTGAAAAAGGCACGGCTGCTGTAAAGTCAAGAGGCAAGAACTAAAAATAGTTTCTGTTCATTCAGGCCTTTTCAGGCCTGGTCATTAAGGGGTTAATCTTGAAGATCAGTCAAGGTCAGAAGGTTCAGAATGAGACAATCACAATAAAGAGAAATGCTAATCATGGGCGAGGCTATGACAACGTCTCCTTTATTTTTAGGGGGCATAGGAGGAGTCAAGAAAAAATTAATAAATGAAACAGTCGTCATTGTCTTTGTCCAAGACTGATTCAATAGAACTGCTGTTTTTTATGTTCAAGTACCTGAGTGTCTTTTGTCTAGTATCCTCAAGATAGTTCCTCACTATCATATTTGTATGGGTCCAAATGCGGCACCTCCATCCTCCACCAATCAGCTGTTTCAGGCAGCCGCATGTGACAGGAACTATACAATGGTAACTGAGCTGCGGTATTCCAGTGCCAAAAACTACACAGTGGACGGAATCTTCTGCTTCATTTACCCGATTAGTGCCCTATCCCAGATATCAAGTGTTTTAAATCCACAGTCCATTTTATACATTCAGAAATCATGCAGATGGGATGCTGTTGCCGTTATCTTACTGCCTGTGATATGCATGCTGCTGCACAGTCTCTAGCCTCTCCTGTGCTTTCGAACCCAGTCACACCTCCACCACCATGAAACATGCAAATTCCAGAGCTAGTGCCTCAAGACAGAAGCTGGATCATTTTCTTCTAAAAATGAAACTTAGTGGTGGCATGGAGGAAGCAGGAGACTATTATAATATGGACTGTGTTAATGATTTCCTGTATTGGTTGGAGTTGCTCTTTGTTTTGCATTGATCTGTTCCTTTAAGGTAGGGCGCCATGTGGTCAAAAACTGTCTACAAGGCGTCTACTGCATAGAGAGCAAACATGGCTTCAAACTGCTGACTCAGTTATTATAGGAGATAGAGAATTATTTAAGGTCACCTTGATTTTTAATTCATCCTGATTGGATAATATTGTTAACAAGACTTTTTTTTGTTCCATTGCTGGTGTTTATGTGAGAGAGACTTAAAGGGAATCTGCCACCAGCGACCTACCTATCTGACTTGGCATAGACAGATCCATCAGGTCCACCTGATTCTCCACTCATGGCTGTGGTCAGCCCCTCCCTGGCTGTTTTGCCACTGCCTGGCCCTGCCTATCGAAGCAGCCAGGGGGGGACCGCAGAAAGGAGAAAATCAGGTGGACCACAGCCGTGTGCCAATGCAAACAGTTGGATAGGCAGGTCGCTGGCGACAGATGCCCTTTAAAGATTGCAATTATTATGCTCCACTTTAAAGGTTCCCATGACCTAAAAATACTTACAGTTGAGTCTTCAAGATGTGGTAATTAAAGAAGAGCTTATGTCCTGGCCTCCTAAAACAACAGGTGCCTGACAAGATTTATTTCATTCCAGGCTTTGTGTGAATTGCATTTAGGAAGATTTTTGTTTTATGCCAGTGGTTGGACAGAAAGGTCTTAGATATGATGTTGCTTCCTACATGTGATCACAGCAGCATCTGCAAGACTGTAATACACTGATTGTCATTGAAACTATGGACTTTGAATGTTTCAAGAGAAACTCAGATTACCCCCTATCTCCAGTGTTCCCTCTAAGCCTTGGCAGCTGCTGAGCGGGGTCGGCTCGGAGCTGGGCACAGCGCCATCAAAGGTGGGCGATAGGAAAACCTAAGATAATTGTCATATTAAAGAGCATACAGTGTAACCCCTGCACCATCCCGTACAATACATTATAATCCCTGCACCATGCTGTGTAATATACAGTATAATCCCTACACCATGCTGTACAGAATACACTATAATCCCTGCATCATGCCGTACAATATATAGTATAGTTCATACACCATGCTATACAAAATACAGTATAACCCCTACACCATGTTGTGTAATATACATTATAACCCCTGCGCCATGCTGTACAATATACAGTATAACCCCTACACAGTTCAGAGGTATACTCTATATTGTGTGGCACAGTGCATACTATATGTGTATAACATAAACATATTCCACATGAAAACTTACAATTACTTGGCTTGGCCCTTGGGGATCTCGGACGCCACTTCAACACTTTGGCTGGGGGGCTAGGTCTAAGAAGATGTCGCCCCCTCCTCTTTTCCCCTCTTTTGCCGCGCTGCACATGTTTTCCTCTTCCAGTAGCAGCAGCACATGAGGAAGGAGCCAGGGCCATCTTGGAACGCCACACAGGAACTTCCTGACACTGGATAAGGTCAGGACGTTAAAGGCACTGTGGGCAGTATGGTGGGTGCCGGTTCTGAGTTCAAGGGCCACCCACTATGCAAGTTTGCAATTGTGTGCATTGCCAGGGTGGGCTTCCCCAGAGTAGGGAACAGGCATACACCATTACATGAAATGAAGTCCGGGCTGCAGACGTCCTGAGCAGAGGCATATAAAGGAAGCAGCGCGGCTGCGCGGCCGCGCAGCTTACAGGGAACACTGCCTATCTCCCTTTTCTATTGGTTGCACAAAGCTCAGCTTCTCCTCAGTACCATTTATATTAGCAAACAAGCTAGAGTAAAACATCCAGATGCAACTGCATTCATCTCTTTTAGAAGTGTTGGCAAGAGCTAAGTGCTACAAGAGATGGGAGGTCCTGTCCAGTGACGTTGGAATGCATAGGTGTAGCTACAAGAAATGCAGGGGTGGCAACCACCCCAAGGCCCAGATGCTTGGAAGGCTCTAATGCCACATAAGTATACACCAATATTATAAACAGCACATGGCAAGTATGGGGTCTTGTTACAGATTTGGTATCAGGGCCCAAGAACTTTAAGATTTGCTTCTGCTGGAGTATGGTTTTATGTCGTTAGTCCCATATTGATTATTGCCATGAGACCTCCTGGAATCTATCCATGGTGCTACTGACCAATATGATTTTGAGAATGGATGCAAATAATATAGGACCCTATAGTCGAGGACTCTAAGTGCTGGACTAGCAGAAATTTCAACAATCTGAAGAAAGACATGATCATCAGGTTCAACCAAGGGATGGGAGCAGGGGCGTAGCTAAAGGCTCATGGGCCCTGGTGCAGGAGTTCAGCTTGGGCCCCTCATCATCACCTTCCCTCAGTGCTTTATGGCAAGGGGCAGGGGTGTACCTAGCCTTTCTGGTGCCTGAGGCAAAAATTGAAACATCCCCCCCAATGCCAAATTCTCAACCTAACAAATTCCCTCAAGTCCTACTGTAAAAGGGGTTGTCCTCTTTTTACTACTGACGACCTATCCTAAACATAGGTCATTAATATCAGACCGGCAGGGGTGCTGGGAGATCAGCTGTTTGAAGAGAGGGCAGTGCTGATTTTAGAGATGCTTTCTCTGCTCTGTTCACCCACTCACCGCAGCATTTGCAATGATGAGCAGGTAAACAGTGCAGAGAAGGCAGCGCTCGACCGAAAAATAAAGTGGACAACCCCTTTAAAGACATACTTGGAAAACATTACATACAGCACTACAGAACATACAGGGTAATACAGCGCCACATATGTACCTCTTCCATCCAGTGATGTCTCCTCTGATGTAGATATTCTCTTTCCTCATCTTCTCCTTCAGACCAAACTGCCATGGTGACTTCTTTTAGCTGCGTCTTGTCTCTGCAGAGTTTAACAAACAGACATCTTACTTTCCTACTTTTCCGTCATCCTCCTCACCCTTTCTCTGCCCCCCCCCCCCCCCCGAAACCCAATACTATACTGTAGGAACAGTCCCCCTTAAAATACTGGTACCACACAGATAGCGTGCCAGTACAAAAAAATACCCCCTTACCTTTCAGATCAGACCCCCATATCAAACCCCAGATGAGACCCCCTTCTCGATTAGTATGCCCTCCAGCTTGGTCAGTAAGTCCCTGATGTAGGAGGGGAGACTTTCAACAAATGGTCTCAACAGCGGGTCGATATAGATCCCACAGTTTTGTGAAAGACTGCCCACCCCCGACACAATGGGGCGCCCCTTAAGGGGTACCACCTCCTTGTGTACCTTAGACAGGCAATAAAATGTTACCATTACCGGGTATGGGGGATACAGAAAGTCATGTTCATCCTGGCTAATCAGATGGTTCGATCTAGCTTTCAATAGGATCTCACAAAGTCCTGCCCAATACTGTGTGGTAGGGTCCGAGGGAACTGTCTCATAGCTTTCCCTATCTCTCAAAATTGAGAGACACATTATGCGGTACTCAGAGGTGTCCATCACTACCACATTGCCCCCTTTATCAGAGGGCTTAATAGTGATGGACATCGCCTTCTCCAGATCACTAATCGCCTTCCGTTCCTCGCGGCTGCAATTATATCTGTGCGGGAGAGGTTCGATCTTGGTTAGATCACAGGGACAGTGAGTCTCATCTGGACCCTGCCTGCAACTAAGATTGATCTCTGGAACCACATCACGACATCCAGATGATCCCTATTTACTGGTAAGACTGTTCCTTTTATTGTGTGGAATATTTGCCGGATTTGGAGAAACGTGTTACTTGGGATTATTCCTGCCTTAGGGGTCCACACTCAACTAGTACCCTTAGGTAGGGACGTCCAGGGTCTCTAATATCGTAGGGCCAGGTTCTGGACGGGTTGCCCTGGGTCGGGCCAGAGGGCATTCTAGGCTTGACAGGGCTTTCTAGGGACAGTGAGTCTCATCTGGACCCTGCCCGCAACTAAGATTGATCTCTGGAACCACATCACGACATCCAGATGATCCCCATTTACTGGTAAGACTGTTCCTTTTATTGTGTGGAATATTTACCGGATTTGGAGAAACGTGTTACTTGCTCGTGTGGGTGTGACCACGTATCTACAGTCCCCCATGACGATATATTTTTTGTTGTGTGTAAATTTTGTTTGTGACACGTTTCTGGTGTATACACACTCGCCACTATATGTAGTATTCGTATCGTTTTATCATAGTATCTATTAAATGTTAAGTCTCAGACCCCCATTAGACCTCCAGACCCCCATTAGACTTCTCTAGACCCCCAGTCAGACCATTCAGACCCTTAATCAGAACCCCAATCAGACCCCCAATCAGACCCTTTAGGCTCCTAATCAGACCCTTCAGACCCCTAATCAGACTCTTCAGATCCCTAATCAGACCCTTCAGACACCCAATCAAACCCTTTAGACCCCCAATCAGACCCTTTAGACCCCCAATCAGATCCTTCAGACCCCCAATCAGACCCTTTAGGCCCCTAATCAGACCCTTCAGACCCCTAATCAGACCCCCAATCAGACTCTTCAGACCCTCAATCAGACCCTTCACACCCACATATCAGACCTCAGATCAGACTATAAAATAAATAAACAAACTCCCCTCTCCTGCTGTGCCGCTCCTCTTCCGGTCAGGCTGTCTCCTGGGCTCTCATCTTTTCTCAGGTCCCGCGCTGCAGTCACCTGACCTCCTGCAGCGTCATAGTGCGCTATGTACGTCCTGACGCTGCAGGCAGCCAGGACACAGCAGCACCGGCCCCGGGAAGAGCGAGCAGGAGGGGGGTAAGTACTGTACAGCGCTCACAGCGCTTCTCTCCCCCTCCTCCTGCAGTCTAGTGAGAGTTTTCATTATGGAAATGCTCGCTACTATTCCCTTTATAAGATGCAGTGCATCTATAGGGGAGAGATGCAGTGCAACTATAGGGGCCCAGTCGCAACTGTGACCGCTGCGACCCCTATAGTTACGCCAGTGGATGGGAGGGGATGTGGATGAAGGGAAGGGGTGTGGGAAGCCAGAATTGAAGACATTTATAATTTTTTCATTATTTAAACCTTTTTTTTTTAAGGCAACAAATGTTCCTGCTGTGACCACGTCCTCATGTAGACTATTCCACATATTTACAGTTTTCATGATAAAGAAGCCTTGTCACCTCTGAAGATTGAACTTTTTCTCCTCCAGACAGAGGCAGTGCCCCCTTGTCTTTTTACATAGAACAGTATTTCACTATATTTTATCTATGGGCCATTTATATATTTGTATAGGTCAGTGGTGACAAACCTATGGCACACTGCTCTTACCGTAAAGAATCCTCTTCTATGTTTGTGTACAAACCTTCTTTCCTCCAGACGCAGAGGATGTCCCCTCGTCACAGTCACAGTCCTGGGGGTAAATAGATGATGGGAGAGATCTCTGTACTGACCCCTGATATATTTATACATAGTAATTAGATCTCCCCTCAGTCATCTTTTTTCTAAAGTGAATAACCCTAATTTTGATAATCTTTCAGGGTACTGTAGTTGCCCCATTTCAGTTATTACTTTAGTTGCCCTCCTCTGGACCCTCTCCAGCTCTGCTATGTCTGCCTTGTTTACAGGAGCCCAGAACTGTACACAGTACTCCATGTGTGGTCTGACTAGTGATTTGTAAAGTGGTAGGACTATGTTCTCATCACGGGCATCTATGCCCCTTCTGATGCAACCCATTATCTTATTGGCCTTGGCAGCAGCTGCCTGACACTGGTTTTTGCAGCTTAGTTTGCTGTTTATTAAAATTCCTAGATCCGTTTCCATGTGAGTGTTACCCAGTGTTTTACCATTTAGTATGTACGGGTGACTTGTATTATTCCTTCCCATGTGCATAACCTTACATTTGTCAGTGTTAACCCTCATCTGCCACTTATCTGCCCAAGCCTCCAATCTATCCAGATCCCTCTGTAGTAGTATACTGTCCTCTTCAGTGTTAATTACTTTACACAGTTTAGTGTCATCTGCGAAAATTGATACTTTACTGTGCAAGCCTTCTACAAGATCATTAATAAATACCGTATATTGAAGAGAATAGGGCCCAATACTGACCCCTGTTAAACATATTTTTATCAAAATTCTAAAAAATATTTCTTTAACATAAAAATGTGATTTAAGCAACAGGTCATTTTCTGGTGACACATTCACTTTAAGAACATTTACTAAATAACTGCAGGAGGAGAGTACTTAGTATACCAAAGTGGTATCTGGAACTAAGAACCAGAAGATCCTTCTTCATTAACTCCCAGCAGCAATGATCGATTAATAAAAAAATATAAATAAAAAAGCTGCGTCACAGTTTGCTGTCCCTCAGCATGCGGTACATTGACGACATCTTTTGGTAAAACCCAATGAATTCCCTGTTTAAGATAGAAAATCACTTTTGGTGGCATGGAAATCTTATATATACAGGGGTAGGGGAAGTAACCATCAGGGTGGAGCCCTACCGTTCACTAACATTGATGATATAGTCATCATCATTATGGGTTGTATCAGTACCTACCTCATATGGACAAGTAGCCGGAAATAAGTGCCCATGTGTTAATGGGGAATTTCCATTTTCTAATGTTATGGTCAGTTCCTTGGAAGTAACATCACGTCAAACACTGGGGACTTGAAGGGTTGTGGACATTTTGACTTTTTCCTACTCACCAACGTCCTCGTCCACCCACTAAGGTGGAGACTAAAACACTGATCCATTCAAGTCAATGCAACTGTGTTTTATATCCCTGCACCATGGGTAGTCAAGAGCTACACTATTGGGTAGTGCACTGCGGGCCTTTATTCTGAGGATTACCGGAGTCCCAGCAGGAAATGATAAAATCCTAGTGAATGTAGCAATTCAGAACAAGAGCAAATTCACAGCAGGATGCCACCATGTACTAAACAGAGACACCTAGTAGCAGATCTACCATCGGCAGCTTGCTGACTGTTTCCAGATTATTTCTGCACGAAATTCACAGCCGGATGCTACCATGTACTAAAAAGAGGCACATAATAGCAGATTTACCATCAGCAGCTTGCCGACGGTTTCCAGTTTTTTTTCTGCATGTTATTCACAGCAGGGTACCATTACTCACTAAAATGTGCTTAATATTGACACACAGTGGATTATCCAGCAAAAACAGCTTGCTGACTGCCTCCAGGTAGCAATGGGAGATTTTGTGTCTGCAAAATAAAGGAAACAAAGGTGACTGAGGCTACATGCACACATGAAAAAAAAGGCAATTTTTCATCCATGTGTACATCCATTTTCTGGCCGTCTGGCCGTTTTTAACAGACCTTTTCATTTTTCATAGCCAGCTTGCATCAATTTATTTTTTTTCAGATTACATTTGCATAACAAACTATAACTTTCCCAATCCCCCCCCTCCCCCACCCTCTCATCTCGACTCTTATTAAGGAAAGTTTTCAATAATGCATACAATGTCATCCATCAATTGATGGAGTCCATGGGTCTGAGGTCCCTAATTTCAAGAACCAATCTGTTTGGACAAAGGGGGTAATAGTTGTTAAGATCTCTTCACCTGCGAAAAAAGCCTCCATATATGGTCTCCACTTTTTGAAAAAAGGCGTTGCCAGCTCAGAGAAAACTTAGTATGTAACAGTGCGTTCAGCCTCCAGGGTTTAACTAGTTCTTTTTCCACATGGAGAACTGAATAATAAGACATGCCCTGCATCCAATCCAGACCAGGGACGTAGCTATAGGGGGTGCAGAGGTAGCAGTCGCTACCGGGCCCAGGAGCCTGAGGGGCCCAAAGACCCTTGTGCCGCATAAGACACTGGTATTATAGAAAGTGCATACTGGTCAATTTACACCTCTGGCTGGAGGGAAGAGGTATGGTCAAGAATTTGGCATGAGGGGGTGCCCTTTTAATGTTTGCCTCAGGCAGCAGGAAGGCTACGTGCTCCCCTGCCCCTTTCCAACAAGCACTGAGGGAAGGGGGGCCCAAGCTGAACTCTTGCACCAGGGCCCATGAGCTTTTAGCTACGCCCCTGATCCAGACCATGTCTCATCAAACTGGCTAAGTTATATTTTCTAATGTCCGGGAAACCTAGTCCCCCTCTGGACTTCAGTCTAATTAGTGTCCGCGTAGATATTCTACTCCTCTTATTCTGCCAGATAAAGGAGCGAAATGCCTGCGAAAGTTGGTGGACGTCAGCATGCTTCAGAAGGAGTGGCAAGGTCTGCATGGGATATAGGAGCTTGCTGAAGCTCATCATTTTTATCATATAGCACCTGCCCAGAAAGGATATAGGTAAATCCCTCCATGATGTCAGTTCTGCTACAATTTTCTTAATTAAAGGAGGGTAGTTTAAGGAATAAAGCGTATCCGAAGTTCTACCAATCTTTAGACCAATCTTTTGATGTATTGGGTGGCCATCAATACTGGAACCTCCATCTGAACGGCCTCCTTCTTGCTCTGAAAAGGGGACAAGTCTAGCAATTCAGATTTGGTCGTATTAACTCTAAAGCCTGATAATCGGCCAAAATAGGAGAGGAGATCGAAGAGCACCGGGGCGTCAGATCTGGGATGGGCTAAGAACACTAGTAAATCATCAGCAAACAACGCATGTGTTAGGGTCTGGGAGCCTATAGATATGCCTCTAATTGAAACGTTCTCTCGCAGTGCTTTCGAGAGCGGTTCCAACGCAATATTAAAGAGCAAGGGAGATAAAAGACACCCTTGTCTGGTGCCCTTTTGTAACTGAAAGGGATCTGATAAGAAGCCCGGAATAGAGATCCTAGCCATCGGCGCACTATATAGAGATGTTATATATGTGCGGAATTCTCCTGAGAACCCCATGGCGTCTAGCACCTCATTCAGCCATCTCCAGCTCACATTAACAAAGGCCTTCTCGGCATCAATGGCTAGTAGAGCTGGAGATGGGTGAAGTCGTGGGTTGGCCCTAATGTCATCTAGTAACGCCATTACTGTTCTGATGTTATAAACAGCTGACCTACCCTGTACGAACCCTACTTGGTGGGACGAGATAAGCTTTGGTAGGAAATTTGCTAGCCTATCTGCTATCAATTTTGAGAGGTATTTTAGGTCATTGTCTATAAGAGAGATGGGACGATATGACGATGCTAGCATACTATCTTTACCCTCTTTGGGTAAGACCTTCATATAGGCTGTATTCATATCAGTGGGTATCTGCTGTCCTTGTAATATTTCATTATATAGTTGTGTAAGTACTTTGGTTACGTTCGGGGCCATAACTTTATAAAATTCATTGGTATAACCGTCGGGACCTGGGGCCTTCCCATTGCTCGAACTCCTAATTACCCCCAGGACCTCTTCTTCCGTGACAGGTCGGTTCAGTGCTAGTAGATCCTCCTGCGTTACCCTTGGCAAGTTCAAAGCTTTCAACCATCCCACCCCTTGCGTATCTTTATATTCATCTCTAGAATAAGGGGCTTTGTAAAATTTACTTAATATATCTACTATCTCACGTGGTTGGTGGCAGAGGATCCCATGATCGTTCTTTAGACCCGTTATATGTGTGGATGGGCGTATACCCCTCACTAATGAGGCCAGCATTTTTCCTGACTTATTACCATATCTAAAGTATTTTGCTTCATGCTTTCTATCCTCTAGCTCCTCTTTTTGTCTCAACCAGTGTTCATATTCTAACTTCTTTTCCTGCCAGTCCCTCTTAGTGTCTTTCGAGGGTTTCCTCTGGTGGGCAGTAAAGGAATCCCTTAATGCGGAGGACAATATTTTTAGTTTCTGTGCTGTAGTCTTTCTGAGTCTATTTATGTAAGCTAGAATGTTGCCCCTAAGGACTGCTTCTCCCGCTCTCCATACCAACTGTATATCTCCTGAACTCGAGTTTGTCTCCCAATATTCCATCCACCAGTGCTTCAACATTTCTGCCAATTTTTAATTTGAGGCCAGGTCCGATGGGAATCTCCACAAGAAATCCGTCCCCCTTGGGATACTATCCGTAAGATCTATAATCACAGGGGAGTGGTCAGATATTACTAGCTCTCCTATTTCCACCCCTCGAGTTCTGTGTAGTACCGACTCAGAAACCAATAGGTAGTCCAAGCGGGACCAGGAATCGTGTACTAGGGAAAAATGGGTATATTCCCTATCTTCCGGGTGTTTGACTCGCCAGGCATCATAAAGTCCCAGATCCTCTGCCACTTTACTCAGGGTCTTATCCCTATGTCGGGGTTTTATATATCTCCCCTTTGTACTACGTCTATCTTCCTCATGATACATAACTGTATTCATGTCCCCTGCAATAATTTTATGGGATATCGATATCGAGACTATGTTTCTTATGGAAGAGTAGAACTCTGCATTAGCTTCATTAGGACCATATACATTATAAATGCTAAAGGATTCTGTCGGGAATTGCAGTATGACATGCAGCCACCTTCCCTCTTTATCTTCCGTCATGGAGGTAACCTGGCATTTCAGATTTCTATGGACTAACAGCAACACCCCTCCTTTATTGCCCGCTGGTGGAGAGCCCAGAACCTGCCCCACCCACAACTTATGCATGCGAGGGAAGTCTTTTCTGTCTAAGTGGGTCTCTTGGAGTAGAGCTATGTCTATCTTTAAGCGTTTGAGGTGTCTGAGTATCATCATATGTTTTTGGGGAGACCTCAGCCCTTTAACGTTCCAGGTAGCGATCCTTGTCATTTTGCCCTGTCTAAGCTTCGTGGCTGACACATAATACTATAGCAGTCGAGATGAGTTAATCTTGAACTTCCCTCCCCCCCCCTTTCCCCCAACATAGAACATAAGCAGAACCTAACTGTTAAACAAAACAAGCAATGCAACAGCTCACTGCAAACCAAATAAGGTACAAAATTGCATCATAATAGCAAATGCTGAACTAATAAGTTAGAGATACTTGGCAAATCGTTTTGTACAAAATTATTTGAGCCCGTCTGCCGAACGTCAAGGCAATCTCTAGTTAGACGGGTTCCTAACACTAAATATACCTGTTATGTGCCATAGCGGCTATCATAAAATTCAGAAAGTGTAGGTTCCACTCACATGCTGGATCCGCCTGAATTTCCGTCATTTTCGGTGCCAAAATGGCCTCCATTATATCCAGGGAAAGCAGTTACCAGCATGCACGCCGGGCCCACTCCACACCACCCCTGGCGCCGACATGGTCACCAAGGACTGCAATGAGAGTCCACACACTATCTCTCTCCTGGTGCCAGATGGCTTCAGTGAGTGGGGGGGAGCAGGAAGCAGAACCTAGTACTAAACAAAGGCCCATTGTTGGGCCACAGGTGATAGTAATTATCGACTTCTCTTCTTCCCAGCATAATCTTACCTCCCCTTCAGGGACACACTGCATTTAAACTCTGTCCCCAGAAAAACTTAGCCCTTATCGTAAAAAGGAACATATAGGCAACATAATAGCATCCATCTTAAAAGTACAATAACCCATAACGTTACCCAGCGTCTCTCAAGCATAGAGTCCTGGTGATGACCATGCTCTTCCTATCGTCTGGTCACTAGTCGCATTTCCCACCCTGAACGATGGTATGTCGACCATCCTCTTCAGTCCTTGGGTATGAACCGTTGCAGATCCCGACGAGCTGCCTGCGGATCCTGGAAAGTGAGTAGCTGGCCATCTGGGGTATGTACTTTCAGCGTTGCTGGGTAAATTAGCGCGAATTTGAGCTGTTCCTGGTAAAGGTTTGAACAGAGTGGCGAGAACTCCCTTCTGCGTTTTGCCACATCCGTGGAAAAGTCCTCAAAGAGAAGAATTTGGGATCCTCCTATCTCCAGTGGGTTTCTCAGTTTTTTGTAAGCTCGCAGGATCGAAGCTTTGTCGGAGTAATCCAGGTAACGGACTATCACTTGTCTTGGCCTTTGGGCCAGGGCTGCATGTTTTGGCGATCCCCCCTTTCGCTGGTCACACTGGGCCTATCCTGTGAGCCCTTTCCACCTTGCACGCTGCTGACATTTGTAAAGCGGTCGGCAGGTCTTTCTCACAGAGGGCCACTAGATCTCGTGTGGGGATCGACTCAGGCACCCCACCTAAGCGTAAGTTGTTCCGACGGGAACGATTTTCCAGATCTTCTATCTTGGCCTTCATCTGCTTGTTTTCCATCTGAAGCAGAGAGCACGCAGCCTGACATTGAACCTGTGCCTCTTTCAGCGTATTGACTCTCTCCTACACCGAATCGATACGGCGGCCTTGTTCTGCAATGTCTTGGTGAAGGTGCGCTAGGGAGGCCGACACGGTAGTAGCTAATGATTCTTGTAAGTCCGGTAAAATTCGCGCCGCTACTTCTAGTGCCAGACTTTTATAATCTATTCCTGCAGACGGCAGTTGTTTTTCTCCGTCTCCACTTGTCTCGTCGTGAAGAACTGCAGGAGGGTCATCACTTGATAGTGATTGTAGAAAAGGCAGGTCCGCCATTTCTGTTGGTTTTTTTGCTTGTTTCTGCTCCCCATGGTCACCAAAAACCGGTCCATGCACCCCCAGCGGGAGATGAGGTACCGATATGTTCGGGTTCTGATGGGATTGCAATCCGGATAGCCAGGGAGCAGAGATTTGCAGAGCAAGTCTGAGCAGAGCTTCACTCAGTGCGTCCGAGCATGCTGGTGCCGGAACCGGAAGTTCCCTGCATCCATTTTTGATGAATGTATCTAATACCCTCCCCATAGTGTCACATGCCCCCCCCCTCCTTCCGTTGGACTAATGGCCAGGTATTTAATAAGTGAAGCAATTGTAATCTTAGTACATGTGTAATTTGAAAGAGAAATTTGGGCTCCGCAATCCTCCTGATAGTGAATCTGAAACTTCATACCGGTCTAGTCAAGTGTGAGGGCTATTTAAAGCTACAGCCTGCTGCGGGTGTCCTAGAGGTCAGGCCATCACCTTGCAAAATAAAAATACAGTAAGAGAAGGTCAGGTCTTCTATTACACGAACAGTTATAGAACGAAAACCTATATGCCTATTGGAATTCTGGGTAACAAAATCTGCACAGTCATTTCACAATGACCAGATTTCATGCAGATCTTATGAGGGAACTCTAACCCTTACGGATACATTTTACATTTTTATGGCCGTTTGACAATCCAGAATATTGGATAATACGGAATCATTCATATTCATGCCAAATGAAAGCATAAAATTCTTCGTGTTGTCTTATCTAGATATTTGGGGTCTTTTTTTGGTTCCTGATATGTCAGTAAATGTGCATGTTCTTTGTCCATGACCATTGAATGGACAGGTTCCTCCTGGTGTGAAGTCAGAGCTGTAATGTGTGCCCGGAGCCAATCTGATGTCTCCCCTTGTTGCTTTACCTCCTCTCTACTCTATGGTTTATTGGTCCATACAAGATCTCTGCCATTATTAATCCGGTTTCTTTTCGCTTTGAACTTCCGCTGGCTTGGAAGATCCATAATGTCTTCCATAAATCTTTGTTAAAGAGTTATGTGGAACCTGCTGTACCATCTTCCTTGCCACCTCCACCTGTCATGGTTGACGGGAATCTGGAGTTTCAAATTTACAAAGTAATCGTGTCCTTCGAGTTCCCTTCAATACCTTGTTCATTGGAAGGGTTACAGTCCGGAAGAGAGAATGTGTGTCCCGGCGACTGATGTGAATGCCAGTCGGCTGCTGACGGCTTTTCACAGAGCCCACCCTGATAAAGATGGTCCTAGGTGCCCGGAGGTCACCCATAGAAGGGGGGGGGGGGGGGGGGTACTGTCACCGCCGGCTCTGAGAGAGATCTTAGAAGTTCAGATAGACGGAAGACTCAGGAGTCGATCTGACAGATCTCTATAGTTTTCATTGTTGCTGACAGGTTTCCGACCCTTCGCAGGTGTTGCTCATTATCAGCCAGGTGGCCCCTTTATATGTTCCGCCTTTCACTGGTTTTCCTGCGGCTGATAGTTCTTCTGAGGAGTGCTCTGCTTGTGTGGTGATTCTCCTGTTCCAGTTGCTTCTCAAGCTAAGTCCTTTCCCTTTTCTTGTTGTGTCTGTCCTGACTAGGCCTCAGGGAGACACTGACTCCTTCAGGTTGGAAGGAGCTGGTTGCCTCTTTCCCTGTTCCCTAAGCTGAAGGTTTGGTGCAGTGTGTCAGCAGTCTTAGGTTCCCGTGCATGTTTATTTCTACCTTTGAGACTTGCACATGTGGTTAGCAGCTTAGGGAGAGAATCAGGGTTTGCTAGGAGGTGACCTCTTTATTCCCTAGGCTTGGGGCCTAGTCTGTAGTTGTTTTGTTGTTGTTCCCTTTGGCTGTCTTTCCTTCCCTGTGCGGACCCGTGACACAACACGGGGAGGAGATGAAGACGTCCCTTTCCCTAAATGATATACATTGCAGTTTTTATATTCACATGTACCACTAATTTATGACAGCTTTTTCCGTTTTTGGGATCTTTCCACACTATATGACGATACCACCTGTTGTTCTGAATGACTGCATAGACAGAATCAGCACTGAGATCATCCATCGTAATATAAGTTCTTATGTACATAGAGAGGTTCATGTATATGGTGCAATACTACGCAATGTAGCTATGGGGCACCATCATGATGCAGACCGGTAATCTTTATTTTACATAGGACTGCGCTTACATTCATGTAGATCGAACCCACCAAATAATAGATAGGAGGAGTGTCCTGACCGTGGCAGATGTAGGGGGAAACAAGGATCAGGCTTGAATGTTCTCAGGGTAGATAAGGTGGTTGGCAGCAGTTTTCACCTCTCTTCCCTTTCAGAACACATGCATGCTCAGCTTGGTGTGTATGGGGGATCAAGAGGGATAGCTGTCGGTTAAACGAACGTTCGGCCAACAGCTGTGTAAAGCTAATGGTCGGTTATCTCCATAAATTATCGCACTGCACAAAGGAAATGGATAAATAACAAATTCAGCTCAGCTACATCTGCCAAATTCTCAACTCAGTATCTAAGCCCCAAAAACTCATTTTATTACAGGTCAAAGTTTCAGTACTGCTGTACTTTTTTAGGATTTTTAGAAGAATGACGCAGCGTCACACAGGCAATCCTCACCGGTGACCACAGCATGCCAAGACCGTCCGAAAGTGCTAGATCATTGCACTGCAAAAACTGTAAGGTCCGACACATGCCTCATCTGAACACGGACAGTTTTAATCCCCAGTGATGTCAATGTGGGGCAAGGAGGGCAGGGGAAACCAGTGAGGTTGCCCAAAAATTGCATATCCAATTCAGGAAAAATTGGGGCAAATTTATAAACAAAGTTATTTCTGCTTCCAATTAATTTCCATTGGAGATTCAGCACAGATTCCGCGCCAAGATGCTGCTTTGTTTTCCCACGTAGAAAAAAAGAAAGCACTGCTTCCCATTGAAATAAGTGGGAGGCAGGATGCCACCATGGATGCCACAGAGGCTGTTTGGAGGTGTTTTTGGTGATGATTCTGCCTGGACAACATGCCAAAATCAAGCGATATGCCCCCAATGTCCAAGATGGGAGAACCCCTTTAATGCCAAGGCAGCATTAGCAATGTCAAAGTAATTGGGACATACATGGCTAAATGTATGGCTGCTAGCGGTGACAAACGGCCTCTTTAAGAACAGACTGCAGTGTAGGGTTTTAAATGTTCTCTTTCTGGCGGCATATGGCTGCCGGTATGTATACACACACACCTCCTGGGGTAATATGATCCTCTTTATTCATCTCTCCTGAGGCCATTTTGAGAAATGAAATTATCGAAAAATCTTAATTTTTGGAAAAGCAATTTTTGGAAAATTCAGGTCAAATTCCATTTGTTTAGAACTAACTGGTTCATCTTGACTTGTAAATGGTACAGGACATTGACGTCCCAAGCTGTAATAATTACAGTTTTCTTGATGAGGCCTCATGCACAGAAAATATAGGTGCGGTCCTTGTTGCTCCTGCATTTTTTGCAGGCGACTATAGCAAATGTTCAAATTTTTTTGGGGGGGGAACTGACATACGGATGTAGAAAACACATGGATGAGCCCTGTGCTTTCCGCATCCATGTGTCCGTTCTGCAAAAAGAGAGAGACTATTTACGCAAAATGGGGACCACAGACCCATTGAAAACCAATAAAATGGGTCAGCAATTAAAATGCAGAGCGCAAAATGAATACGGTCGTGTGCATGGGGCTCTAATGAGTTGCTTCGATAGCAATGCAAAGATATTCATTACTAATAATAATATATCTGTGTAGTGCAAGCATGCAACGTTTTCTACCTTCAATTGCCACAATTTTTCCGTATCTGACCCACAGTCATCCCCTATCAGAAAAGGGGGTGTCTTTGAGACTCCTCCTTCCTTTTTAACGGGGTTGTCCCACCATAACAACTTAACCAGCTCTCTATAAGAATAGGCGAAAACTATCTGATCGGTGGAGATTTGACCCCTGGGAACGGGGATGCACAGAAAGATGGGCGTGCGTGTGCGCTGCAGCTTCATTCAGCCCTGTGGTCAGAGAGAAGCCATCTCCAGCAGTCGAATGGAGTGGCAGTGTGCAAGTGAGAACGACCCTTCATTCACTCGGAGGACTCGAGGACCCACACCCCATCGTTCAGACCCCCCACCTATCCTATGTGTGTAGGTGATAGGTCGTTATAATAGGATAACCCCTGGATCTGAATACTTTTGTAATTTCATGTAATTAAAAATTGAGTATAGCCAGTGAGCAATTCAATAAAATGTATCTGTATAGCGCCACCTGCTGTTTGTTCTTTTCCTTATTTTAAATTTTTTTTTGTCCATCTCACTGGGCTGGTCGCACGCGCTCAGTTTAAATCTTCAATTGCCACCAGTCATATGTTGTGTTAGAAGCTGTGGCAGTTACAAGGAGAGAGCTGCAGCAGAAAGGACATGCCCTCTGTGCTACCAAGCTGAAAATAATCCAGAACAGCATTTGAAGCAATGAATGGGTAGATCTCTGGATCCATGTGAGGTACAGGGCTGGTTCTAGCTTTGTTAGAAAGAGAATGTCATGGACTATATGGTGGATGATTTTCATTTTTTACATTATTAATGGCATAACCGGTTTAATTTTATTTATTTATTTATTTATTTTTATTTATTTTTTAGTTCCATTCACACCATGTATCATGTACAGTAAAGTAGACGGCAGACATTTACTTCTCAGGAGCGCGATTTCCCTGCCATACTTTAGTACTTTATCACTTACTTACGCTTTTCTTATCTTTTTCTCTTAAGGGAGGAAACAACGCAGGACACACTGTTGTGGTAGAAGGTAAAGAATACGATTTCCATCTCTTTCCAAGCGGCATCATTAACCCTAAGGCGATTTCCTTCATCGGTAAGTATGCTCCTGTACTGTATGAGGAGACTTGGATATTAATGAGAATGAAAGTTATTTCTTAAGCAGATATTTTCCATTGTACGCTAAAAATCTGGAAACGGCACCAGTAGAGTTTCCCGGTTAAATGCTCATGGTAAAGCGCTGCGCTATATAAATGCGTATAATAAATTGTGGGAGATATTTTCTAGAGACCACGCGGAGAGGGATTCACGTATCTGTATGGGGAAGATGAGTTGTTGGAAGGCGTCCAGTGACTGGTGTCCAGTGACACCTAGTGGTCAAGTGATGAAAATCACTATTTGTACCGTGGAATCAAAATCCCAAAAATCCAGGGCAGTACTAACATTTCAAATCCAAAATTGCAAAATGCGTAGACACACCCCTTTTAATGCAAGTAAGCATAAACTCCGCCCATTTGAAATCCAATTCACAATCAGAACGTTAGATAAGTATAATGGACAAGGTCTATATAGCTGGAGTTAGTGTGCATTGGGGCGGTTTTATAGAAAATAAGAACCTCCTGGCCAAAGGACCCCCTTTCCCCGTTATTAATAATAGGCCTCATGCACACGACCGTTTTTCGGGTCCGCATCCGAGCCGCAGTTTTTGCGGCTCGGGTGCGGACCTATTCACTTCAATGGGGCTGCAAAAGATGCAGACAGCACTCCGTGTGCTGTCCGCATCCTTTGCTCTGTTCCGTGGCCCCGCCCAAAAAATATAACATGTCCTATTCTTGTCCGTTTTGCGGACAAGAATAGACATTTCTACAATGGGCCGCCCGTTCCGTTCCATAAATTGCGGACCGCAAAAAACGGAACAGTCGTGTGCACGTAGCCATACCCAAATGCTACCGTACCATGGCAAATTCTACTTTTATATAGTGACCGTACAATACCGCCATTCCAACACCCAGTGGTTACCTGCAGCCGCCGACACCTGAACTGTCACTGAGCACAAAGCCATTCAGATAGATAGATAGATAAGGGGTCATTTATAAAGACACTGCTCTGACAGTGGCACCGACCTCTACATAACTTCAGCGGATGCACCGCCGCTTCTAAATCTATGCCAACCTCCTTGCTGTCGTATATTTAGACCATTTTCTACACCTAAAACAGGCGTAGAAAATGATGAATGAGACAGTCCCCCTTCCCTGCCCACGCCACACTCATCTTTTGTAGACCTGCGTGATCGGGGAAAAGTTGCAGATTGTGGCGCAACGAACCTTTGTGCTGCAATCTGCGCCAGAAATACGCCTAATATATATATTTCTATTAGTATAAATAACCCACATAGTGTATGACTGGGGTATCTAGTGCCCTCCAGTCAAATTCATTCTGGGGACCCAATGTATAGCATCATGCATATAGTATCCGCTCACATTGCGGCAGCAACAAGATGATACACTATGTATAGGGTTAATATATATATGTGTGTGTGTGTGTGTGATATGTATAGGGGTAATATATAAAGGGGTGATATGTATAGGGGTAATATATATATATGTGTGTGTGTGTGTGTGTGATATGTATAGGGGTAATATATAAAGGGGTAATGTGTAGGGGTAATATATACAGTACAGACCAAAAGTTTGGACACACCTTCTCATTCAAAGAGTTTTCTTTATTTTCATGACTATGAAGGCATCAAAACTATGAATTAACACATGTGGAATTATATACATAACAAACAAGTGTGAAACAACTGAAAATATGTCATATTCTAGGTTCTTCAAAGTAGCCACCTTTTGCTTTGATTACTGCTTTGCACACTCTTGGCATTCTCTTGATGAGCTTCAAGAGGTAGTCCCCTGAAATGGTCTTCCAACAGTCTTGAAGGAGTTCCCAGAGATGCTTAGCACTTGTTGGCCCTTTTGCCTTCACTCTGCAGTCCAGCTCACCCCAAACCATCTCGATTGGGTTCAGGTCCGGTGACTGTGGAGGCCAGGTCATCTGGCGCAGCACCCCATCACTCTCCTTCATGGTCAAATAGCCCTTACTTTCAAAGTTTTCCCAATTTTTCGGCTGACTGACTGACCTTCATTTCTTAAAGTAATGATGGCCACTCGTTTTTCTTTACTTAGCTGCTTTTTTCTTGCCATAATACAAATTCTAACAGTCTATTCAGTAGGACTATCAGCTGTGTATCCACCTGACTTCTCCTCAACGCCACTGATGGTCCCAACCCCATTTATAAGGCAAGAAATCCCACTTATTAAACCTGACAGGGCACACCTGGGAAGTGAAAACCATTGCTCATCAAGAGAATGCCAAGAGTGTGCAAAGCAGTAATCAAAGCAAAAGGTGGCTACTTTGAAGAACCTAGAATATGACATATTTTCAGTTGTTTCACACTTGTTTGTTATGTATATAATTCCACATGTGTTAATTCATAGTTTTGATGCCTTCATTGTGAATCTACAATTTTCATAGTCATGAAAATAAAGAAAACTCTTTGAATGAGAAGAAGGTGTGTCCAAACTTTTGGTCTGTACTGTATATACACGGGTAATATGTATAGGGGTGATATATACTGTATATATATATATATATATATATATATATATATATTATATATATGGGGTAATATATAAAGGGTTGATATGTATAGGCGTGATATATATATATATATATATATAGGGGTGATATATATATATATAGGGGTTATATGCATAGGGGATATACACTGCTCAAAAAAATAAAGGGAACACTTAATCAACACAATGTAACTCCAAGTCAATCACACTTCTGTGAAATCAAACTGTCCACTTAGGAAGCAACACTGAGTGACAATCAATTTCACATGCTGTTGCGCAAATGGGATAGACAACAGGTGGAAATTATAGGCAATTAGCAAGACACCCCCAATAAAGGAGTGGTTCTGCAGGTGGTGACCACAGACCAGTTCTCAGTTCCTATGCTTCCTGGCTGATGTTTTGGTCACTTTTGAATGCTGGCGGTGCTTTCACTCTAGTGGTAGCATGAGACGGAGTCTACAACCCACACAAGTGGCTCAGGTAGTGCAGCTTATTCAGGATGGCACATCAATGCGAGCTGTGGCAAGAAGGTTTGCTGTGTCTGTCAACGTAGTGTCCAGAGCATGGAGGCGCTACCAGGAGACAGGCCAGTACATCAGGAGACGTGGAGGAGGCCGTAGGAGGGCAACAACCCAGCAGCAGGACCGCAACCTCCGCCTTTGTGCAAGGAGGAACAGGAGGAGCACTGCCAGAGCCCTGCAAAATGACCTCCAGCAGGCCACAAATGTGCATGTGTCTGATCAAACGGTCAGAAACAGACTCCATGAGGGTGATATGAGGGCCCGACGTCCACAGGTGGGGGTTGTGCTTACAGCCCAACACTGTGCAGGACGTTTGGCATTTGCCAGAGAACACCAAGATTGGCAAATTTGCCACTGGCGCCCTGTGCTCTTCACAGATGAAAGAAGGTTCACACTGAGCACATGTGACAGACGTGACAGAGTCTTGAGACGCCGTGGAGAACGTTCTGCTGCCCGCAACATCCTCTAGCATGACCGGTTTGGCATTGGGTCAGTAATGGTGTGGGGTGGCATTTCTTTGGAGGGCCGCACAGCCCTCCATGTGCTCGCCAGAGGTAGCCTGACTGCCATTAGGTACCGAGATGAGATCCTCAGACCCCTTGTGAGACCATATGCTTGTGCGGTTGGCCCTGGGTTCCTCCTAATGCAAGACAATGCTAGACCTCATGTGGCTGGAGTGTGTCAGCAGTTCCTGCAAGACGAAGGCATTGATGCTATAGACTGGCCCGCCCGTTCCCCAGACCTGAATCCAATTGAGCACATCTGGGACATAATGTCTCGCTCTATCCACCAATGTCACGTTGCACCACAGACTGTCCAGGAGTTGGCAGATGCTTTAGTCCAGGTCTGGGAGGAGATCCCTCAGGAGACCGTCCGCCACCTCATCAGGAGCATGCACAGGCGTTGTAGGGAGGTCATACAGGCACGTGGAGGCCACACACACTACTGAGCCTCATTTTGACTTGTTTTAAGGACATTACATCAAAGTTGGATCAGCCTGTAGTGTGTTTTTCCACTTTAATTTTGAGTGTGACTCCAAATCCAGACCTCCATGGGTTGAAAAATTTGATTTCCATTTTTTTATTTTTGTGTGATTTTGTTGTCAGCACATTCAACTATGTAAAGAACAAAGTATTTCAGAAGAATATTTAATTAATTCAGATCTAGGATGTGTTATTTTTGTGTTCCCTTTAAAGTGGAAAAACACACTACAGGCTGATCCAACTTTGATGTAATGTCCTTAAAACAAGTCAAAATGAGGCTCAGTAGTGTGTGTGGCCTCCACGTGCCTGTATGACCTCCCTACAACGCCTGTGCATGCTCCTGATGAGATGGCGGACGGTCTCCTGAGGGATCTCCTCCCAGACCTGGACTAAAGCATCTGCCAACTCCTGGACAGTCTGTGGTGCAACGTGACGTTGGTGGATAGAGCGAGACATGATGTCCCAGATGTGCTCAATTGGATTCAGGTCTGGGGAACGGGCAGGCCAGTCCATAGCATCAATGCCTTCGTCTTGCAGGAACTGCTGACACACTCCAGCCACATGAGGTCTAGCATTGTCTTGCATTAGGAGGAACCCAGGGCCAACCGTACCAGCATATGGTCTCACAAGGGGTCTGAGGATCTCATCTCGGTACCTAATGGCAGTCAGGCTACCTCTGGCGAGCACATGGAGGGCTGTGCGGCCCTCCAAAGAAATGCCACCCCACACCATTACTGACCCAATGCCAAACCGGTCATGCTGGAGGATGTTGCAGGCAGCAGAACGTTCTCCACGGCGTCTCCAGACTCTGTCACGTCTGTCACATGTGCTCAGTGTGAACCTGCTTTCATCTGTGAAGAGCACAGGGCGCCAGTGGTGAATTTGCCAATCTTGGTGTTCTCTGGCAAATGCCAAACGTCCTGCACGGTGTTGGGCTGTAAGCACAACCCCCACCTGTGGACGTCAGGCCCTCATATCACCCTCATGGAGTCTGTTTCTGACCGTTTGAGCAGACACATGCACGTTTGTGGCCTGCTGGAGGTCATTTTGCAGGGCTCTGGCAGTGCTCCTCCTGTTCCTCCTTGCACAAAGGTGGAGGTAGCGGTCCTGCTGCTGGGTTGTTGCCCTCCTACGGCCTCCTCCACGTCTCCTGATGTACTGGCCTGTCTCCTGGTAGCGCCTCCATGCTCTGGACACTACGCTGACAGACACAGCAAACCTTCTTGCCACAGCTCGCATTGATGTGCCATCCTGGATAAGCTGCACTACCTGAGCCACTTGTGTGGGTTGTAGACTCCGTCTCATGCTACCACTAGAGTGAAAGCACCGCCAGCATTCAAAAGTGACCAAAACATCAGCCAGGAAGCATAGGAACTGAGAACTGGTCTGTGGTCACCACCTGCAGAACCACTCCTTTATTGGGGGTGTCTTGCTAATTGCCTATAATTTCCACCTGTTGTCTATCCCATTTGCACAACAGCATGAGAAATTGATTGTCACTCAGTGTTGCTTCCTAAGTGGACAGTTTGATTTCGCAGAAGTGTGATTGACTTGGAGTTACATTGTGTTGTTTAAGTGTTCCCTTTATTTTTTTGAGCAGTGTATATAGGCGTAATATATATATAGGGATAATAATATATAGGGGTCCCTGAGTAGAGAGGACGCTACTGCGCCCGTCTCTATACCTAGATGTCACCTGCTGGCTCTATAATAAAAAACTGTTTAGTTTGTTAATGGCCCACCCTGTTGAGGGGCCGACCGGTGGATTTACCTGTTCCCCTGCGCTCCAGTCCGAGCCTAAAATAGAAGGCAGTAGGTAGGTAGGTACTGTAGGTGGCCTCAATACCACTGAACATTCACGTGCAGATCTGTGCTGACACCACGCTTTCAGCCGGTCATTCCTGCCTCAGGCCGTTGCTGTAAACTTTCCATGGTTCCAGTCAGTTGCAGAGTTTTACGCTCTGTCAAACAATCAGGAATAAAGCCGCCACATTCCCCGTTAATTCATCCGGAAAATATTTGCACGCCATAAAGAAAAAATTTAATAAGCTGAATATATGAAGAGCCGTAAAAACAGCAATAATAAATCGGTAGTTTTGTAGGCTTTATGCAGAAGCTAAGGTATGAGAATAGATCAGGCGTGCCCCGGCGAGCCTTGTATGCGCTATCATTACTATTACTCTTGTACTGGCTGTTTACTTAATGGGGTTTTATGGCAAAAAGCAGGGAGTTTATCTTGAGGCAGTAGGAGATCTATAAAAACGCTCTTTTAAAAATTCCCTCACTGCTCGTATATTCTTGTTTAGCGATGACAAATGGAGCGGCAGCATATTTCCCCTGTGCGATATTAATATTGCGCTTTTCCTCCTATCGGGCAGTAGTCGGTTTATGTACTTTTGTAATCTACGTCCCTTATGGGAATTGATGTGCGGCTCTATCCGGAGTAAATGTATTACTGGGATATCTGAAGTCGGCTCTGCAGTCCATATATTTCAGCCGCTGCGGAGTGTAATGCTGCTATATGGCGGCGTCATTGTGCTTCTCGGTAATACAGATTTTTTTTTCTCCGTGGTCTAATGTTGTCCTTGTGCATCCCTACAGGTAATGGCGTCGTCATACATCTGCCAGGACTGTTTGAGGAGGCGGAAAAAAACGAAAAGAAAGGTAAAAATCATGGCTGTAAAATATACCGCCGGCCGAAAAGACTGGGTTCAAGGTAAAAAAAGAGATAAAATCTTACAATACTGATGGAACATAATACCTTACTGTGCCTATGGATGGCATAGAAAGGGGTCCCCCGAGCACCAGAGGATTCTCCAGTGGGCCATAGCTATGACCACATTGGACTCCTAGTAAAACAGGGCCTTATATACACAGAGGGTGGCCCTCAGAATCATTTCCTCTGGTGAGCCCAAGAGACTTCAGTCCGACGCTGCCCCCGAAAATATTCAACTAACAGAATTGCTCTGGGTCTTGTGGACCTGGCTGAGGCTTATCTGAATGGTTGGCGTGCAATACTACATTTCACCTCTAGTGGCCGCTGCAGGAGAAACGTATGGCATGGGGTTGCGGTAGCTGAGCCACTGTTAAAGGGGTTGTAAAAAATGAAAATCAGCCATCCTACAGTACATGACGATCTCTTTCTAACAAAGCTAGAACCAGCCCTGTACCTCACATGGATCCAGAGATCTCCACATTCACTGCGCCAAACGCTTTGCTAGACTATCTGCAGCTTGGCAGCTCAGGGGTCATGCTCTTTCTGCTGCAGCTTTCCCCCTATAACTGTCACAGCTTCTAACAGAACATATGGCTAGTGGTAGTTGAAGATTTCAACTGAGCGTGTGCGACCAGATCAGTGAGACGGTCAGAAAATAAGGAAAAGAACAAACAGCAGGTGGCGCTATACAGATACAATTTATTGAATAGCTCACTGGCTATAGTACATTTTTAATTACATGCAATTAAGAAAGTATTCAGATCCAGATGCTGGAATTTTCCATCAGGGTATTATTACATATTTATTATATTATTTTCTGGTGCCCTTTACATTGAGAGAGGTTACACTATAATACAGTGTGCACAGCCCCTTTCATGTCTATACGGTTTTTTCAATTCTAGTGTCCGTTTTTCCCATGTTACTACGTGCACTATGGTTAAACTGTAAATTATTTACAGGTTTAAAAGACTGGGAGGACAGACTGATCATATCTGACCGAGCTCACATCGGTAAGCGCCGGGAGAACACAACACGGACGTAAATCAACACATATAACATACGTGTGTCTCAGTGATGTCCTCATGTTTGTCCCCCGCACAGTGTGTGACTTCCACCAGGCAGTCGACGGCCTCCAAGAAGTCCAGAGACAAGCTCAAGACGGGAAAAAGTAATTATATTACAATGTCTTTTCTTAAGCTTAAAAAAGATTATAAGAAGTAATAGCGGATGTGATGTCAGCCAAAAATGGAGGAGACACAAGACCCTTCCTGTAATGTCAGATTCTCCGTACAATGTTAGGGGTCATTCACATGTCTGTATTAAAGGGGCTGTCCGGGCATTTTACTATTGATGACCTATCCTCAGGATATCCACCCGGCAGCCCCCGCCGATCAGCTATACGGGGAGACAAGCCGTCTCCTCATACAGCTGATCCGGCACCCCCTGAGGATAGGTCATCACTAGTAAAAAGCTCGAACAGCCACTTTAAAAATCGCCCATATTGCGGCTGCTACACACAGACACAGTGTTGGCTACCTCCTCCTCCTCCACCACCGCTTCTACCTACACCGCCACATCCACCGCCTCCTCAACCTCCTACTCCACTTTGACCTTCGCCTCCTAGTTCATTTCCCTATCCACATTTGTTTGCAGGGCAATTGTCCTGCTCTTACCCCCATTTGACTTCCTTTTGCAGCCCTCTAGCCCGTACTATGTCTTTTTTACAGGCATTTTTGTGCCCCAAAGTTCGGGTCCCCAATGGGGTTCGGGGTCAAGTTCGAGTCCCGAACCGGAACTTTGAGGCAAAGTTCGGCCGAACCAGGCGAACCCGAACTTCCAGGTGTTCGCTCATCCCTATCAACGACCCCTCTTTAGTAACTATAACCTGTAATATTATTACACTCCAGAGATACATCCAGGCCCCTCGGACTCTTTTAGTGAACTCCCCATCACCACCTCCTCAGGCAGAGGGTTCCATAGTCTCACTGCTCTTACAATATTAGACACTTCATACAATATAACACATTTCATTAAAAAGGACATTATATAAAATATGACGCTCCATACAATAGACATAGTCAAGTCACATTATTATGACTAGAGATGTTATGAAATTCGTTCACGCTTCTTTGGTGGTAAAAGCAGAATTGCGTTATGGACTCCCCTGCCTAAAGGAAACGGGACCGATCCGTTTTGCAGCCCATAGACTTCTATTATGACGGAATTAATAACGGAATGCCTCTAAAGGCATTCCGTTATGCATTCCATCATAGAATTGCGTTATGGTCCGTGGTAACGGAATCCATAATACAATTCACCTTTTACCACCAAACGAAGCGTGAACGAATTTCCAGATATGAAATTTGCTCATCTCTAATTATGACCATCAGCTAATATCCAGAGTAACGGCCGTGTGCAGCACGTACAGCAGTTACACAGGCTGGGGATGACTCCATAAGGTTCTGGTGGGTTGTCACAGGTTTCTGTAGCCATGCTGACTGCAGTGCAGCTGCTGGAGGGTACGTGGGGGAGAATCCATAGAGAGAACACAACCATTGAGGTGGACCAAGGATGGTCAATTGAGTTCAGATCTGGGGGCCAGAGTAGAACTTGGATTTCTTGGTCATGCTCTTCCAACCAATGTCAGACATTTCTAGCTGTGTGACATGTCGCATTGTCTTGCTGGAAGGTCCCATCCAACCTAGGGAAGACAATCAGCATGTATGGGTGAACTTGATCTGCAAGGATGGATTCATACCCAAGTGTGTTAAGATTGCCTTCCACATGGATGAATGGCCCAGAGAATGCCACAAAAACCTTCCCCAGATCATAACGCTGCCTCATCTTCCAGCAATGGTTGCAGGGTGTTTGTTCTCTGATGTTTCTTGTCTGACACGTCCATCCATTCGATGAAGCAAAAATATGTGATTCATCGAAGAAGTCAACCCTTTGTCATTCAGCGGAGGTCCAATTCCAGTACTGCCGCGAAAACTGAAGTCTTTTCTGCTGATGCAACTTTGTTAACAGAGGTGCAGTAACCATCTGTCTGTTTTGGAGCCCCATGGGCATTAGGGTTCACTGAACTGTTGTCTGGTAGCCCCTCCTGGATCCTGGACGGCTACAGGGATCCTAACATCAAACGTTGTATTTTGTAGGTTCATAAACCTGGCACGTCAGTTTCAGTCAATTTTCCCGACTTTGGAGGTCGATATAGAAGGACAGCTGAAGATATGCTGCTGGCCATGACACAGGAGGTCCATTAGTGATGAGAGAATCGATCCGGATTTTAGGGAAATTTCGATTTGCCATGAAGCTGAATTTCCTTGTGCTTCGTGGTAGCAAATCAATTTTCCCTGAAATGGCTGTAAAAAATTAGTCAAAATCATAGTTACCTCATTCATTTGATCGAAAGAGCCGGCCGCGGCCATCTTGATTGAAGATCCCATGTGAAATCCCGTGCGAGGTGACATATGACGCGTTGGATCTTTAATCAAGATGGCGGCAACCGGCTCTTCGCCCTCAAATGGATGAGGTATGATTTTTTATTTTATTTTACACTTTAATATTAATGTCAGATGCCGCAATCAGCTATGATTGCGGCATCTGAGGGGTTCAATGATGGGCGGCAATTTTTTTTGTAAAATTCGGCAAAGGAGCCAAATCAAATTTTGCCATTCTTCGCTCATCTCTAATGTCCGTCACGCCAGGGTTTGCACCATCTTGCCTTTGCTGTAACTGATAAGTCCAGTGTATTAATATCTTCTAATTCTCGCTTCCTTTTCTTCTTAGCATAGGCACTACGAAGAAAGGCATCGGACCAACATACTCATCAAAAGCGTCACGCACGGGTCTCCGAGTTTGCGACCTGCTTTCAGATTTCGATGAGTTTTCATCCAGGTCCGGTATAACTTTTTATTTTCTCGTTATTTTTTCATTATGATTTTCGAACACAAAAAGCCATTGCATGGCAAAGCCACATATCCATTCACCAAGGCTAGGCTTGATGGGCCGCCGTGTAGTGGTCGTGACAAGTTACTGCAGCATATTCTTAGATATATGTAAAAGCTTACTGACAAGACAACCAATGCACTTCCGTTATGCGTCCACTAAGCGTTGTCACCCATCTTTCCTAGAGTACTGTGTAGTAGATCTATCTAGTTATCATATGTAATGGTACGTGACCAGGATATGTATCCATGCATAACTAGTGGAGGCATAACCAGAAGCTCCTGGGCCCAAAGCGAAATCTGTAGCAGCCCCCTCCCCACATGTGCCCTTTATAATAATCGTAGTGAGGACTCTGGACCCCTCAAACACACCTTCTGCACCCCATATATCTACGCCTCTGACAACTAGACATTCTGAATTCTAACAGAGCAGGTTGATCACAATTATAGGGTCTGTACCGGCAGCCATATTGATTAGCACTCAGTTTTCCCAGGGCAGAAATGACTGAACAGCTGGATAAGACACAGGATAAGTGAGTAAAGCACCTTGGAATGATGGATCCTGGACGGCTACAGGGATCCTAACGTCAAACGTTGTATTTTGTAGGTTCAAAATCCTGGCACATCAGCATCAGTCAATGTTTCCAACTCTGGAAGTCGATATAGAAGGACAGCTGAAGAAACTGAAGGTAAGGGTCATCTCTCTGTGAGACCATTCGTGGAATACAAGCTGGGAGGGAAAGTGCCGTCTCCGCAATCCAACTACCAATAATCATCCCACAAATAGAGGAAGGTTTATAATACAGCAGCCTGCCATAATGAGCCTGGAATAGTCCGATATCAAACTTCTAAATCTCTCTAATGTTACAGATTTATGCCGAGAAGATACGGCCAATGGTCCGAGATGGTGTGTACTTCATGTATGAAGCTCTTCACAGCTCCTCAAAGAAGATTCTGGTGGAAGGAGCTAATGCTGCACTACTTGACATTGACTTTGGTTGGTAAAAAAAATCCTAATTATGTAGATAGATAGATAGATAGATAGATAGGTGAATAGATATGAGATAGATAGTGTGGGGACTCGCTCTGGTAGGCAGCTTAGCGGACGCGGTATAGAGGCAACCACAAAGTCTTTAACTTAAACAGTTCAGTGTTTTATTCACACTTAAAGGGGTATTCTCATCACGCAGTTTCATACTTACCTGCTCCCGGCGCGCTGTCCACTTCCTGGTTTCGGCAGGGGGCGGGCTCCATCTTGATTGAAGTCTTCTCCCGGCTGGGCCGCTCGCTGGACTGAACGCGCACGCCTCCGCGCATACGCCCTGGTGACTTCTTCCTGGCAAGTATACTATACTGGCCAGGAAGAAATCACCATAGCGCATGCGCGGCCTCGGCGTGCGCTTTCGGGACTGCACGCGGCCGGCCGGGAGAAGAGAAGAAGTCGTCTGCTAAGCGCGGCCACCGCGATTCCTGAGAAGAGCGGTGGCCGTAACCAGGGGAGACGGAAGACAACAGTCAGGTAAGTATATGTTTCTTTTCTTCTAAGGGGTGGGAATTAGTTAATTAAATATATTTAGAAAAATGAACACTGTTAAATCATTAACAGATTTAACAGTGATCATTAAGATGGGAATACCCCTTTAATTAAAAGCAAAAAGTGACATTTTGCAGTCTAGGTGTTTGTTCACACCATGAAAAGTCCACAGAACAAAAAACCTTCACCTGGTTTGCAGTTTCTCCACCTGTGGTCCACAGCAGGCAGTAGGGGCCTGTTTCTCAGCATGCGGCTCCCAACCCTTTTGCACGGCACAAGTTTTCAGATCCCAAAACACACAGGGACTGACAGCGCTCCACTGTCAGAGAGGAGTAATCCACACACAGCTGAGACTGCTGGCTGGGTTTGATATAGGCCAGTAAAGACCCGGCCTGGAGCGTGGGGAGAAGCCACCCACCCAGCACTTTGACTACTCCCAGTAAGAGCCGGCCCGGATCAGCTTACAGCCATACTAACAGCAAACAGTGTCAATCAGCACTAGCTGCCGCTGACCCTTAAAAAAATACCGGCTCTTACTTCATCGAGGCCAGGAACCTCAGGGACACATACCTTCCGTCAACGACGGATCTTGCGCCTTGCTACAATAGATAGACAGATACAATTTGTATTAATCCTGCTCTGCAGCCTGTATTATACTCCGAAGCTTCACTCACAATTCTGTATACTTCAGAGCTAAAATCTTGAAACATTCCTTTCTGGCTACACACAGTTTACTGAGGTGATTTGCGTTCTCGAAAGCGTCATAGTCAGTTACACATTTACAGTTAGGCTACTTTCACACCTGCGTTCGGTGCGAATCCGTCTGGTATTTGCACCGATAATTCAAACGCTTGTCTCCGTTCATAACGGATTTGCATTATTCTTTAAAAAAAAAGTCAAATTCAAAACGGATCCGTCCTGACTTACATTGAAAGTCAATGGGGGGGCGGATCCGTTTTCAAATGCACCATATCGTGTCCGTAAAAACGGATCCGTCCCCATTGACTTACATTGTAAGTCAGGACGGATCCGTTTGGCTCCGCATCGCCAGGCGGACACCAGAGCGGAATGGAGGCGGAACGGAGCCAAACTGATGCATTCTGAACGGATCCTTATCCATTCAGAATGCATTAGGGCTGAACTGATCCGTTTTGGGCCGCTTGTGAGAGCCTTGAAACGGATCTCACAGGCGGACCCCAGAAACGGCAGTGTGAAAGTAGCCTAACGTGACCTAAAAAACGACATATTCCACATGAGCTCAGCTAAGCTTGTTTCCAATAGTAACTCCAGACCAGTAGAATGTAAGTAATGCACTTACAAAGTCACTCCGTCTATTCTGCTGCATTGTGATTGTAGAGATGAGAATGAATGAACAGACTGGTCGTGCTCTCTGTGCGGAGGGTCACTGGTGTGACAGAGAGAACGCGGCTAATAACACAGTCGGCTAATAGAATAATTACACAATGATGGTTAAACGTCTCCTTTTAATGACTAGAATGCGGTTCTCCAGTAATTAGCTTGTGAGTTGCCAATATTATAAAGTATCAGGACTGTAATTAACTTATTCTTTTATTCAGTAATTTCAGGCGTCACCCAGACTCATTGTCACCGCAGACGTCGCTGATTAAATGCATGCAACGCAAATCGGGTTCAGTTCATTTACTGATGTGATTCATAGACGACAAATGTTCACAAACGATACAAAGAAAACACTTTCTGTCCCCAAACTTTTAACCCTTTCAATCCCGGGCCAGTTTTCACCTTCCTGCCCAGGCCATTTTTTGCAAATCTGACACGTGGTAATAACTTCAAAACGCTTTTTTTCCGTCACATATTGTACTTCACGACAGTGGTAAAATTGAGTCAAAAAAATTTCATTTTTATTTATAAAAAATATACCAAATTTGCCAAAAATTTGCAAATTTCAATTTCTCTACTCTTATAATAGATAGTAATAACTTCCAAAAATAGTTATTACTTTACATTCCCCATATGTCTACTTCATGTTTGGATCATTTTGTGAATGCCATTTTATTTTTTGGGGACGTTAGAAGGCTTAGAAGTTTAGAAGAAAATCTTGAAATTTTTCAGAAAATTTCCAAAACCCACTTTTTAAGGACCAGTTCAGGTCTGAAGTCACTTTGTGAGGCTTACATAATAGAAACCACACAAAAATGACCCCATTTTAGAAACGACACCCCTCAAGGTATTCAAAACTGATTTTTACAAACTTTGTTAACCCTTTAGGTGTTCCACAAGAATTTATGGAAAATTTTAGATGAAATTTCTGAATTTCACTTTTTTGGTTTATTTTCCATTTTAATCAATTTTTTTCCGCTAACAAAGCAAAGGTTAACAGCCAAACCAAACTCAATATTTATTGCCCTGATTCTGTAGTTTACAGAAACACCCCATATGTGGTCGTAAACTGCTGTACGGGCACACGACAGGGCGCAGAAGGAAAGGAACGCCATATGATTTTTGGAAGGCAGATTTCACTGGGATAATATTAAGCTGCCATGTCACATTTGAAGACCCCCTGATGCATCCCTAGAGTAGAAACTCCAAAAAAGTGACCCCATTTTGGAAACTACGGGATAAAATGTCAGTTTTGTTGGTACTATTTTAGGGTACATATGATTTTTGGTTGCTCTATGTTACACTTTTTGTGAGGCAAGGTAACAAAAAATTAGTTTTTTATTTTTTGTTATTTACAGTGTTTATCTGACAGGTTAGATCATGTGGTATTTTTATAGAGCAGGTTGTTACAGACATGGCAAATACCAAATATTGTTGTTTGTTTCAGTTTTACATAATAAAGCATTTTTGAAAAAAATGTTTTTTTTGTGTCTCCATAGTCTGAGAGCCATAGTATTTTTTTTTTTTACGGCGATTGTCTTAGGTAGGATCTAATTTTTTGCGGAATGAGATGGTGGTTTGATTGGTATGATTTTGGGGTGTGTATGACTTTTTGATCGCTTGCTATTACACTTTTTGTGATGTAAGGTGACCAAAAAAATGGCTTTTTGACACGGTTTGTATTTTTATTTTTTTACAGTGTTCACCTGAGGGTTAAGTCATGTGATATTTTTATAGAGCAGGTTGTTATGGACGCGGCCATACCTAATATGTATAATTTTTTTTATTTATTTAAGTTTTACACAATAATATCTTTTTTGAAACAAAAAAAAACAAGAATCATGTTTTAGTGTCTCCATAGTCTGAGAGCCATAGCTTTTTTATTTTTTGGGCGATTGTCTTAGGTAGGGTATCATTTTTGTTGTTACGGACGCGGCAATACCTATTTTTTTTTTTACATTTAGCACAATAAAAGCAGTTTTGAAACAAAAAAAATCATGTTTTAGTGTCTCCATAGTCTGAGAGCCATAGTTTTTTATTTTTTGGAGCGATTGTCTTAGGTTGGGGCTCATTTTTTGCAGGCTGAGGTGACCGAGTGGTGCTATTTTGGGGGGTATACGCCTTTTTGATCGCTTGGTGTTGCACTTTTAGTGATGTAAGGTGACCAAAAAATGTTTTTTTAGCACAGGTTTTATTTTTTTTATGGTGTTCACCTGAGGGGTTAGGTCATGTGATATTTTTATAGAGCGGGTCGATATGGACGTGGCGATACCTAATTTACTTCATTTTGGGAAAAGGACGCTTTTTTTTTTTACTTAAAACTTTGAATTTTTTTGTAAAACTTTATTTTTTAAACTTTTTTTTTTACACTTTCTTTTTTGTCCCATTCTGGGACTTTTGGGGGTCTGATCCCCTTTACAATGCATCACAATACTTCTGTATTGTCATGCATCGGCTGTAAGTGTATTATACACTGTAATACACTTACAGCCTGCTTGCCTGTGAGATCCAGTCACAGCAGCGCGGGGAACCGATGGAAGCTCTCTCCCTCCCTCCACACATTGCACGTTCCGTGGTCAGCGCTGACCGCGGCACATTAAGGGTTAATGCGCCGACATCAATGTTTTCACCGATGCCGGCGCATACAGCAGGGGTCCGGCTATCAGTGACTGCTGGACCCCTGCAGCTGATCAGGTGGGCGCAGCTCCTGCACCCACCCGATCAGCCCTGCGTAATAGTACAGCACGGGCGGCAAGTCACGTCCCGCTGGACCGTACTATTACGGCGTTGGTCGGGAAGGTGTTAAAAGAAGATACATTATTATTTATTAAAGCGCCATTCATTCCATAGCGCTGTACATATGATAAGGGTGCACATACATAATACAGACAAATGCAATAGGCATGAACAAGACGAGTTACAAACTGGTACAGAAGGGGAGAGGGCCCTGCCCACAAGAGCTTACCATCTACACAGAACAACAGTAGGACACAGTAGCTGAGGGTAAAGCTGGTTGTACGGGATATAGCGGCAGCAGCGTTACTGCAGGTTGCAGGCTTGTCTGAAGTGGTGGGTTTTCAGGTTTCTTTTGAAGGTTTCAACAGTAGGTGAGCATCTGATATGTTGGGGCAGAGACATGGGCGTAGCTAAAGACTCATGGGCCCTGGTGCAAGAGTTCAGCTTCTGCTATCAGACCCCCATTTCACATCCTCAGACCCCCTTATCCAGGGGTGCATCTAGCCTTTCTGCTGCCTGGGGCAAAAACTAAATGAAAGCACTCATTGCCCATGGCCCTTTCCGCTGCCCCCCTGTTGCCCCTACTTGGTGCTGCCTGAGGCGATCGCCTCACCTGGCCTCATTGGTGGTGCGCCCCTGCCCTTATCAGATCCTCAGATCATCAGACCCCCATATCGTATCCTTAGACCCTCCATATCAGACCTCAGATCAGACCCCAATATCAGACCATAGATCAGACCCCCATATCAGATCTCAAACCAGAGTCAGACCCCCATATCAGACCTCAGATCAGAGTCAGACCCCCATATCAGACATCAGATCAGACCTAAAATAAATAAATTAACTTATCTTACCTCTCCTACTCCACCGGTCCTCTGCAGATCCGGCGTCCTCTCCTGCAGTCCCTGCTTGCTGGTCTTCTCCGGGCCCACGCAGTACTGTGATGCTGTACGCATCAGGAAACCGCAGCACGGCCCGGAGGAGACCAAGGAGGATGAGTACAGCGCTTCACTTCCTGCTTCTCTTGCATACTACAGTAGTGAGCGCCTTCATGATGGAAGAGTTCACTAGTAATTGCTTTATAAGACGCACTGCGTCTTATAAAGTGAAAGATACCGCAATTGGCAGTAGATTTCTGTCAGGAGGACCCTGTGGGCCCTCCTGGCTTAGGTGCCCAGTCACAATTGCAACCACTGCGACCCTTATAGCAACCTACTGGCTAGAGAGTTCCAGAGTATGGAAGATGCACGGGATAAATCTTGTAGGCAATTGTGGGAAGAGCAGATTAGAAAAGGAGGTCTTGTGAGGATCGAAGATTGAGCGTGGGAATGTAAAGGGAGATCAGGTGACAGATCTATGGAGGGGACAGGTTGTGGACAGCCTTGTATGTCATAGAGTTTTGTACTGGATTCTCTGGGCAATGAGGAGCCAATTAAGGGACTGGCAGAGAGAACAGACATGAGAGTAACGGGGGGGGAGGTGGATTAGTCGTGCGTCAGAGTTGAGAATAGATTGGAGGCGTGTGAGGGTGCTAGATGGGAGGCCACAGAGGAGGATGTTGCAGTAGTCTAGGCAGGAGATGATGAAGGCATGTACAAGCATTTTTGCACACTCTGGATTGTGCAGATCCAAAAGATAATTTTGAGTAGGAGGTGGTGGAAAGGTCTTGGATGTGCAGTTTGAAGGACTGAGCAGAATCTAAGGTAACCCCTAGGCAGCGGACTTGGTTGGCCGGGGAGAGAGTGTGCAGCCTCTCATTTCCTAGTCCTTTAGGACCTACACCGATCAGCAGAGAGAAGAGGCCACACTGTGCTCTAGTTTCAACAAGAATTACAACTGCCTGCGAGACCCATAAGTGCATTTTGGAGTCAAGAAACGCCATGTGTGAAGGAGACCTAAAGGAGATTTCCACTTTGGATCACTTTTGAGTGCACGTCTCTAGTGACGAGCTAATCAGGGAACACTGCTGGGAACGCTCACAGCCTTTCTAAGGTTACAGCTCAGAAAGGGTGCAGCTCTCTTCCTGTAACTGCCACAGCTTCTAACAGAACATATGGCTGGTGGCAGTTGAAGACTTCAACTGAGCACGTTCAACCAGCTCAATGAGACGGACAAAAAAATAAGGAAAAGAACAAACACCAGGTGGCGCTATACAGATATATTTTATTGAATATCTCACTGGCTAGTCTAAATTTTTAATCACAAGCAATTACAAAAGTATTCAGATCCAGGTGCTGGTTTGGAAAATGTAGAATATGTGTTGTGACACAATTCCTTTAAACAGTCCCATATGGACAACCCTTTTCCAAATATATAATTTTTTTGTATTTATTTTGATGATGATTATTATATATGTGCATCCTTATCTGCAGGTACATACCCTTTTGTGACATCGTCAAACTGTACAGTGGGAGGCGTCTGCACCGGGCTTGGAATCCCCCCTCAGAATGTAGGGGAAGTGTACGGTGTGGTTAAAGCGTATACCACTAGAGTGGGCATAGGAGCTTTCCCAACAGAACAAATAAATGTGAGTATGCTGAGACGGCAGAATTGTACGATACATTTTACATTACAAGAAATTAGGAAAATTACATTAGATTTAGGGAGAACAGTCCACTGACCCTTTTGCTTCCATTGCAAGCCACCCACTGGACCCATGTACATGGGGGGGTCACCTGCATAAATAGCTTTACCTATACCATCCCCCTTCTCCCTGCCTTGGATTAGCAGTGCCGCTGGAGCTATGTCATTATGAATTACGCAAACCCCATTGAAATCCATGGGACATCTGTGCAATTTGTGTATAAACCAGGTCGTAGCAGGCAGCTCTCTACTAATTAATAATGGGGCTCTGGTCTATTTCATCTACGAGCGAAGAGGCCATCTAACGTAGACCACCCATTGAATAGCTAATTGGGGGCATCCAACTGCTTGAACCTTAAAGGGATTCTCTGCTTTGGATAATCCATACTTGTTAGATGGGTCCCTTGACAATGAGCAGATCATATGCAGTAAACCCCGCTGATCGGTTGTTATCGATGGGGAACCTGGCAGTAATTGTTTGATTTCCCTGCAGCGCCACCAGAGGGGAAATGAAGCATTACATGGTGCCTATTCATAAGAATGGGTTGCCTATGTAACACAGGACAGCACAGGTCCTCCAGATTGAGAGACACTCTTACAACGAATCCTGAAAAGAAGACCCCCCCCCCCCCCCTCTATTTAATTAACTTATTAAAGGGGCTATGCCATGAGTAATGCAAAAATAAAAATCTGTTATCATATAGTACATGGCAATCTCTTTTTAACAAATTTAGAACCAGCCTTGTACCTCACATGGATCCAGAGATCTCCACTTTCATTGCTATAATTGCTCTGCTAGGCTTATTTCAAGCTGGGAGGCCAGGAGGTGTGCATTTTCTCAGGATGAAGGGGGCATGTCCTTTCTGCTGTAGCTGAAGGATGGAACTGAGCATGTATGTCAACCTCCGTGAGCTGGACAGAGAATTTGGAAAAAGGGCAAACAGCAGGTGGCGCTATACAGATAGATTTAAGTGAATAACTCAGTGACTATATTCAATATTTACTTACGTGCAATTACAAAGGTATTCAGTTCCAGGTGCTGGTTTGAAAAATGTAGAATATTTTTTTGTGGGATGACCACCTTAAAGTGAAGGGTGAGGGCAATATTTTACGCAGCTTACTTCTTTAGCTAACACAAGGTCCACCAATTACAATCAATGGGCCAACCTTGTGTCTTCCAAGTGATGTCAAGCATGGCTGAGGGGAGCCAAAGGGACACTGGGTGTACCTGGAAGAGCTCTACAGTCCCTTTGTTTTAAAGATCATACATTTAGAGCCAAGGCGAATTGGCCATAGACCCTACAAGGAAATTTCCCGGTGGGCTGGCGCATTGGGGGGTCACCCAAGCCCTCTTCACGGCCACCAGTCGGGTACATAAGGATCTGATTCTCTGCTATGGACCCTCCTGGATTCAGTTGAATACTGTACTGTGGCGCAGGTGGCAGTATTATGTGCTGCACTGTGATACTTGGTTCTGATGGGGCGGCATATTGTTTTGCACTATGGTATCACTGACTCTGCCTACTTCTGTTGTCCCTGCCTACATATTTTGCTCTGACTTCTGTCAATTTGGACCCACCTACAACATGGGCTGACTTTTAGTTTTTTTTCCCCGTGCCACTTTATGTTTCCAGGCTGCCCCTGTAGTCCGCCCCTGTTTAGCGCAAATCCTGTTGAATTTTCATTGAAAACAGATTTAAACTTATAGACAAACTCTGAAATCCTGTTCCAGCCATTTTTTTTAGGTAGACGAATGTAGTGAAGGTTTAATTTAGGTCCTCATTGAACACTTTGTCCTTTTTGTCTTTCTCAGGACATCGGCAACCTCCTTCAGACTCGTGGTCACGAATGGGGAGTAACCACAGGGCGGAAAAGGAGATGTGGCTGGTTAGACCTGGTCATTTTAAGATATGCCCACATGATCAATGGCTTCACTGTGTAAGTCTGTCTATAGGTGAATTCACGTATAAAGTAAACACCACTGCAAACACATACAATTTTAGACACCAATTTCTTTTTCTTTTAAAAACTATTTTATTCGTATTTCATGGCGTTGATGGTGAGTACAAGCTGTTATCTCAATGTAAAATTCTCCTGCGGATTTCAGCGTCCTCAGTCTGCAGCAGTTGTGTAGCATTCAGAGAAGACCACATTGCCCATTTCGAAAAATAATCTGCTTTTACCTATAATTAGAAAGAAAATGTCTGCACTTTAGGCTCACTAGGCTTAAATACATCACATGACCTTAACACAACTTCTCTAACTCCAACATGTGGGACAATTGCACTTGAAAGAGTTTTCAGAAAAAGCAGTCATCTGTGGACATGAGGAATAACACTATATCTGACCATCATATGGCCTGCCCTGCCACAGGGGGCAGTATTGCACCTTTCCTGGGCCCTCCTGCTTCTGCTAAATATGTGTGGACATGAGGAATAACACTATATCTGACCTTCATATGGCCTCCATTTATCAGCAGTTTTCCCCTATGTAGGCTCCATCTCTAATTGTTTTACCTGAACTAGTGGTTGTAGACTAGCTGCTATGATGTCTCCCATACACAGCACACATAAATAAAATGGGATCCTGCTCCCCTAATCTCTATTCAGACATATATAGAAGCAGCAGCAGCAGCATGGAGGACAGTGTAGCTGTTACTCCAGCACTGGAGTAAGTCAGTAGAAGCAGCAGCAGCATGGAGGACAGTGTAGCTGTTACTCCAGCACTGGAGTAAGTCAGTAGAAGCAGCAGCATACCTTTGGGAATATGGGGCACATTTATTAAGTCCGGCATTATAGACGCCCATCTTAGTAAAGCACTTTAGCTGGCGGTGGGTCTGCCGAAGTTATGAAGTGGCGCCAGTTTTAAATGTAAGACAGCTTCCTAGCTGTGTTACATTTAATCCATTTTCTACGCCTAAAACCCGCCCGTCCCCTTCCCCGCCATGCCCACTATTTCAGACCCGGCGTGAGCGGGGGCGAAGTCGCAGATAGAGGCGCAGCTAACTGTTGTGCCGCCATCTGCACCTGAAATACGCCTAATTTAGGTGTATTCCCGCTTAGTAAATGACCCCCTATGTGTTTCTGTCACTCTGTAGCAGCTCCCTGCTCCTCCTCCCTTCCCCATATAGCCCTATGGGCAGAAGCTGTGACCTGGCCTCTCAATGTATGAATGGATTCCTGTGATTTTATCAGTGACTAGAGAGTGAATCAATGTAGGGGGTATGGGGATGAGAGGAGTCTGGTAAGTGGAGAAAGAGGCGTTTATCTGCTATAAGATATATTACAAAGTTTATCTTTATATTTGCTTAGGTTAAAATGTAATGTATTAAACAATTTGATTTGTATTTTCAGCTTGGCGCTCACAAAACTGGATATTTTAGACACTCTGGATGAGATTAAAGTTGGTGTAGCGTACAGACTCAATGGGAAGAGAATCCCATACTTTCCAGGTTTGTGATTTTCGAATCTTTTGATAGACGCAGTCCTATGTGGTTGCAAAGCAAGATTTAAAAATACATGCACCTCAATGGCAGTGCAAATTATTTTTGCTCTTAAAATGCTGGTACCCTTTAATCCATGTGAACGATGGCACAAAGATTAGGGCAGCCGTGACAAGGCGGCCACATTCTAACCTCCTGTCTGTTATGTCTTATTTTTATAGCAAATCAAGAAATTTTACAGAAGGTAGAAGTAGAATATGAAGTGATGCCAGGCTGGAAGAGTGACACCACAAGTGCCAGAAAATGGGAAGAGCTTCCTGCCAAGGCACAGAACTATATCAGATTTGTAGAAAACCACATCGGAGTGCCAGGTAGGTGCACCTACCTGGACCCCCAAAAATTTTGTGGAAGGCCAGGAATGTTATAAAAAAAAAAAAAAGAGAATCCTTACTTACCTGCTTAATCCCCGGGGCCAATGTTTCCAGTACGCTCGGTGGTCGGTTATTCGGTGATGATGTGCCTGACTACTCACTGTGACAACCAAAACCAACCACAGGCCTCAGTAGTCACTTGAAGTAGTCAAGTGTGTCATCACAAGACCACCGTTGCAGCAAAAAAAGTGCCAGACTACCCCAGTTGGGGGACTCCTGTTTTTGCGAGAGGTACCAGCTTTATAAGGATTTCATTCTTAAAGGAGTTATCCCATAATTAATGTAAAAAAATCTGAGACCATATAGTACATGACAACCTCTATCTAACAAAGCTAGAACCAGCCCTGTACCTGACATGGGTCCAGAGATCTCCCCACTCATTTCTTCAATTGCTCTGCTAGATTTATATCAAGCTGGAAGCTCAGAAGGTGTGTCCTTTCTTCTGCAGCTCAAGGGGGAATGTCCTTTCTGCTGCAGCCCTCTCCCTATCCCTGTCAAAGACTGTAACTAAGCATGTGCGTCCACCCCTCAGTGAGGTGGACTCAGAAATAAGAAAAAGAACAAACTGTAGGTGGCGCTATGCAAATACATTTTACTGAATAACTCGGGGGGGTATACAAAATTGTTCATGACATGTAATTACAAAAGTGTTCAGATCCAGGTGCTGGTTTGAAAACAGCAGAATATTTTTTGTGGGACGATCATATAAGAAGTGACTTGAGCTTTGTTTTTACTTGCAGTTAAATGGGTTGGCGTTGGAAAATCAAGAGAGTCCATGATTGAGCTGTTCTAGAGTTCAGTACGTCGGATGCCCTCCGCCTGATTCCTGCACCCCCGCCCTGGCAGTGTCGATAGAGAATAGTGTGTACTACAGCGTATTGTGGACCCGCTGCGGGAAAGTTTTCCGACTTTGTTACAATTGGTGACAGCCTACACTTGTCTCATTAAAGCCAGTTTGCAATAACGGTGTCTGACGCTCATTTTGCAAAGTAGAACAGGATTACAGGGGTAGCTGATGGATTCAACTTACCCCCTATCCACATGATAGAGGAAAAGTGTCTTATTGGCGAGGGTGCGGCCGCTGCCAATCATGAAAACGGGGGCCCGTGCTCTCCATTAGAATGGAGTGGTGGTCGCACATGCACGCTTCCGCTCCATTCAGCTCTATGGGGCTGCAGGAGACAGTTGAGTTGAATGGAGCTGCAGACACCCATGTGTGTCTGTGGCTCCATTCAAAGGGGGAACCCGGGGCCCCTGTTCACGTGATCACATATATATATATGTGTTCTCAATGAGAAAAATTTAACAAGCTTCTGCCAGACACCTCTTTTAAAAAAAAAAAAGGGTCAGGCATATTGAGATTCCATATCTCTGTCCTTTTTTTCCAAGTTTTACATCTAATACACATTAGATGGTCGGCCGGCCCTGCCAAAATTGGTAGGTTTGGCCAATTTAGGTCTAATATGTATGACTACCTGTAGGGCTCATTCAGACGGCCGTATGAATGAGTCTGCATCCGTTCCGCAACTTTGCAGAATGGGTGCAGACCCATTCATTTCAATGGGGCCGCAAAAGTCTGCTGTCCGCGTCCGAAGTTCCGTTCTGCAGCCCCCGCAAAAAAGATAGAGCATGTCCCATTCTTTTCTGCAATCGGGGGCAAGAATATGCCTTTCTATCATAGGGCCGGCCATGTGCGGTCCGCAAAATGCGAAACGCACACGGCTGGTATCCGTGTTTTGCGGATCCTCAATTTGCAGATCAGAAAACACTTACGGTCGTGTGAATGCACCCTTCGACTGAAGACAAACAAGAGAACGTTTAACTGCCTCAGGCTTGGTTAGCCTATGCGGGGGAAATGTGTGGCGGCTTAGGGCTTCCCCGAATGATAACAGTTGATTGCAGGGTGAAGCTCTATGCAACCACATTTTCCCACTGTCTCCTTGGTACTACAAATTGTCTATTCCAGGGATGCCCAACCTGCGGAACTCGGGCTTTTGCAAAACTACAACTCCTAGCATGCCCAGACAGCCTGCAGCTATCAGCTTACAGCAGGGCATGATGGGAGTTGTAGTTTTACAACAGCTGGAGGGCCTCAGGTTGAGCATCCCTGGTCTAGTCGAATAACGCTACCCCATGACATCCATATGCCTCACTAATACACCATTATGTAAATATACGTTACATAATAGAGTGTAGGCATTCACTACAGCTCCCATTGAGGATGTCATCCAGCTTTCCTGGGTTCCAGACTGTAAAAATATATCTAGACTGGCGAGGGTTACTTATTTCTGTTCCACTTACCAGGCTCCCGTCACTTCCATTTGCCCTGTAAAAGGTAAAACATGGATCAAAAATTCTTCTCCGCACCAAATCACTATAAGGCCTCATGCACACGGCCGTTGTTTTGGTCCACATCCGAGCCACAATTTTGGCGGCTCGGATGCGGACCCATTCACTTCAATGGGGCCTGCTCCGTTCCGTGGCCCCGCCCAAAAAATATAACATGTCCTATTCTTGTCCGCGCTTTGCGAACAAGAATAGGCATTTATATTACAGGCTGTCCGTGCCATTCCGCAAATTGCGGAACGCACCCAGACGCCATCCGTGTTTTTCGGATCCGCGATTTGGGACCGCAAAACACACAACGGTCGTGTGCATGTAGCCTTAGAATAAGAAATAAAACTGGGATAAACCTGTTGGTCCATGTTATAGGCCTCGTCGTAAGCCGTCCTCCAGCGGTAAATCTCCGGTTTACCGTAAACGTCCAAAGGAATAGAGCGCAGTTTGGGGCACGTGTCTTCTGAAAACCTGACCAGAGTCTTTGGTGGGGAATTAAAACGTACGGTTCTACCTGCAATACTACAAACACGCACAACACACAGAAACAATAGAAATATATAGTTACAGAATGATTGTAAATATTTACAATGAAAGACAAAAAGAATGGAAACAGTTTTACCAGTGCCCTGTTTTATGATTGTGGGGGTATGATAGGCTCTTCTCGATATCCATGGTCAGTCAGCACCTGAAAAACAACAATAAATGGACAATAATCATGAAAATAATAATAAACCAGATCACCTTTAATATGGTAAGTACAACAATATTAATGAAAAAAAAAATATATATATATATACACTCACCTAAAGAATTATTAGGAACACCTGTTCTGTTTCTCATTAATGCAATTATCTAGTCAACCAATCACATGGCAGTTGCTTCAATGCATTTAGGGGGGTGCTCCTGGTCAAGACAATCTCCTGAACTCCAAACTGAATGTCAGAATGGGAAAGAAAGGGGATTTAAGCAATTTTGAGCGTGGCATGGTTGTTGGTGCCAGACGGGCCGGTCTGAGTATTTCACAATCTGCTCAGTTACTGGGATTTTTACGCACAACCATTTCTAGGGTTTACAAAGAATGGTCTGAAAAGGGAAAAACATACAGTATGCGGCAGTCCTGTGGGCAAAAATGCCTTGTGGATGCTGGAGGTCAGAGGAGAATGGGCCGACTGATTCAAGCTGATAGAAGAGCAACGTTGGCTGAAATAACCACTTGTTACAGCCGAGGTCTGCAGCAAAGCATTTGTGAAGCCACAACACGCACAACCTTGAGGCGGATGGGCTACAACAGCAGAAGACCCCACCGGGTACCACTCATCTCCACTACAAATAGGAAAAAGAGGCTACAATTTGCACGAGCTCACCAAAATTGGACTGTTGAAGACTGGAAAAATGTTGCCTGGTCTGATGAGTCTCGATTTCTGTTGAGACATTCAAATGGTAGAGTCCGAATTTGGCGTAAACAGAATGAGAACATGTATCCATCCTCTGATGGCTACTTCCAGCAGGATAATGCACCATGTCACAAAGCTCCAATCATTTCACATTGGTTTCTTGAACATGACAATGAGTTCACTGTACTAAAATGGCCCCACAGTCACCAGATCTCAACCCAATAGAGCATCTTTGGGATGTGGTGGAACGGGAGCTTCGTGCCCTGGATGTGCATCCCTCAAATCTCCATCAACTGCAAGATGCTATCCTATCAATATGGGCCAACATTTCTAAAGAATGCTATCAGCACCTTGTTGAATCAATGCCACGTAGAATTAAGGCAGTTCTGAAGGCAAAAGGGGGTCCAACACCGTATTAGTATGGGGGCACTAATAATTCTTTAGGTAAGTGTATATTATGGGGATTCGCTCTGGTAGACAGGGTGTGCGGACGCAGTACAGAGGCAAATTACCAGTTCTTAAATCAAACTTCCGTGTTTATTCACACATAAGGCAAAAACAAAACATCACTTTGCTGTCTTGGTGTTAGTTCACACACAATGGAAAGTCCACATAGCAAAAAATCACCTTGTTGGCAGTTCTGCCTCCAGCAGTCCATAGCAGGCAAATTTTAGGGGGGCCCTTTTCCCTTACAGACGGGTCTCAGCCCTCCATCACGGCACAAGCCTCAGATCCCAGCACACACACCTCCTGAGCTCCACTGTCAGACTGAGGTAATCCTCCTCACCTGGCAGTGCTGGCTGGTTTTTAGGCCTGGCGAAACCCGGCCTGGAACATGGGGAGTAGTCACCCACCCAGCACTTTGACTACTCCCAGAATAGTCTGCTGTGAGCAGCGGGGCCGGGGCTGTTATTTGGAGGGGGATCTGTGTATGGCACTGCTATGGGGAGGGGGATCTGTGTATGGCATTGTTATGGGGAAGGGATCTGTGCACTGTTATGGGGAGGGGGATCTGTGGATGACACATATAGCATAAGATGCTATATAGTGTCATCTATAGATCCCCCCATATCACTGTTATCCACAGATCCCCCCTCCCTATAACAGTGCACAGATCCCCCTACCCATAACAGTGCCATCCACAGATCCCCATAACAGTGCCATCCACAGATCCCCCCCATAACAGCGCCATCGACAGATCACCCATAATAGTGTCATCCACAGATCCCCCATAATAGTGTCATCTACAGATCCCCCATAACAGTGCCATCCACAATTTGTTTTAATATGGCCTTTGAACATAATTTTTCAAGTAAAATCATATAAACCCTATTTGTTTTGTAATTTTGGTGTTTTTTCCCGATTAATCGATTAAATTATCAACAACTAATCGATTATTCAAATAATCGTTAGCTGCAGCCCTAATATATATATATATATATATATACACATATATATATTAGACACCTTTGGGCATTTTTTTATTATTGCATTATACTCATTTGGAGATAAAAAATATATTTTTTAATTGGTCTTCATTAAACATTTTCAGCCTTTTTTTGAGATACAGGGGTTAAAAAACTGTTTGCAGATTATAACTTCTCAGTCCCGTCTCATGTGAAGCCTGATCTCCTCCCCTCATAAGCACTCATTTATACCATATACTATATTTTGTGCTCTGCCGAATCATTAAGGACGCGGTCAGGGGGTCTGGCCATGCTGGATCTCCCTGACTGCTGTTTATAAGAGGCAGGAACTTTTTAGCAAGATTTGTTCTTGCTAAAAAAGTGCGTCTTATAAAGTGAAAAATACGGTATTTATCCGTTTGATAAGAGTTTACTGAAAATGAGTGTGTATGAGGTTGGGAGATCAGAGATAACAGCTAAGGCTCTATTCACACGTCCGCAAAATGGGTCCGCATCCGTTCCGCAATTTTGCGGAACGGGTGCGGACCCATTCATTCTCTATGGGGACGGAAATGGATGCGGACAGCAAGACAGTGTGCTGTCAGCATCCGCATTTGCGAAGCGCGGCCCCGATCTTGAGGTCCGCAGCTCCGCAAAAGATAGAACATGTCCTATTCTTGTCCGCAGCTTGCGGACAAGAATAGGCATTTCTATAACGGTGCCGGGCGGGTGTGTTGTGGATCCACAATTTGCGGACGTCTGAATGGAGCCTAAACATGAGCCTTCAGCTGATGGGACTGAGAAGCGATACCCTGCAAACTGACTGTTCTTTAACCCCTGCTGAAAATTGACCAATTTAAAACATTATTTTGAGCCCAAAATGAATACAATGCAATCATTAAAAAAAATTGCCCTGAAGGTGTACATAGCCATCAATGCCGACAACCAGCCCCACACATGTCTGAGAGGTAGGGATGGATGTTACCATCATACAAACCAGGTAAATCCAATAAGGGCCCCAGAGATCAGGGGGCCACTTGCTGCCCACAAGTGGCTGGCTGATTAAACAGACTAAGGCCGAATGCACACGGCTGTGTTCCGCGGCCGTGAGCGGTCCCTGGTAACACGGCCTGGATTCCTGCTGAGAGCAGGGGCGCACGGCGTCATTGGTTGCTATGACGCCGTGCGATTCGTGCTGCCGCTGCACCACAGTAATACACTCCTATGATCTATACCAGTGTATTACTGTGGTGCAGCGGCGGCGTGAAGCGCACGGCGTCATAGCAACCAATGACGCCGTGCGCCCCTGCTCTCAGCAGGAATCCAGGCCGTGTTACCACGGACCGCTCACGGCCGTGGAACACGGCCGTGTGCATTCGGCCTAAAGGAGCAGACATACCGCATGTTCAGCCGCTTCATCTGTATAGGGAGGGAGTTGGGCAGAAGGGAGATGTGCCCGGGCTGCACTGCTGAGCTCAGAGTGGGCTTTAGTGGGAGATCAAGGGTTAAATTAAGGGCTCATGCACACAAACGTATATTGTTTCTGTTTTATTTTTTATTTTTTTGCAGCCCGTATGCGGAACCATTCCTTCAATAGGGTCACACAAAAAACAAAAAAAAACTAACGTCAAATAACTCTGTTTGGATTCCATTTCCGTATGTCCGTTCCACCAAGAGATAGAATATTTCGGGCAAGGATAGGACTGTTCTATTAGAGGCCAGCTGTTACATTCCGCAAAATACGGAATGCACACTTTGCGGACCACAAAATAGGTACGGGAGTGTGCATGAGCCTTATTCGGGGGTTATGGTAATTAAACTTTGCTTGGAACCCCAAAAATGCCAAATCCACCCATGCTGAGAGGCTGCCACAGACCCAGCTCTTCTTACTAACATCACCAAGTATAATACAATTACATTTTATATGTATTTTATGTTTTGTATATATATATATATATATGTAAAAATGTAAATGCCCCTTTATTTTGTAAGTAGGTGCCTTTCTTATTGCTTTCTTTTCAAAGAGCAAAGAAGAAATATAAAGGTTATAAATACATGTACATGAGGTGATGTCTTACTTGTAAGCCGGGGCTGCTGGAAATAGTCGGAGCACTCTGTGTCCTGTGAGTCCAGTTTGTTGTCCCTGTTACCAGGAAACAGTCAGAAAGGCGACCAGGACTGTAACCACGAGCTCCTGCATTATAGCACGGAGAGCTTTCAGCGCTGTGACGTAACCAACACTATAATACAATTTAGAAATGATCCCTTTTAAGCCTCGGTCAAAGTTTGTTCCTTGTTCTGGAATCTCAGTGACTTTGCCGTAAATATGGGGCTCATGCACACAAACGTTGTTTTGCGATCCGCAAAAAAAGAATGCTGGCCGTGTGCTTTCCGTATTTTGCAGAACGGCGGAACAGCCGGCCCCTAATAGAACAGTCCTATCTTTGTCTGACAATAATAGGACATGTTCTAAGTTTGGACACACCTTCTCATTCAAAGAGTTTTCTTTATTTTCATGACTATGAAGGCATCAAAACTATGAACTAACACATGTGGAATTATATACATAACAAACAAGTGTGAAACAACTGAAAATATGTCATATTCTAGGTTCTTCAAAGTAGTCACCTTTTGCTTTGATTTTTGCTTTGCACACTCTTGGCATTCTCTTGATGAGCTTCAAGAGGTAGTCCCCTGAAATGGTTTTCACTTCACAGGTGTGCCCTGTCAGGTTTGATAAGTGGGATTTCTTGCCTTATAAATGGGGTTGGGACCATCAGTGGCGTTGAGGAGAAGTCAGGTGAATACACAGCTGATAGTCCTACTGAATAGACTGTTAGAATTTGTATTATGGCAAGAAAAAAGCAGCTAAGTAAAGAAAAACGAGTGGCCATCATTACTTTAAGAAATGAAGATCAGTCAGTCAGCCGAAAAATTGGGAAAACTTTGAAAGTAAGGGCTATTTGACCATGAAGGAGAGTGATGGGGTGCTGCGCCAGATGACCTGGCCTCCACAGTCACCGGACCTGAACCCAATCGAGATGGTTTGGGGTGAGCTGGACCGCAGAGTGAAGGCAAAAGGGCCAACAAGTGCTAAGCATCTCTGGGAACTCCTTCAAGACTGGTGGAAGACCATTTCAGGGGACTACCTCTTGAAGCTCATCAAGAGAATGCCAAGAGTGTGCAAAGCAGTAATCAAAGCAAAAAGGTGGCTACTTTGAAGAACCTAGAATATGACATATTTTCAGTTGTTTCACACAGTTTGTTATGTATATATTTCCACATGTGTTAATTCATAGTTTTGATGCCTTCATAGTCATGAAAATAAAGAAAACTCTTTGAATGAGAAGATGTGTCCAAACTTTTGGTCTGTACTGTACAAATGACAAAACTTTTCAAGAAATTTTTAAGATCTGTATTGTGCAACACATGTAAAGATAAAGTGTTAATAAAACATAAAATTGCTTAAAATAAAGTGCAAAATGTAAAAAAAATAAACATTACATTTCTTCCTGCTGTCCTGATATTTGAACTAAAAACCCTTCAAGTTCAACAGGTTTCTTTTCCATTGAAGGGAACCTGTCATCAAGTTTAGGCTGAGTTCACACGGGCTAGTATTCCGCGTGGGTGCAATACGGGAGGTGAACGCATTGCACCCGCACTGAATCCCGACCCATTCATTTCTATGGGGCTGTGCACATGAGCTGTTATTTTCACGCATCACTTATGCGTTGCGTGAAAATCGCAGCATGCTCTATATTGTGCGTTTATCACGCAACGCAGGCCCCATAGAAGTGAATGGGGCTGCCTGAAAATCGCAAGTATCCGCAATCAAGTGCGGATGCGGTGCGATTTTCGCGCATGGTTGCTAAGATGAAAGTCTATTCACTGTATTATTTTCCCTTATAACATGGTTATAAGGGAAAATAATAGCATTCTTTAATACAGAATGCTTAGTAGAAGGTCAATTTAGGGTTAAAAAATAATTAACTCACCTTCTCCTCTTGATTGCGTAGCTGCCGGTCTCCTCTTACTTCTTTAATCATGAGCTGCCGGCTAAGGGTCCTGTGGTGACATCATATCACATGGTCCAATCACATGATCCATCACCGTGGAGATGGACCATGTGATCTGACGTCACCACAAGTCCTTTAGCCGGCAGCTCATGATTAAAGAAGTCAGAAGAGACCAGCAGCTATGCGATCAAGAGGAGAAGTTGAGTTAATTATTTTTTTATTTTTTAACCCTCAATTGACCACCTACTATGCATTCTGTATTAAAGAATGCTATTATTTTCCCTTATAACCATGTTATAAGGGAAAATAATAACATCTACACAACCTTGAACCCAAACCTGAACTTCAGTGAAGAAGTTCGGGTCTGGGTACCACAGTCAATTTTTTATCACGCGCGTGCAAAACGCATTGCACCCGCGCGATAAAAACTGAACAACGGAACGCAATCGCAGTCAAAACTGACTGCAATTGCGTACATACTCGCGCGGGTTTGCTGCAACGATCCGGACTTTATCCGGACACGCTCGTGTGAACTCAGCCTTATGCTGCCCATACTAACAGCAGAATGAAGTAGATACGGGTGAGTTGATTTCAGCAGTCTGTCGTTTAAAAGTTAAAAGTAAGTGGTTGCCGAGAACCAACATCACAATCATTGCAGACTGGGCCTGGAAAAGAGTCCCGGCCACCTGAGAAGAGTCCTGGTTATTCATGAAGTCCTGCTCTCCTGCCCACCTGCTGATGGCTGACAGTCTTCTACATAGTTTTCCCTCTTTCTCTCTAGGAGAGAACTGCCAATCATCAGCAGATGGGGGAGAGAGCAGGAGATTATGGATAACCAGGACTCTTCTCAGGTGGATGTGACTCTTTTCAAGGCCTGGGCTGAAGTGATTATGATGCTGGTTCTCAGCAACTACTTACTTTTATCTCATGAGTGACACATCGCTGAAATCAGCATGTCTGTCACTACTTTATGCTGCCCTCTAGGTCAGCATAAGGCCTCATGCACACGACAGTTGTTTTTCTCGGCCTCCGTTCCGTTTTTTTTTGCGGAAAGGATGGGGACCTATTCATTTCAATGGGTCAGCAAAAAAATGCTGATAGTTCATCCGTTTGTGTAAAGCGTCCGTTGTCCATGTTTCCCTTCAGCAAAAAAAAATAGTGCATGTCCTACTTTTTTCACATTTGCGGACAAGGATAGGCATTTATTACAAGGGATCTGTGAAAAAAAACGGATGTGCCGTGATTAAACTTCTTGCACATCAGACGAAGTTTTTCGCCAGGAACACAAGTTTGTCCACAGTCTCGGGCTTCAGTGCAGGTCGGTGGCATGTTACTATGTTGCCACTAGTGCTGAATGCCCTTTCTGAGGGGGCACTCATGGCAGGTATGCAAAGGTATTTCTTGGCTAGGCTTGCCACCCTGGGAAAATTAGCCTGGTGCTGCCTTCACCACACCAGTGGGTCAGCTTCTCCTTCTACATCCAGTGCCTGCAGGTAACTCTAAGGCCCCTTTCACACGGGCGAGATTTCCGTGCGGGTGCAATGTGTGAGGTGAACGCATTGCACCCGCACTAAATCCGGACCCATTCATTTCTATGGGGCTGTGCACATGAGTGGTGATTTTCACGCATCACTCGTGCGTTGCGTGAAAATCGCAGCATGCTCCTCTTTGTGCGTTTTTCACGTAAAGCAGGCCCAATAGAAATGAATGGGTTTGCATGAAAATCGCAAGCAAGCGCGGATGCGGTGCGATTTTCAAGCACGGTTGCTAGGAGACGATCGGGATGGAGACCCGGGTTTGCCTCAATGCACCGGGACGCATCCAGACCTAATCCGGACACGCTCGTGTGAAAGAGGCCTAAGGCTACATGCACACAACCGTATGTGTTTTGTGGTCCGTAAATAAAAAACGGATGACATCCGATGCCATCAAGATGAACTCTCTTCGGTCATCTGCTATATATGATGATCTGAAGCGTGGGTCGACAAAGGAGGCCATATCCAGGAGGCCATCAGTGGCAGGGTCTGAGTACTTCTCATTTAAATGCTTGAGGGTGGCTCTCTTCATGTCCTTCGTCAGGTCTGTGTCAATGTCATCATCAGCTAGAGGAAGAAGTGTGGTGTTTAGAAGGTGGAGCACAGGTTTGACATACGACACACTCACATAGTCTTCTCCAGACAGACCATCTGTGAACTCCAACAGGGGATTGAGGGTCTTGTTCATAGTACGACACACTCACATAGTCTTCTCCAGACAGACCATCTGTGAACTCCAACAGGGGATTGAGGGTCTTGTTCATAGTACGACACACTCACATAGTCTTCTCCAGACAGACCATCTGTGAACTCCAACAGGGGATTGAGGGTCTTGTTCATAGTACGACACACTCACATAGTCTTCTCCAGACAGACCATCTGTGAACTCCAACAGGGGATTGAGGGTCTTGTTCATAGTACGACACACTCACATAGTCTTCTCCAGACAGACCATCTGTGAACTCCAACAGGGGATTGAGGGTCTTGTTCATAGATTCTAACACATCAAAGTCCTGCCAAGTTGGTACCAGGTGCCTGGTTTTCCTGTCTGCTTTCCGGGCCTGTGATATGGCCTTCTCTTCTTCAAGCAGCCGCTGAATCATCTGTTGTCGAGACCCCCATCTTGCTGGTGTTTCGGTGAGGAGGCAGGTTTAGCCATTTCTCTCTTCTTTTTCCAAGTGTAAGAAAAGGCACTCACTATTTTCTTGCATTTGCCTATTGCATGTTCAACACGGGCGTCTTTCACACTTCTCTCTAAGGACAAAATTTGAAGATATTATTAGGACAATACCCCCGCATCATGTTGAACTAATCTAGGACTAAAGAAACGTTTACCTACCGATGGCGAGGTGGAGCCTGAGGCCGAAGCACTGCAGTCTTGTCCAGCCGTTCATTTCCACTGCTTTCACGATATTTGCGCCATTGTCGGTGGTTGTAACAGACTTGAAACTCTTCTTTAAGTCCCCATGACTCCAGCGCTTCCTTTAATCCCCGAGATATCAGTTCACCCGTATGATCCTCGGGGAAATAAGCTGTCTGTAGGCATCTGCTGCACAACTTCCACTCGTCATTGATGAAGTGGACTGTGAGACTAATGTAAGGCTCCATTGTGCGACTGGACCACAAGTCCGTAGTAGTTGCATAGTGTTTTCTTCACTGGCTCGCAGACTTTGTCATGCAGTTTGGGCATTTCAGTTTGGGTAAAGCGTTTGCGGCTAGGTACCTCGTAACCTGGATCAAGTGTCTTAATCATGTTCTGAAAGCCGCTTTTCTCCGCTGTAAGAAACGGCACCGTGTCCTTACACAGGTACAGGGTAATGGCATTTGTAATATCAATCCAACCGCAGATTTCTTTTGTCATATGGAATGCCATTAATCTGGTGTGTAGGGGCAGGGCCACCTTTTTGGTTTCCACTTGACTGGCTGGGCGTTTCTGGAGGAGGGCGCAGTTATTGGCTATCTTCGTATTGCAAAATGTGCTTCGTTTTGAGGTGAGAAAAGAAATTTGTTGTGTTCCCCATCTTCGCTATTATTCTCGCCTGGCATAGTTTGCAGATTATGGTTTTCTGCTCAACATCTGACTCCTTAAACCAAAACCAGGTCCATATGACCGACGTCGAATCGGTCTTCTTTAAGAGCACCTCCTCCTCCACACGTGTAAGCTCATCCATGCTTGTGAGTTGACCAAAACAGGCACACAGCTTGATGACATCTAGGGCTGCAGGAAATTATTATTTTAGCAATTGAGTATTAATTGAGTACTCTAATAAGAAAAACCTTAAACTAACATATTGCTAAAATTGCTTTATGAAAACAATATTTTTATCAGCCCCATGCCATTGCCACCATCATCATGTCCCCCAGCCAGCGCTATCAGCCCCATGCCATTGCCACCATCATCATGTCCCCCAGCCAGCGCTATCAGCCCCATGCCATTGCCACCATCATCATGTCCCCCAGCCAGCGCCATCAGCCCCATGTGCCATTTCCACCATCATCATGTCCCCCAGCCAGCGCCATCAGCCCCATGCCATTGCCATCATCATGTCCCCCAGCCAGCGCCATTAGCCCCATGTGCCATTGCCACCATCATGTCCCCCAGCCAGCGCCATTAGCCCCATGTGCCATTGCCACCACCATCATGTCCCCCAGCCAGCGCCATCAGCCCCATGCCATTGCCACCACCATCATGTCCCCCAGCCAGCGCCATCAGCCCCATGCCGGTGCCACCATCATCATGTCCCCCAGCCAGCGCCATCAGCCCCATGCCATTGCCACCATTATCATGTCCCCCAGCCAGCGCCATCAGCCCCATGCCATTGCCACCATCATCATGTCCCCCAGCCAGCGCCATCAGCCCCATGCCATTGCCACCATCATCATGTCCCCCAGCCAGCGCCATCAGCCCCATGCCATTTCCATCATCATGTCCCCCAGCCAGTGCCATCAGCCCCATGCCATTTCCATCATCATGTCCCCCCAGCTCCATCAGCCCCATGCCATTGCCACCATCATCATGTCCCCCAGCCAGCGCCATCAGCCCCATGCCATTTCCATCATCATGTCCCCCCAGCTCCATCAGCCCCATGCTATTACCACCATCATCATGTCCCCCAGCCAGCGCCAGCAGCCCCATGCTATTACCACCATCATCATGTCCCCCAGCCCCATTGCCACCATCATCATGTCCCCTAAACATTTGAAAAATTAAATTCGCCGGATTCGCCATGAAATTCGATTTGTGCCGAATTAAGTGGGATGTACACGTATTCCGGATATGCACGCTCCCACTCTCGCCATCCTGCTGCTGATTGACAGACTCCTCCCTATGCACACTATAGGATTCACTGTGTCAATGAGCTCCGCTATTCACCAGGATACCGTGCACTGTGCTTATTATACACATAAATTACTTTATTTCACTGTTTATTGCTAAAAGAACATTGCCCATTGAGACAAAACCCCGCATGTGAATTCTCCCCCGCGCTTCCAGTTACGGCACGCAGCTCAAACCTGAAAAGATGTACGGGGTGCACCGTACACGCGGCTACCGGGTGTGTACGGTGCACTAAGCTGAAGCAAGCAATGCCCGGCGAGGGTTGCCATGGCAGCGCACACCAGCGCCATCTACAGCAGCCAAGCAGTGACTAGCACCACCCAGCGGCAGCCGCCGGAACTGTAAACATAAACACTTCTCACGCTTACCAGTTCGGCAGCCAATCAGGTGCCAGATTCCGGAAGTGACGGTCACTTCTCATTGGTGGAACGCCTGGCGTAGTCCGTAAGTGACACAGATAAGCGCGGCTACGCATGCGCGATAGAGTGTTAGAATTTGGCGCGTTTCCTGCTCTGCTGAGGCCCGCGGTACTGCTGCTGCTGCAGAGATGCCTAAGCGCTCTTACCCCTTCGACAGCCTGGCCGCGCCGCAGCTGAAGACACACGTAGGGCAGAAGGAGCTCATCCAGGGCGTGTGTGGAGAGAGCCTGAAGCGGGAGATCTTTGGTGAGAGAGGCCTTCTGCAGTCTCATTGTTACCATGAGACACAAGTTACTTGTCAGTCAGCCCCGTGTGCTGCTGTCCGCTGCTCGTAGTTCTAACGGGGGGGCTCTGCTGGGGCTTGTAGTTCTAACGTAGCTGGGGGGGAGGGCTCTGCTGGGGCTTGTAGTTCTAACGTAGCTGGGGGGGGGCGGGCTCTGCTGGGGCTTGTAGTTCTAACGTAGCTGGGGGGGGGAGGGCTCTGCTGGGGCTTGTAGTTCTAACGTAGCTGGGGGGGGAGGGCTCTGCTGGGGCTTGTAGTTCTAACGTAGCTGGGGGGGGGAGGGCTCTGCTGGGGCTTGTAGTTCTAACGTAGCTGGGGGGGGGGGGCTCTGCTGGGGCTTGTAGTTCTAACGTAGCTGGGGGGGGAGGGCTCTGCTGGGGCTTGTAGTTCTAACGTAGCTGGGGGGGGAGGGCTCTGCTGGGGCTTGTAGTTCTAACGTAGCTGGGGGGGGAGGGCTCTGCTGGGGCTTGTAGTTCTAACGTAGCTGGGGGGGAGGGCTCTGCTGGGGCTTGTAGTTCTAACGTAGCTGGGGGGGGAGGGCTCTGCTGGGGCTTGTAGTTATATAGAGTTGGGGGCGGGGCTATCCTAGTGCTGTAATCCCTGCAGGGGCCGCACTGAGCTATGCTGGTGCTCCTAAGCCCTGCGGGGGCCGCACCGGCCTGTGCTGTAGGCTCTGCGGGGGCCGCACCGGCCTGTGCTGTAGGCTCTGCGGGGGCTATGCTGGTGCTTGTATCACTGTGAAGTCTGTGCCAGTGCTTAAGGTTCTGCGGGGCTGCAGGTGGCTATGTTGTTGCCTGAAGGTCTGCGGGGGTTATGCTGGAGCTTGTATCTCTGTGGAGATCTTTGCTGGTGATTCTGTTTCTTCACGGTTGGACCTGTTCTGGCGCTCAGAGTTCTGTGGGGTGAGGGGCTTGGTAGGTGCTCCGAGTTCTGAAGGGCGCGGAGCTGTGCTGGCGCTTGTTCTGCATGAGGGTGCATTACTTGTGCTCGTAGTTCCACAGGGTACCATGCTGGCACTTGTAGTTCTGTGGGAGGTAGGGCTAAGAAGTTGCTCATAGTATGGGGCTATGCTGGTGCTTCTAGTTTTTGGAGGGACCTGTGCTGGCACTGCAGAACCAGTATCTCCTGAGCTGCACCTGAGTGTTTTGCCAAGTTTAGAAGTTATCCTCTATCCAAAGGATAGGGGGTAACTAACTGATCAGTGGAGGGTCTGGAGAGGTGCGACTCCCACCAATCCCAAGAACGGGGGTCTAATTTCCTCCAGTCTAATGGAGAGGCGGGTCGGGCATGAGGCCTGCTGCTCCATCAGGACTGGATGAGATGTACAAAGGTCGTATAGAGAATGAATGGCACTGCAGGGCGCGTGTCTGACCTGCTGCATCAGAATGGGGCGATTGGGACCCCCCTTCGAGAGATTCCCAGCAGTCAGACCTGAACCGATCAGTTATCCCAAGTCATGCTGATAACTGGTATTCTTTATTTCAGAAAGGACCAAAAAACTCCTGTTCAGTGGAGCGAAGGCCATTATGGGGCACCAAGGGAACCAGAATAAGAACGGTAATCCAGAGGAGGAGCCCCCGGTGCACGAGCTACTGACGGGGCAGACCACCATTGGACAAGATGGAAAGCTGCACAGATCGTCGCGGACATGTAAGGCGCACTGGAGCCCCTGAGTGTCGCACATGTTGTCATTGTCACCTACGATTCGCCGTCACGTACAAGACTGCTTGGGGCACGTGGTTCTTGGGTGACTTATTGCACACGACGCACTTTACCGTATGTCGCACAACTACGAACAATGAGCCCTTGACTTAAGGGTAGTTTTACTGGAAGGTTCTGCAACTTTCTAACCTACTTTGTTTTAGTTCCTCGCTGTTTCGAGCTCTCTGCTTGCTGGTGGTGAATGGAAACACTCTGAAATTCAAAACAGACCCCCAAACTGCCCATACTCTGTCGGGCAGAATGGTCAGTTATGTGAACGATCTCTCTGCAATTCTTCAGCAAAATCCGCTTGTGTTGCACGTTGATTTTTGCAGCAGATTTCACCATTTCTGCAAAGCGATGGGCAGGTTGTGGCCTTTCCTGTGCAGAACTCTTCCACTATCTGCAAATGTCGTTTTTCATTACCCAATCGAAGTGTAATTTGCACTGCAAATCTGACCTCTCCTTAAAGGGGTGTTCTTGTAATTTTAATAGGGGATAATTATTAGATCTGTGGGGTCCTACCGCTAAGACCCCCACTGATCATTCGAACGAGGGTCCTGCAGCCCCCTGAGATTAACGGAGCAGCCGGACGGGCATGCGGGCAGCCTTTCTGTCTATTGGAGCTCCTGAGATAGCCGAGTACAGCGATCGGTTATCTCTCGAACTCCCATAAAAAAACTGAATAGAATGACTGCTCTGGTTTGTTGCAGTGGGCTACGGGGCTCCCCTTCTCATGATCTTTGGGGGTCTCAGCGGTAGGGATAACTAACAGTTGGAATACCCCTTTAAGGCTTCCTTCACACGTTGGTGAATGATGGACATGTGCTGTCTGTTCTCCATGGACTGCACACATACTCCTTGATCTTAATGTGTTCATTTACACATCAGTGGTTTCTCCCAGGAGACATGCACTATGTGACACCGACCAAACGCACCCATTGAAGTCTGTGTTCTGTTGGTAGCAGACTCTGGAAAATTAAATTTTCAGGCTAGCAGTGTATGTGGAATACAGATGACGCTCAAAGGGGCCCAACACGGATGCATGGACCAAACCTGGATTCTTCACGGATGAACCACTCATTATCTTATAACGGACACAGACGTGGGAAAGGGGCCTTAGGCTTCATGCACACGACCATATCCGTGTTTCAGTCCTCAGTACACGGAGACCTTCCGTGTGCATTCCGCTTCCCCCCCCCCCCCCCCCCCCCCCCCCTCGCTCTCTACAGTAGAATAGGCTACTCCTCATCCGCAGTATGGACCAGAATAGGACTATACTTTGCAGATCGGCCGCACGGATCAGCAAAAATGACGGATGTGTGAATGCTCCTATTGAAATGAATGGATCAGTGCTATCACACAATGACCAATCCAAGTCATGTGCATGAAGCCTAATACAGTGGGGGAAATAATTATTTGACCCCTCACTGATTTTGTAAGTTTGTCCAATGACAAAGAAATGAAAAGTCTCAGAACAGTATCATTTCAATGGTAGGTTTATTGTAACAGTGGCAGATAGCACATCAAAAGGAAAATCGAAAAAATAACTTTAAATAAAAGATAGCAACTGATTTGCATTTCATTGAGTGAAATAAGTATTTGAACCCTCTAACAAAAAAAGACTTAATACTTGGTGGAAAAACCCTTGTTTGCAAGCACAGAGGTCAAACGTTTCTTGTAATTGATGACCAAGTTTGCGCACATTTTAGGAGGAATGTTGGTCCACTCCTCTTTGCAGATCATCTCTAAATCCCTAAGGTTTCGAGGCTGTCTCTGTGCAACTCTGAGCTTGAGCTCCCTCCATAGGTTTTCGATTGGATTAAGGTCCGGAGACTGACTAGGCCACTCCATGACCTTAATGTGCTTCTTCTTGAGCCACTCCTTTGTTGCCTTTGCTGTATGTTTTGGGTCATTGTCGTGCTGGAACACCCATCCACGACCCATTTTCAGTTTCCTGGCAGAGGGAAGGAGGTTGTCGCTCAGGATTTCACGATACATGGCTCCGTCCATTTTCCCGTTTATGCGAATAAGTTGTCCTGTGCCCTTAGCAGAAAAACACCCCCAAAGCAAAATGTTTCCACCCCCATGCTTGACGGTGGGGACGGTGTTTTGGGGGTCATAGGCAGCATTTTTCTTCCTCCAAACACAGCGAGTTGAGTTAATGCCAAAGAGCTCTATTTTGGTCTCATCAGACCACAGCACCTTCTCCCAGTCACTCTCTGAATCATTCAGGTGTTCATTGGCAAACTTCAGACGGGCCTGCACATGTGCCTTCCTGAGCAGGGGGACCTTGCGAGCCCTGCAGGATTTTAATCCATTGCGGTGTAATGTGTTTCCAATGGTTTTCTTGGTGACTGTGGTCCCTGCTAATTTGAGGTCATTAACTAACTCCTCCCGTGTAGTTCTAGGATGCTTTTTCACCTTTCTCAGAACCATTGACACCCCACGAGGTGAGATCTTGCGTGGAGCCCCAGAGCGAGGTCGATTGATGGTCATTTTGTGCTCCTTCCATTTTCGAACAATCGCACCAACAGTTGTCACCTTCTCTCCCAGCTTCTTGCTAATGGTTTTGTAGCCCATTCCAGCCTTGTGCAGGTCTACAATTTTGTCTCTGACATCCTTGGACAGCTCTTTGGTCTTTCCCATGTTGGAGAGTTTGGAGTCTGCTTGATTGATTGATTCTGTGGACAGGTGTCTTTTATACAGGTGACTAGTTAAGACAGGTGTCCTTAATGAGGGTGACTAATTGAGTAGAAGTGTCTAACCACTCTGTGGGAGCCAGAACTCTTAATGGTTGGTAGGGGTTCAAATACTTATTTCACTCAATGAAATGCAAATCAGTTGCTATCTTTTATTTAAAGTAATTTTTTCGATTTTCCTTTTGATGTGCTATCTGCCACTGTTACAATAAACCTACCATTGAAATGATACTGTTCTGAGACTTTTCATTTCTTTGTCATTGGACAAACTTACAAAATCAGTGAGGGGTCAAATAATTATTTCCCCCACTGTAGTTCTCACAGGAGGTGCTATGGTTCTGTCTGGTCAATCCTCTGGACTTCAGGTGGTAATCAGTCTGGGGTCCTGGCTGTGTAACTCAGAGGATTGTATAGACTGCATAGCACTGCCTCAGCTGTGACGCATTTATCCACTGATGCATAATTCATTGACAGCAAGCAAATCTATTGATGTTCTGATTCCAAAGAAAAATCAAAGTGCCTGACTTGATTGGTAATTTGCCAATCCTGTTCTTTCTGGATTATAATATTGCTATGAAGGTTTTCCAGTTTGCTCCATATCTGCTACTCTGTAATGGAGGAAAATGGGACTGAAAAAAGACCCAAATGTGGGGTAAAAAAATGACTGGTCTGAATCTCCTATCTACCACATGGTTTATTTTTGTAAATGATGCCTTAGGGTAACTGATTGCCCTAGTAATTGGTGCCTACACCTTCTGTAAATAAAGAGTCTTTTATTTTATTTTTTTATGTAACATATTTTCCAACTTTTTTGCCAATGCTTGCTGTCAGTGAACAGAAAAGGTCTTGCTGGTCCTGTGCAGACACCCGATTGGTTTCTTACAATATTAGGCCTCATGCACACGGCCGTTGTTTTGGAGGCGGACCCATTCACTTCAATGGGGGCCGATGCTGTCCGCATCTGTTGCTCTGTTCCGTGGCCCTGCAAAAAAAATATAACCTGTCTGTTTTGTGGACAATAATAGGCAGTTATATCAATGGCTGTCCGTTCCGCAAATTGCGGAATGCGCACGGACGCCATCTGTGTTTTGCGGTCCGCAAAACACACACCGGTCGTGTGCATGTAGCCAAATCCGGATTTTTTTCCTTTGACCAGAGCAGGATTAACTGCATTGCAGGCGTGGGAACTGCACACATGGAATTTTCTTTCTTGAATGGAAGGCACTGGGGGACACCTTAAAAGGAAGCCATGCATTGGTGCGGTCTCGTGGCGCAGCTAATTTCGGTTTCATCCCAACACTGGGATGACAGGTCAAAGGAGTGAGCGTTCCACCTCTTCTGCAGGAGCACCTAAGATTTTTTTTGTGCCAAAACACACTTAGATGCTGCTGGAACAGAGGAGGAAAGTTGAACTCAAGGAGAAATGGGAGACAGAGTGCGTGGTGGGAACACGTGCCTGCAGGCCGAGAGCGCCTCTCAGTCGGTGGCACGCTCCCACCTGGTCTGTGTCTCTACTGGGATGTACTGTGGATGCTGCACTGTGCTGGGGTCATTTTAACCACCTCAGCCCCCAGTGCTTAAACACCCTGAAAGACCAGGCCACTTTTTACACTTCTGACCTACCCTACTTTCACCGTTTATTGCTCAGTCATGCAACTTACCACCCAAATGAATTTTACCTCCTTTTCTTCTCACTAATAGAGCTTTCATTTGGTGGTATTTCATTGCTGCTGACATTTTTACTTTTTTTGTTATTAATCGAAATTTAACGATTTTTTTGCAAAAAAATGACATTTTTCACTTTCAGTTGTAAAATTTTGCAAAAAAAACGAGATCCATATAGAAATTTTGCTCTAAATTTATAGTTATACATGTCTTTGATAAAAAAAAAATGTTTGGGTAAAAAAAAAATGGTTTGGGTAAAAGTTATAGCGTTTACAAACTATGGTACAAAAATGTGAATTTCCGCTTTTTGAAGCAGCTCTGACTTTCTGAGCACCTGTCATGTTTCCTGAGGTTCTACAATGCCCAGACAGTACAAACACCCCACAAATGACCCCATTTCTGAAAGTACACACCCTAAGGTATTCGCTGATGGGCATAGTGAGTTCATAGAACTTTTTATTTTTTGTCACAAGTTAGCGGAAAATGATGATTTTTTTTATTTATTTTTTTTTTCCTTACAAAGTCTCATATTCCACTAACTTGTGACAAAAAATAAAAAGTTCTATGAACTCACTATGCCCATCAGCGAATACCTTGGGGTCTCTTCTTTCCAAAATGGGGTCACTTGTGGGGTAGTTATACTGCCCTGGCATTCTAGGGGCCCAAATGTGTGGTAAGGAGTTTGAAATCAAATTCTGTAAAAAATGACCTGTGAAATCCGAAAGGTGCTCTTTGGAATATGGGCCCCTTTGCCCACCTAGGCTGCAAAAAAGTGTCACACATCTGGTATCTCCGTACTCAGGAGAAGGTGGGGAATGTGTTTTGGGGTGTCATTTTATATATACCCATGCTGGGTGAGAGAAATATCTTGGCAAAAGACAACTTTTCCCATTTTTTTTATACAAAGTTGTCATTTGACCAAGATATTTATCTCACCCAGCATGGGTATATGTAAAAAGACACCCCAAAACACATTCCTCAACTTCTCCTGAGTACGGGGATACCAGATGTGTGACACTTTTTTGCAGCCTAGGTGGGCAAAGGGGCCCATATTCCAAAGAGCACCTTTCGGATTTCACTCCTCATTTTTTCCTGAATTTGATTTCAAACTCCTTACCACACATTTGGGCCCCTAGAATACCAGGGCAGTATAACTACCCCACAAGTGACCCCATTTTGGAAAGAAGACACCCCAAGGTATTCCGTGAGGGGCATGGCGAGTTCCTAGAATTTTTTATTTTTTGTCACAAGTTAGTGGAAAATGATTTTTTTTTTTTTTTTTTTTTTTCATACAAAGTCTCATATTCCACAAACTTGTGACAAAAAATAAAAACTTCCATGAACTCACTATGCCCATCAGCGAATACCTTGGGGTCTCTTCTTTCCAAAATGGGGTCACTTGTGGGGTAGTTATACTGCCCTGGCATTCTAGGGGCCCAAATGTGTGGTAAGTAGGTAAATGACCTGTGAAATCCGAAAGGTGCTCTTTGGAATGTGGGCCCCTTTGCCCACCTAGGCTGCAAAAAAGTGTCACACATCTGGTATCTCTGTATTCAGGAGAAGTTGAGGAATGTGTTTTGGGGTGTCTTTTTGCATATACCCATGCTGGGTGAGATAAATATCTTGGTCAAATGCCAACTTTGTATACAAAAAATGGGAAAAGTTGTCTTTTGCCAAGATATTTCTCTCACCCAGCATGGGTATATGTAAAATGACACCCCAAAACACATTCCCCAACTTCTCCCGATTACGGAGATACCAGATGTGTGACACTTTTTTGCAGCCGAGATGGGCAAAGGGGCCCATATTCAAAAGAGCACCTTTCGGATTTCACAGGTCATTTTTTACAGAATTTGATTTCAAACTCCTTACCACACATTTGGGCCCCTAGAATGCCAGGGCAGTATAACTACCCCACAAGTGACCCCATTTTGGAAAGAAGAGACCCCAAGGTATTCGCTGATGGGCAAAGTGAGTTCATGGAAGTTTTTATTTTTTGTCACAAGTTAGTGGAATATGAGACTTTGTAAGAAAAAAAAAAAAAAAAAAAAAAAGCATTTTCCACTAACTTGTGACAAAAAATAAAAAATTCTAGGAACTCGCCATGCCCCTCACGGAATACCTTGGGGTGTCTTCTTTCCAAAATGGGGTCACTTGTGGGGTAGTTATACTGCTCTGGCATTTTCCAGGGGCCCTAATGTGTGGTAAGTAGGTAAATGACCTGTGAAATCCTAAAGGTGCTCTTTGGAATATGGGCCCCTTTGCCCACCTAGGCTGCAAAAAAGTGTCACACATGTGGTATCGCCGTATTCAGGAGAAGTTGGGGAATGTGTTTTGGGGTGTCATTTTACATATACCCATGCTGGGTGAGAGAAATATCTTGGCAAAAGACAACTTTTCCCATTTTTTTTATACAAAGTTGGCATTTGACCAAGATATTTCTCTCACCCAGCATGGGTATATGTAAAATGACACCCCAAAACACATTCCCCAACTTCTCCTGAGTACGGCGATACCAGATGTGTGACACTTTTTTGCAGCCTAGATGCGCAAAGGTGCCCAAATTCCTTTTAGGAGGGCATTTTTAGACATTTGGATACCAGACTTCTTCTCACGCTTTGGGGCCCCTAGAATGCCAGGGCAGTATAAATACCCCACATGTGACCCCATTTTGGAAAGAAGACACCCCAAGGTATTCAATGAGGGGCATGGCGAGTTCATAGAAATTTTTTTTTTTTTGGCACAAGTTAGCGGAAATTGATATTTTTAATTTTTTTCTCACAAAGTCTCCCGTTCCGCTAACTTGGGACAAAAATTTCAATCTTTCATGGACTCAATATGCCCCTCACGGAATACCTGGGGGTGTCTTCTTTCCGAAATGGGGTCACATGTGGGGTATTTATACTGCCCTGGCATTCTAGGGGCCCTAAAGCGTGAGAAGAAGTCTGGAATATAAATGTCTAAAAAATTTTACGCATTTGGATTCCGTGAGGGGTATGGTGAGTTCATGTGAGATTTTATTTTTTGACACAAGTTAGTGGAATATGAGGATTTGTAAGAAAAAAAAATAAAAATTCCGCTAACTTGGGCCAAAAAAATATCTGAATGGAGCCTTACAGGGGGGTGATCAATGACAGGGGGGTGATCAATGACAGGGGGGTGATCAATGACAGGGGGGGTGATCAATGACAGGGGGGGTGATCAATGACAGGGGGGGTGATCAATGACAGGGGGGTTGATCAATGACAGGGGGGTGATCAATGACAGGGGGGGTGATCAGGGAGTCTATATGGGGTGATAACCACAGTCATTGATCACGCCCGTGTAAGGCTTCATTCAGACGTCCGGATGCGTTTTGCGGATCCGATCCATCTATCAGTGCATCCGTAAAAATCATGCGGACATCTGAATGGAGCTTTACAGGGGGGTAATCAATGACAGGGGGGTGATCAATGACAGGGGGGTGATCAGGGAGTCTATATGGGGTGATCACCACAGTCATTGATCATGCCCCTGTAAGGCTTCATTCAGACGTCCGGATGCGTTTTGCGGATCCGATCCATGTATCAGTGCATCCGTAAAAATCATGCGGACATCTGAATGGAGCTTTACAGGGGGGTAATCAATGACAGGGGGGTGATCACCACAGTCATTGATCATGCCCCTGTAAGGCTTCATTCAGACGACCGGATGCGTTTTGCGGATCCGATCCATGTATCAGTGCATCCGTAAAAATCATGCGGACATCTGAATGGAGCTTTACAGGGGGGTAATCAATGACAGGGGGGTGATCAGGGAGTCTATATGGGGTGATCACCACAGTCATTGATCACGCCCCTGTAAGGCTTCATTCAGACGTCCGGATGCGTTTTGCGGATCCGATCCATCTATCAGTGGATCCGTAAAAATCATGCGGACGTCTGAATGGAGCTTTACAGGGGGTTGATCAATGACAGGGGGGTGATCAGGGAGTCTATATGGGGTGATCAGGGGTGATTAGGGGTGATCAGGGGCTAATAAGGGGTTAATAAGTGACGGGGGGGGGGGGGGGTGTAGTGTAGTGGTGCTTGGTGCTACTTTACTGAGCTACCTGTGTCCTCTGGTGGTCGATCCAAACAAAGGGGACCACCAGAGGACCAGGTAGCAGGTATATTAGACGCTGTTATCAAAACAGCGTCAAATATACCTGTTAGGGGTTAAAAAAAACACATCTCCAGCCTGCCAGCGAACGATCGCCGCTGGCAGGCTGGAGATCAACTCTCTTACCTTCCGTTCCTGTGAGCGCGCGCGCCTGTGTGCGTCTCGCGAGATGACGCGTATATGCGTGACTGTGCGCAGCGCTGCCACCTCCGGAACGCGATCCTGCGTTAGGCGGTCCGGAGGTGGTTAAAAGGTATAATTATATTTTAAAAAAATGGTTTTACTTTGAATGAGGAAGGATAATGATTTATTAAACAGTTTGTCTCAAGGAGACGGCCTCTGTCCATGTGACATATGAACTTGATAGAAGGGACCCGAAGCTGCCATTCTGGTGGCCGGTCTGTGTATTACATACCCCTGAAGCAATGTCTGGCTAGTCTAGCCTTCCCCCAGTGATGATTGCTGAGGATAGAGAAGCTAGACCTGCCAGCTTTCAGGTAAGCAAAGGGGTTGTCATTTAGGCCTCCTTCACACGGGCGTCCCGGATTTGCTCCGGATGCGTTGCGTGTAGGCACGCAATTGCTGTCAGTTTTGACTGTGATTGAGTTCCAATGTTCAGTTTTTTTTCCGTGCGAGTGCAATATGTTTTGCACGCACGCGCGTGAGAAAAAAACTGACTATGGTACCCAGACCCGAACCTGGACTTCACTCAAGTTTGGGATCTGTGTTCTGTATATTTTATTATTTTGCCTTATAACATGGTTATAATGGAAAATAATAGCTTTCTTAATACAGAATGCATAGTACAATAGGGCTGGAGGGGTTACAAAATAAAAATAAACTCTCCTCATCCTGTTCCCGCAGCCGGCATCTTCTTTCAGGACCTGTAAAAGGACCTTTGACGTAATCGCGCTGATCACGTGGTGAGGGCGGTGACGTCAGCACAGGTCCTGCTGAATGAAGATAGAAATCTTGCGACATCAAAGGTCCTTTTGCAGGTCCTGAAAGAAGACTATGCCGGCTGCGCGAACAGGATGAGGTGAGTTAATTTTTTTTCCATTTTTTTTTTTTTTAAACACCCTCAAGCCACATTTTACTAAGCATTCTGTATTAAGAATGCTCTTTTCCTTTTTAACCATGTTATAAGGGAAAATACAGTAAGTTGACTTATCCATTTACTAACATCCTCCTAGCAACCATGTGTGAAAATCGCACTGCATCCACACATGCTTGCGTTTTTCAAGCAGCCTTATTAATTTCTATGGGGCCCACATTGCGTCAAAATCGCTGCTCATCTGAACAGCCCCATTAAAGTGAATGGGTCCGGATTCAGTGCAGGTGCAATGCGTTCACCTCGTTGTGAAAGGGGCCTTAAAGGGATGTTCCCATCTCAGACAATGGGGGCGTATCGCTAGGATGTGCCCTCATTGTCTGATAAGTGCAGGGCCCAGCTCGGAATCCCCGTAGAAATCAATGAGTGTGCAATAGCTATTTTCGGAAGCCCCATAGAAATAAATGGAGGGCAGCCGCGCATGGCTGAATTTACATGTGTGCAGGTCCCAGAGGTGTGACCCACACCTTTCAAACAATGGGGGCACATCCTAGCGATATGCCCCCAGTGTTTAAGATGGGAAAACCCCTTTAACCTTGTGCAAGCCACATAACTTGTCTCTTTTACGGTAGATGTCCACATAGCGGCCACTGGGCAGAACTGTAGTGGTTTGCAACAAATTGCAGCAATTTCTCAGGATGTTCAACTGGAGCGCACACAAACTGGATTTACCTGTTCTTTCCGAGAAACCATAGCACATAAATGCCTCGATGTAGGTCAGTCTTGCCATGAAATGGACAATACATTTGTTGGGGATATTCCTTTTTAGAGCAATTTTCACATTTAAAGGACATCTGTCAGCAGTTTTGTACCTATGACACTAGCTGATGGCGTCTGTGTTGGTCCCATGGTCATATGTGCCCGCATTGCTGAGAAATTATTTTATTATATGCAAATGAGCCTCTAGGAGCAACAGGGGCGTTACCATTACTCCTAGAGGCTCTGCTCTCTCTGCATCTGCCACACCATTTGCACTTTGACAGGACCAGGCAGTGTAAACCTACTCATACCTGGTCCTGTTGAAGTGCAGCAGATGCAGAGCCTCTAGGTGTAACGGTAACGCCCCCGTTGCTTCTACAGGCTCATTTGCATATATTAATAATTTTTCTCAGCAATGCGGGCACATATGAACATGGGACCAACACAGATGCCTTCAGCTGCCAAGTGCACATGTAACAGGTCAGCCAGTGTCCTAGGTACAAAACTGCTGACAGATGCCCTTATAGCCGCACGTATGTTGACATATTCTACTTTCATTTTGGAAGTGCACAGATGTCTGTCTCTTTTCTTCAAGCAGCGCAGCCGGTGGAGGGATCCAGAGCGTGCTCCTCCTGTGTACGATCAGTTGGTGAGACAGAGGCGTGCAAACAGTGTGAGCGCTACATCTGTAGAGGCTGCAGCAAGCCGTGCTCTTGTTGCTCTACTGTCACTTGCTCCAGTTGTTCAGTTCTTGTGTGAGTATCTCCTAGACGGACCTCTGCTCTTACATCTTAGAGGAGCTCTATCTTATTGATACAGTACTGAAAATGTGGCTGGCCATACACTGTACATGTGTAGCTGATGGTTGACTGCTCGTTTGGCCTGTAGCTAATACCTCCCTATTTTGGCTGACCATCTGTGTATGGGGTGTCCCGAATTATCCCTGACAATTTGGGATACGTCTACTGTGACGCATGCAAGGTAAGCAACATAAAGAAGCCCCTCAGTAGTAGCCAGGACTAAAATAGCAGTGACGTATGTAACACTGATTGCTGTACAGCATATGTGGCTCCTCAAAGGAGGATTGTCATTTCTAGTCAGATTTAAAGGGGGTGACCCACAGTTAAAGGGACACTTCCACCAGAAAAGGTTTTAACTCCATATTTATTAAAAAAAATTCAGAAGTTTTTTTTATTTTCATTTCTGCAGTACTTTAACTGAAAATTAAAATACAAAATCTTGTCCTTCTGTAGCATAGAGATAAAACTCCTATATAGATAGGTAATCCATCGTCTGTTTACTGCTGCTGTGTTGGAAAGAGGTAATCTGCTAGTATAATGGTAGGTGTAGAATTGGGATGGCAGCTCTATAGTTCTCTTCATAGGCCTAGATAAGGAGGTCCACAGAAAAGCATTGCATGTATTGGTGTGATGCTCTTAGTCTTTACAGGGGGGGGGGGTAGTTTACAGTGATTGGCTGACTGCCTAGCAAAAATTCTCATGTAGATTTTTTTTTAAAGTCCAAGCAAAAAGGAAGTGGGCCTTTCGCCAGTTTTTACTTTATAAACACAATACCTCACAAATGTCATATCGCTAATTTTGTTCATGATATGCTACGCCGTTGTGCCCCCAGTTTGGTTTTGGTGCCTGGTATGCTAATTAATATTATCGGAACAGGTAGGAGGAGACCTTTTCTCGGTGATCGTCTTTCTCCCTGGCTGTGGCGCGGTCCAATCACAGCAGACGGCATTATAGTCATTGAGAAAAAACTGCTCACCTTCTCCCTGGCTGTGACGCGGTCTTCTGCGAGGGGCGAGGGGGGGGGGGGGGGGGGCACAGCAGAGCAACATCAGAGCATATCATGAAGAAAAAATTGTGATGGGACATCTAGTGAACATGGGCTACAGCGTGAGGTATTGCTTTTTACAAAGTAAAAACTGGTGAAAGGTCCAGAACAAGGAGCAGAATACATGGAGGGGTTCAAAAAATTATATCCTGTTTTTTATGGTGAATTCTAAGATGCGGGAATAAATAGGCTTAAACAATGACTAAGTGAATAAAAGGTTTACTAAGCAGTGATAAGAAATGATCAGAAAATGCAGACATTCAGCATGTAGTAAAGGAACAATCATTTTAACCTGAAGTCAATTCTCGGTGAAGCTCCTTGCCACTAGCTGGTGCCCAAGGTGGTCGATATGAGACAAAGTAGTTCTCACGCAGACCTTTTCTTTGGAGCTTAGTCTTTTTATATCTAGCTATCCTTTATACCTTGTCCAGTGCCCCCACCCTAAAATGTAGACTGTGTGCAGCATGGGGTTGTTGTGATACCAAAATTTTGATTCGATACCATAAAGTATTGCGATACTCGATACCATTCGATACCACGCGAAAAAAATTAAACACCAAAAAAGCTGTGTGCATTCTGCATTTTAAAAAATGGCTAATTGCACAGTTTATTTTTATTTTTTTCTGTTCCAGCGTTCACCACATAGATTTTTATTTTAAGTTTGGACTTTTTGGACGTGGTGATATGTATATTTATTGTTTATATATTTTTAGATGTAAATTTGGGAAAGGGGGTGATTTATACTTCGTTTTTTATATTAAAAAAAATAAAAAATTTCCCCTCTTGGGGGGCTAGAACCTGGGATCTTTTCATCCCTTGTCCTATTCACCCTGATGGAGCTCTATTAGGGTGAATAGGACCTCACACTCTCCCGGTTGCCCTGTGCACACAGCAGCTGGGATGTTACCATGGCACCCAGGGCTTTAGTAGCATCCTGGCTGCCATGGTAACCGATCGGAGTGCCAGCAGTGTAATCCTGGGGCTCCGATCAGAACTGCCACTGCCACCAATGAAAAGGGGAGGAGACCCTGTGGCCTCTGCCACCAATGATTTTAATACTGGGGGGGCACACTGCACGACCAATGATAATTAATCTTAATTTAAATACAGGAGGCGAGTGCTGGCAGCAGATCAGCGGCAGTTAACCCCTCAGGTGCCGCTGAGGGGTTAACTGCCGCTGATCGCAGCTCCCTGTCAGAGGCAGGGTGCAGACTGATTCTGCCGGCACCTGCCTCCTGTATTAAAGGTTAAAGAGGACCTTTCATGGGTCCAAACATTGTAAACTAACTATCGGGATATGTAGCGCGCCGCTCTGTTCGCCCGCTGTGGCCCCCTGTATATTCTCGAGCTCTGTATGCTAATTGCTAGCATCGGAGCAATGGGGAGGAGACTGTCCTTTTTCTCAATAGGTGTCTCCTTCTCCCTGGCTGTAGAGCTGTCTAATCAAGGCGCAGAGCGTCACAGCCAGGGAGAAGGTGAGGGTGTGTGTTTTTTTTTTCTTTCTCTTTCTCTCTCTCTCTGCCTCTTTGCCTCTCGATTAGACAGCTCTACAGCCAGGGAGAAGGAGACGCCTATTGATAAAAAGGGCAGTCTCCTCCCCATTGCTCCGATGCTAGCAATTGGCATGCAGAGCTGGAGAATATACCGGGGGCCACAGTGGGCGAATGGAGCAGCGCCCAGGAATAAGTGCAGTGAGATCCCTAGGCGCCGCGCTACATATCCTGATAATTAGTCTACAATGTTTGGACCCATGAAAGGTCCTCTACCATCATTGGTGCGCCCGCCCCTCCTCCTGTCTCTTATTGGCAGCGGCGGCACAGGGGGGAGGAAGAGAGAAACTCCTTCTCCCCTGTGCTGCTGAGGAAACATAAGCGCGCTGACAGCAGCACGCTCATGTTCTGTGATACTAGGCTGTGCAGTAGGGCAGCCTAGTATCGATAAATGTCAAATCCCGGGACAAAAGTATCGATTGGGTATTGATATTTCGATACCCGCAACAACCCTAGTGCAGCACAAATGTACAGTGAACTGAGCCCTTAGGAATGTGGCCTTTATATTGACTATTCATATATTGTCCATACAGTCCTGATCAAAAGTTTAAGACCACTTGAAAAATGGCAAAAAATCATATTTTACATTGTTGGATCTTAGCAAGGTTCCAAGTAGAGCTTCAACATGCAACAAGAAGAAATGGGAGTGAGACAGAACATTTTTTTTGAGCATTCAATTAATTAAAAATAACGATTAAACTGAAACAGGCTGTTTTTCAGCTGATCCAAATTTTAGGACCACAAGCCTTTTTTTAAAAGGCCAAATCTGTGCAAAGATGTGGATTCATTGTCATTTTCTGTCAGGTAGTCACACGCTGTGATGGCAAAGGCCAAAAACTCTCCCTTTTTGAACGTGGTCGGGTTGTTGAACTGCATAAGCAGGGTCTCTCACAGCGCGCCATCGCTGCTGAGGTGGGACGCAGTAAGACAGTCATTTGGAATTTCTTAAATGATCCTGAGGGTTATGGAACAAAAAAGTCAAGCGAAAGACCCCAAAAAATGTCATCAGCACTGAGCCGGAGGATCCAATTGGCTGTCCGTCAAGACACTGGATGATCCTCGACCCAAATTAAGGCCCTTACTGGTGCTGACTGCAGCCCCATAACCATCGGACGGCATCTGAGACTGAAGGGCTTCAAAACAAAAAACGTTTTCAGAGACCTAGTCTCCTTGAACGCCACAGAACTGCTCGTTTGGACTTTGCAAGGGAGCACCAAACATGGGACATTCAAAGGTGGAAGAAAGTTTTATTCTCCTGATGAGAAAAAAATGTAACCTTGATGGTTTCCAACGTTACTGGCATGACAAGCAGATTCCACCTGAGATGTTTTCTAGGCGCCACAGTGGAGGGGGTGCCATAATGGTCTGGGGTGCTTTTTCCTTCAGTGGAACAATGGAGCTTCAGGAAGTGCAGGGGCGTCAAACGGCCGCTGGCTATGTCCAGATGTTGTAGAGAGCATTCCTCATGACTGAGGGCCCTCGTCTGTGTGGTAACGACTGGGTTTTTCAACAGGACAACGCTACAGTACACAATGCCCACAGGACAAAGGACTTCTTCCAGGAGAATAACATCACTCTTTTGGCCCATCCTGCGTGTTCCCCTGATCTAAATCCAATTGAGAACCTTTGGGGATGGATGGCAAGGGAAGTTTACAAAAATGGACAACAGTTCCAGACAGTAGATGGCCTTCGTGCGGCCGTCTTCACCACTTGGAGAAATGTTCCCACTCACCTCATGGAAACGCTTGCATCAAGCATGCCGAGACGAATTTTGGAAGTGATAAACAATAACAGCGGAGCTACTCATTACTGAGTTCATGTTTGGAAGTTGGATTTCTGTTTGGGGGGGGGGGGGGGGGGGGGGGATTTGGTGTGGTTCTAAACTTTTGATAAGCTGAAAAACAGCCTGTTTCAGTTTATTCCTTGTTTTCATTAAATTGAATGCTCAAAAAATGTTTTGTCTCACTCCCATTTCTTCTTGTTGCATGTTGAAGCTTTACTTGGAACCTTGTTAGGATCCAGCCATGCTAAATAGGATTTATTTATTTTTGCCATTTTTCAAGTGGTCTTAAACTTTTGATCAGGACTGTATATGATAAAAATGTTTTGATAGGAGTGTCCCTTTAAATAATAAAGGGCTTTCCAGGCTCATAATGGATTATCCTTAGGATGGACTATCATTATAAGATTGGTGGGAATCTTGGATTTGCACCCCACTGATAAGCTATTTGAAGGGAATGTAGCCTCATCAATGTCTACACTGCACACATTCAACTTAGTGTGGTCCTGCAGGGTAGTACATCTTTGTGCCTCTCAGTACGTCCACCAAATGTACCCAGCGCCAGTGGTCACACATGCCTAGTAGCACAGTCCCACTCATCATACTGCAAGCTCCTTTGCCTTCTCAAACAGCTGATACTGATTACCTATCGGAAAACCCTTGTAACCTTGATGCAGAAGGTGGTCTCTTATAACGTACTCATTTGCTGCCTGTGAGATGATCCCGCATTTTAACTGCATATCCACCAATTCCAAGGCTCCTCCTTTCTGTCATCCAAGATGGCCGCACCACTTATCAGACTACCTGGCGCATCTGATGGTCCAAGATACTTCCTGCTAGTGCTGGCCAATCCGAGGGCAGCGGGAAGTGTCTTGGGCTACTGAGAAGCGGTGCAGCCATCTTGTATAACAGAAAAGGGGAGCCTTGGAATTGGATGACCTGCAGCTCAAAAGATGAAGAGCAGGGCACCATGTAAGGCTTCTGTATTTTACCTAGTCAAATCCCCACACCCCCTTTTCTCAGTACATTGGTTTGGCCCTCTTCTGCTCTAGCGATGGGGTGGAGGGGATGTCCTCTGTTTGAACAACTTGGACCAGCAAGGTGATAGTTTCCTAGTAATGGCGTAGCTTGATATGGTTGGGAAAAAAACGCTTTCACAGTGTGTCCTGGTGCATGTCAGGAGGCCTCCTTAAAGTAGGCACTCAATGTAAGGTAGCTATAACTTGGATATTTGAAGAAAATTATTTTGGCTGTTTGTTTAAATCATGTTTTTAAATTTAACATTTTAAAAATTTAATTTTCCATGTCAATATCGCTAGTTAAACAAAAACCATGAAATCCTGCAGTTTTCCCACTGGCCACTAAAAATAATGGGCACCACTTCTTGGTCTGTACAGATCACTTTACTGCAGTTATCTACTTATCTGTCATTCCAATTCTGCCTGTAATGATATCACCTCTGTGTATAGATAAGACAGGATCCAGCATTCACAATAGGTGATATCACAGCTTATCTACTCCCTCCTGACCTCTGCACGGGTCCCTCCCATAGAAGTCATCTAGGTCCCCTCCAGACCATTGTGTCTCTAGCCCATGGAGCTGCCGGAAAGCAACTTTCTAAATGCTGTTAAGGCAAGATGGCCGCCCCCAGAATCATGCTCAGGAAAAGGAGTAAAAAAAAACTAATCTGAAAATAAAAAACCATTAGAAGAAAATAGTGTTCTTATCTGGCAGAAGAATTTCTGTGACACATTCCTTTAATGGATGTATTGGCATTGTCAGCGTGTACGTGTTCTGTTCCCTGTCTGAGGCACAGAAGGTTCCTGAAATGTCTGTTTCCTTATTTCAGTGACGGAGATCTCGGAGAGCGAGCGTTCTGCACAGCTTGTTCTGTATACGAAGTGTAAACCGGGGACGCCATCCTACAGATTGCATGTTGTCTGTGTTTTATGTCTGTAATTTTATGTTGATATTTTGTATGTATTTTATATCTAAATTCGAGTAATGAAATGAAATAAAGTTTATAATGAAAATGACCACTAGGTGGCGCTTCAGGCTTTTCACTGAATCGAAACTGGTGTGATTAGGAAACTGGTGGCGGTGGTGCTCGTGTCTGCAGGTGCCTGAGACTCTGCATTTGAGTGTTTGTAAGGAGCAAATTTCTATTTATTTTTTTGCGGACCCATTGGCTTGAATGGAGCCACGGAACGTGATTTGCGGGCAATAATAGGATATGTTCTATCTTTCAACGAAACAGAATGCATACGGAGTACATTCCGTTTTTTTGCTGAACCATTGAAATGAATGGTTCCGTATACGCAACGCAAAAAACGGCCCATAAACGGGGGGGGGGGGAGTCATGTGAAAGAGGCCCTAACATGTAGGTTCAGAACTCAAATTGGTCAATTTTAATTTTTTTTAAGGGCATCTGTCAGCAGTTTTGTACCTAAGACACTGACCTGTTACATGTGCACTTGGCAGCTGAAGGCATCTGTGTTGCTCCCATGTTCATATGGGCCCCCATTGCTGGGTCATATGGGTCTGCTCTTGCAATTGGGGTCATTAGATAAAACATGCAAAAAATAAAATGGATCCAGATAATTTACAGAGGATCCTATTTTACCAAATGTTCTGCGCCTTCTTGTCCCAAAACATAATTATGAAGTGAAGCGCTGTTGTGTAAAATTGTCTTAATGGGACAACTCCTTTTTAACAAGTCAACTTGTCCTCTATACACAGGATAAAGGCTCAGTGTGAGATCACCGGGTGTCTGACTGTTGGGACCCCACTAATCACCAGAATGGGGACCCATGCTCCTCAGTTTGAGTGGTGGGTGTCACACCGCATTCTATTAGCGACTTCCCCATAGAGTGGCTGACACACATGCTTGTCAGCTGCCCCATTCAGTCGGGGAGAATTGTCCTCAGTTCTTGTGCTCGGCTGGGGTCCGAATGTTCGGACCTGTGGATAAGTGGTCTTATTGGGACAACCCCTTTTTAATGTGCATTCTGGAAAGGAATCTGTCCTTTTTGTTTTTGACGCTGTGGTTGGCTCTTCTCTCTGATTGAAGGTTGTTTATCAGTAGAAAGTTGCCAAGTTCAGAGCACAGGGCAAGGGCTGTTTCTTTACCTCCAGTGACGTACCAGGCTTTTTATGGCTAGCAGTGATCCCGGTGACATCACCATTACTAATGGGCGGTCTATAGTGCTACCCTAGGCCATTTTACAGGCTAGGGCAGCACTAAAGACTGCCAGTGACATCACTGGGCTCACTGCTAGGTGGAAGCCTCTGCCTAGCATACCCATGGAAAGCCTGCGATATCCCTGGAGCTAAAGAAACAGCCAAGGGGGAGCATTGGAGCATGAAATGCTGAATGAGGGAAGGAGGAGTTGGGTCCAGGTTTAGAGCTTTAGGCCTCTTGCACACGAACGTGTTTTTTTTTTTTGCGGACCTTATACGGAACCATTAATTTCAATGGGTCCGCAAAAAATGGAAGGTACTCCATGTGCATTCCATTTCCGTTCTGCAAAAAAAAAATAGAACATGTCCTATTATTATTGTCTGCATTACGGACAAGAATAGGACTGTTCTATTAAGGGCCAGCTGTTCCGTTCCGCAAAATACGGAATGCACACACTTTTTTTTTTTTTTTTGCAGACCGCAAAATACATACGGTCGTGTGCAAGAGGCCTAACAGGAGGACCCCCGAGAGACCAGATTCTGACACAAACAAAATTTTAACTTAGAGGACCTTTCACCAGAATAAAGTATGTAAACGGACTATACAGACGTGTAGAGCGGCGCCCAGGGATCCCCCTGCACTTACTGTTATCCCCGGGCGCCGCTCCGTTCGCCTGGTATAGCCATGGTTAGGCTCCACCCAGGGGAACCTGCCGCAGTCTCCTTCTCCTATGCTGTAGCGCTTGCCAATTGCAGTAGCTGGGCCTGTCTCTCTCAGAAAGGGGCATATCGCCTAAACGGATTTTAACCCCTTGTCTGCTGAAACGGTCCGTTACAGCCTGGCTATGAGCTGAGCGCTGTGATTGCCCAGCGCTACAGCATAGGAGAAAGACACGCCGGCAGGTTCCCCTGGGTGGAGCCTAACCATGGCTATACCAGGCGAACGGAGCGGCGCCCGGGGATAATAAGTGCAGGGGGATCCCTGGGCGCCGCTCTACACGTCTGTATAGTCAGTTTACATACTTTATTCTGGTGAAAGGTCTTCTTTAAAGGGAACCTGTCGCCATGATTCAATGTAAGCTACAGAAAGCATTTTATACAGCAGGAGGAGCGGAGCAGATTGATATATAGTTTATGGGAAAAGATTCAGTAAAACTTTTAATGTATTCATTTATATTCCTGCTCATTCAGGGTTTTGAAGTCCAGGAGGCGGTCCTATCAGTGATCGGCAATCTTCCCTCTATGACTGTGTATACAGAGAGAGCTGCAGTCCTATCAGTGATCGGCAATCTTCCCTCTATGACTGTGTATACAGAGAGACCTGTCAATCACTGATAGGACCGCCTCCTGGACTTCACAGCCCAGAATGAGCAGGAATTTACATGTATAAAGTTTTACAGAATCTTTTCAGCAAATGTCATTTATCATGCAAAGTAAATACAAGGCACTTACTAATGTATCGTGATTGTCCATATTGCCCCCTTGGCTGGCTGGATTCATTTTTCCATCACATTATACTGTTTGTATCTATGGTTATGACCACCCTGCATTCCAGCAGGGGTGGTCACGCTTGCACACCATAGGAAAAAGTACCGACATCTCGGCTCCCATCGCAGTGCAGATACGCCGCTGGAAACGAGCAGTGTATAACGCCATGGAAAAATGAATCAACCGAGGAACAGAAGCAGCAGTGTGCCATTTTCATTGTGCTGGTCAATGGGATTGGAAGGCCCCTCACTTTCACATTGAAAGCTGTCTGCGTACGGCTCATCTCTCTGGAAAAGTTGGGTTACAGTGACCAGTATTGGTATAACCAGGGTTGTCAACTTGCTTCCTAATGCAATAGTACATGCAGAGCTGCTATATGACAGTGGAACTAGGTGGACCTCTAGGAAAGTTGTATGGGCAGACATATCTGGATGTGACCAGGTTGAGATTTTGACAGAAGAGGGCAACGCCGGTGGGGAAGAGTTACCAAAACTGGCGCAAAGTTTGGGATTCTGTTGGTAACTGATCTGCATGTCCTTTGCACCAGCTAGTTCCCTTTCAGAGCAGTGACCATTTATTATTATTTGGTCCCCCCCCCCGTGCACATTGGTGAAGCCTCTTGTGTGTACTGTACATATGACGTTGGTTTCAGTGTTTATCTGCATACAGCTGCTTGGGGTGAAACCAAACTAATCAGGCCACCATGGATCCCACACAATGGCCTTTTTATTTATCGCCAAAGAAACGATTCAGACGGCCTCAATAACCATAATTGCCTCGCTCGGCAGGGTTCCGACAGTGGTATGCGGCCCGCTTATTATGATGGAGAATACAAGGGGCCACGTTCTTCTCCCCCCCGCAGCAGTCGTAGTGCCTCAGAGTTTAATTGATAAAAGTTTATGCCGTCGCCCTAAACAAATATGAATACAAACAGCAGTTGCGCTCAGCGGCAATCCCACCATTCGCTTTAGAACCAAAACAACAATTATCATAATAAAACTTAATGAACTTTGCTTACTTCTGTTAACGGCTTTTATCTTAACTGTTCAGAACATCTGGCCGCTTGGTAAATTTCGCTTTCATTTGGCGTTACAGCCTTTAATACCAAATCCCGTCACCCACCTTCCATAAAAAGCGCCACCATACAAGGGTGAGGTTAGACATCGCGTTTATGTTTAGTATCTAATGGCATACTTATCCATCTTACTACCAAGTAGGATGGTTTCCAATTATGCCACTCAGATGTCCCCGCATCCTTCACGTCTGTAAATGAGGCTCCCAAATTTGTCACGTCCCTTGTAAAACTAGAGCAGGGCGCCGTTCTACAGGAGGAGGATCTGTAAGAGCTCTGATTACAATGAATGATCCATATGTCGTGCTCGGATCAGATGTATCCTTTATCGATGTCTGTATCAGCAGTTATATTCTCTAATCAGAATTAAACATGGAGGAGGGGGCCTAAAATGACAACTTATCCCCTTTCCTCAGAAGCCATGAACGGGACCCTCACATTCCCTATGATCACCACTTTATGGACTGCAGAGTACGGTGCTTGGCTACCTCTGGCATAGGAGTGGTAGTCACAGTCACCGCATTCTTAACATCAGTGCCTCTGCCCATAATGGGCAGAGCAGTGCTCGGGCAGGAGGAGGGTGGTGGGCTAAAGGAATCAAAGGGGAGCGGTTATCTGGGCACATCAGAGAGGCCTGGGCACTTGCAGGCCCTAATATTTCCATATTGTTATAAAAAAAAGTGAGACACAATACAGGTACTATTTTTACGTTGGGCAGCTGTGCTAAATCGTGATCTGAGCCGTCTCAAAGTAGGTGACAGACTCCCTTTTACAAAATGCAAAGCGAATGAAGAAAAGAGAAATCTTTAATACAATCAAGTATTTGGTGTGAAGCCCTTTCCCTTCACAACAGCATCAGTTCTTCTAGGTGCTCTTGCACACAGTTTTTTATTTTATTTTTTTAAGGAACCCAGCAGGAGGTTGTTCCAAACGTCTGAGAACTAACCAGAGATCTTCTGGGAATGTATTTTTACTCCAATCCTTCTGTCTCTTCATGTAATCCCAGATTACATGATGGATGATGTTGAGATCAGGGCTCTGTTAGGCCATCGCTTCCAGGACTTGTTTTTTATGAAGATAGTTCTTAATAAAATTGGCTGAATGTTGAGGGAGGGGGGGGGGGGCTAGTTCTGCTGCAGAATAATCTTGGAGCCAATCTGTCGCCTCCCTGATGGTATAGCATCATGGAGAAGTATCTGCCTGTATGTTTTAGCATTGAGGACTCCATTAAACCTGACCAAATCCCGCAACTCTGTTTGCTGTAATGCAGCCTTAGACCACCTGCACACAGGTGCGGCTGAACGCACATAAGATCTTCCCGAATTTCAGTGTGGATGCGTTTCTGCAACATATCTGCAATTTTTAAATTGCAGTTGCAAATGAGCTCTTAACAAGCTCTGCCTCTAATGCCACCAGATGTAAGGCAGCTATCCTACAAGTCAGGGATGCTCAACTTGCAGTCCTCCAGCTGTTGCAAAACTACAACTCCCAGCATGACCAGACAACCTACAGCAGGGCATGGTGGGAGTTGTAGTTTTACAACAGCTGGAGGGCCGCAGGTTGAGTATCCCTGGTATAAGTCAATGTTCAGCTCTTTAAATAAGCCTTGAGACATGACTCTGATATTAAATAAGCCAGTATCTCATCTGCAGACAGCTGTTTCGGGGTGATAGCCCCCTCATCAGTGCAGAGCAGAATAATAGCTGAGAGGCCTGTCAGGATTTGGGGAGAGAGCGCCTTAATTAGTGTGAGGAGACTTCTGGTGGCATTAGAGGCAGAGCTTGTTAAGAGCTCATTTGCTGCCCTTTCTTCCCAGAATTCCAGAGGAGCATGCATGGCCTATGAGTCTCCTCCCGCCGACTAAGGCGCTCTCTCCCTAATTGCAGCTTAACTGTGGCTTTACAGAAGATCTCACCCTTCATTTAAAAAAGGGTGAAATCTGCAGCTAAAAGGACAAACATAATTGACATCCTGCAGATTTGGAGATCCATGCGGCAGGTCAATTTCCGCAAAGTGTATATATGAGATTTGCGTAATCGGATACACTTTGCTGGTACTGTACTAGGGTTCCCGGACCGGCACCAGACTTTCCATCATGGAGGCAGCCACCGCACCACCAATGCCAAGACCTAAAGATCTCGCTACTACTGGGGCAAGTCTATTCTGGAGCTTGACCTATATTGTTGCTGACACATAAGTATGTTTTTTGATTATCCCTATATTAGCAGCATGTACAGTAAGTGTTTTCAGGCAATCATCTGCCAAATATATAGACCGCAAAACACTGATGTCCATGTTTCATTCCCTTTGTTTGGGTCCGGGGTTCGCAGCCAAGTATAGGCTACGTTCTATACTTCTGCAGAACGGAAATACGGATGCAGAAAGCACACGGATCATCCGTGTGCTTTCCACATCATATGTCCACAAAATGCGGACCATGGCCCCATTAGTCATTGCATCCCCCAAAAAAACAGATGCACTACAATGGTCATCCATATTTTGCGGACTGTGTGTATGAGGTCCGCTTTCCTCCTTTTTTGCGGGCTCCATTCTCGAGAGAGGTGCTGGCGCCACCACCTCATCAGACACTGCTGGCATATGCCACCAACGTGTGAAATGGGCCAACACCCCTTTAAGAGTTCATTCCAAGACGCTGCAGACCAAAACAAGCGTTTTAGAGAGAGACAGGAGACTTTGGGTAAAGCAGTATTTTTATTTATTTTTATGCGTTAAGAGGGAAAACTGCATCATAAGTAAAAATGCTACTGCTGAAAACATAAGAAATAATGACAGGGTTTTTGCAAACTGATGAGGCTTCCTTTTATTGTAGTCGGGGAACTATTTTCCTTCCCCCCCCCCCCAGTTAAATAAACACCCGCTACAAAAAAATGCCAAGTGCATTACATGATCATACAGTAAAATGACAAAAAAAATAATAATAATCTGATAAAGCAATCTATAACCAGGTACATTCATGTGCAAAAGACAGGTTAAGGATTTTTTTTTCTTTTTCTATAAAAATAACAATACAAAATGGGGGAATGTGACACTTGGAATAATAATAATACTATTAATAAAGAAAAATGTTCACCTTATGTTCGTACATCGGTCAATCGTCAGATTTTGGTACAATTGGTTTTTGTGCTCTGACACCTTAAAGCGACAGTCTTCACATATTTTACAGCTAGAAGAGTCAGCCCTTTTACTTGGGCTACATTCACATGACCGTATCCGCAAAAAACACTGACGTCCTTTTGACTTTTTTTTTTGCGGATCCATTGTAACAATGCCTATCCTCGTCTGTAAAACGGACAAGAATAAGACATGCGCTATATATTTTGCGGGGCTACGGAACAAACATACGGAAGCGGACAGGACACGGTGGGCTGTCCGCTTTTTTGGCGGACCCATTCAAATGAATGGGTCCTCATCCAATCGGCAAAAAAACCAAAAACACAGAACGGACAAGGAAACTAAATACGTTTGTGTGAATGTAGCCTAAGGGCTCATGCACACGAATGTATTTTCTTTCCCTGTCCGTTAGTTTTTCTTTTTGCAGACAGTATGCGGAACCATTCATTTCAAGGGGGTCGACAAAAAAGAAGTTACTCAGTGTGCATTCTGTTTCGCGAAAAATATGTCCTATTATTGTCCGCATTACGGACAAGAATAGTACTGTTCTATTAGGGGCCCGCTGTTCCGTTCTACAAAATACTGAATGCACACGGACGTCATCCGTTTTTTTTTTTTTTTTGCGGACTGCAAAATACATACGGTCGTGTGCATGAGACCTTAAGATGTGAATGTAGGATACACGGCAATGCCTGCTCTTAGGGTCTTTTTCCCTCAGATATGGCACCCCTCTTGTCCACAGGCCGTGTCAGGTATTGCAGCGCAGTGCCAATCAAGTGAATGGGGCTGAGCTGTAATACCAGAGCCCATGGACAAAATGTGTTACTGTTTTTGGAACAAAAGTATTTTTTTTTTTTTTTTTCCCTTTTAAAGGGTTTGTCCCATTAAGACAAATTTACGCACAGGTGTGCTGCTGCTTCATTGCGCTGTCCGGCTTTCTGTAAGGGCTCATGCACACGAAAGTTGTTTTGCGGTCCGTTTTTAACGGATCCGTTCCGTATCTGATTTATTTATTTTTTTCTCTGATTTAAGTCCTCTTCCGTTCCGTTTGTCCACAAATCATATCCGTATGCGATCCGTTGTTTGCGGATCGGAAACAGTAACTTATTAATCACCAAACGCATGAGCGATATAGGCTGGGCATAGCATTTCTACAGTATGGATCCGCAAAATACGGATGTTTTGCGGACAATAATAGGACATGCACTACTTTTTTGTGGAACGGAAACAGAATGCACACTGGGTACCTGCTGTTGTTTTTGCGGACCCATTGAAGAGAAAAAAAACAAGAAGGGAAGCGGAAAGAAAATACGTTCGTGTGCATGAGCCATAAGGCAGTTTTTTTGCAGGCAGAATTTGGCGTGTATTCATTGCAGGGCATTTTGACCAAATTCAGCCTACAAAAAAAAAAAACCTCAGTATAGATGGGTCCTTAGACTGATCTAATGACGGAGGCTTAATCAGGTTTTTGCTCTGGTTAGGGCAATCTCCTACCCCCTGCAACATATTAGTTACTTGGCGCCTGTAATAGGAAGATCTCATGGCTTTTTCCTGCCAGATTTCTCATAACTACTACATATTGGGGTCATGTTCTACCCCCTGTGGATAATAAGAGTCAGTAAAGGAGGTAAATTTCATTATACAATGGAGCAGGTTTAAAGGGTTCTCTCACTTCAGCATATAGCATTTACCATGTAGAGAACGGTAATACAAGGCACTTACTAATGTATTGTGATTGTCCATATTGCCTCCTTTGCCGGCTTGATTCATTTTTCCATCCCGTTATATGCTGGTCGTTTCTAGCACTGGTGGTCGTGCTTGCACACTATATAGGATAAAGCACCGGCCTCTCTGGTGGCCAGGACCACGGGGAGCGCTCATGGGCACACATGCGCAGCAGCAGCTACTGTCCTGGACACCTTGTATCTGCGCTGCAACAGTGTCTGTCACCCCTGGCTGGAATGATGAACCAGCCAGCAAAGAAGGCAGTATGGACAATCACAATACATTAGTAACTGCCTTGTAGTAACTTTCTCTACATGATAAATGCCATTTGCTGAAGTGAGATGACCCCTTTAACTGTTGTGCCTCCTTTGAGCAGGGACCTTGCCTAACTATGAAAAAATGGCCCAGATTTACTAATCCTGTAGATGGCGTCCACTTAGACAGGCCGCCTAGACCTGCACCACGCTCATCACGGGGGATCAGGGCCCATGTACACGACTGTATCTATTTTGCAGTCCGCAGATCTGCAAAATACAGATGTGGTTAGTGTGCCGTTTGCATTTTATTTGCAGACCCATTGTTTTCAGTGGGTCCATGGTTGCATTTTGCAGACAGCACATGGCTGATCCATGTCCGTTCCCCAAAAAGAGCGAGAACATGCCCTATACTTGTCCGTTGACCCACTGAAGTCAATGGGTCTGCAAAACTGATATCGTCGTGTGCATGGAGCTTAGATGTGGTGCAGGGATAGATAAGTGTCAGCGTATATGCATGCTACAGCACTAATAAATCTGGTGCATCTTTAGACCACCTAGTCCAAAGGCCCCTCTACACGGGCTGACTGAGCAGGAAATTATCTGGAATGATCTGCTGGTGCCACGATAATTGCCTGCTCCTCAGACGGTGAGAGCTGCATTTGCCTGCAGCAATCACCTCCCCATAGAGATTCCTTGTTTCTGGGCAGAAGGTCCCAGTTCACACAGGACAATCTGCTGCCTGGAAACAATGATTTTTGAGGTCAGCAGCTTTTGATCATTCATTGGGTGATCAGCGGCATCTTTACACTGCCTGATTTATACCGATAATCATCCCCCCCCCTAAAGAAACTAGACAGGATCAGAAAATCTGTGCAGCAGTGACAACACGTGCCGCTGGGTGCCATGATCTAGACCAGTGTTTTCCCAGCTAGATATTCCCCTACTCAAGCAAATGACAATGTCCACCAAAGCTATGCTCATACACTGTGCTGCTAATTAAAAGCCCAGCGTGAGCAATTATCTCCTTGGAGGCCTAGCATTGACCCCCTGGGGGACCCATACAACCGACATGTCGAGAAGCAGGTAGGTTAAAACCTTTGCGAAACTCATTTCCTAAGACTTTAGATCTGAACCTACCCCCTTCCCAGGAAAGAAGTCACTCGTAGAAGGTGCATATTTATTTGATGGGGAATATCATGAAGTCTATATTGGCAATTACCCAAAATGGGCCTTTTGGTGTCATGTCAGACTACAACCTAAATGGCAGCCTCCAGATTACTCGCAATTTTGACTATGAACTATACTGGTAGGGGGAAAAGTGATCAGGTTATTGTTGCCGTTTTCGGAGATCCCCCTTTGTGGTTCTACTGACCCAAATTGAAAACGCTCTGTGACTCTTAGTCTAGCGGCCATGATACTTCTTTAACCGTGCTAAGGACAACTGTTTGTCTAGCTTAGCTTTACCCTACCGATGCCCAACCTGCAGCCCTCCATCTGTTGCAAAACTACAACTCCCAGTATGCCTAGACAGCCTACAGCTATTAGGGCATGCTGGGAGTTGTAGTTTAGCAACACCTGGAGGGCCGCAGGTTGAGCATCACTCATTTTTCCTACAGGCCTTGAACTTAGGGAACTACATTAATACATACATGTCAGAAAGAACAAAAATGATCAGTCAGAATTTTTTGAGTAAAGGGATACAAAAAAATAAAATAAATGACAGCAGTTAAGCAATTACCAAATCATAGCAGTCTCTCTATGGACTGGAATTTCCTATCTTCATTTTGACTTAAAGTCTTAGGCTCATTGATATGGTATACAGAAATGTGCTGTGAAGGACAATATTCTTTAAAAAACCCCAAACATGGCCCTCATTTATACCTACACATACAAAATAAAAAGAACTTGCCTAACAATCCAAACAGCACTGCTAAGGGACCAACAACCATATTCTGCTGATATCCAGGTATCAGTACTTTTATAGTGAGTGACCACCCAGAGGTCCACAGGAGTGCGGTCATCTGGCGGGGTCACCTGCTGGCTTCAGTGGCTCTTGTTAGCAACTTCCCAAACATTGAGCCCAAAGCTTGGCAGAACGGGACTAGTGAAAACTGCAATTAGGGAGTCTGAAGGACTCCTTCATGATTGATCACGTAGAGAAATCAATATTTTATTTTGGCAGACATGTGCCTTTTTTTTATATTTTTTATTGTTCTTCCTTTATCTAGATAAATCTACGAAGACATTTTTTTAAAATTTTCTCCTTTGACACAACTTAAATGAACTCCACCTAATATTATGTGAGCAGAACCTCACATCTTCTGTGGTGGGGTGACTGAAACCATCCTAAACAGAGTTAGGATTTTGCATTTTCATTTGCGCTCATCTCTGGAGCTACCAAGAAGGAATGAGCAACAAAAATGCCCAGGATTAAAAAAAATAAAAAATAAAAATTAGCTGTGAAAAAGTGCTGAGCCAGTGGGCAGTTACACCCAATATGTAGCCCTTCAAAGTACTGGTGGAGAAGGCTGGAAAATAGCTCAACAATATGCTCCTCCCCGGGACTACCAGCCTATCGGCCAAGCAAAGAGGAGTCACATGACTTTTCTACTGTCTGAAACGGGAATCGCTGTTTCTTAAGGCCTCTTTCACACGACCTTATAGCTTTTTCAGTGTTTTGCGGTCCGTTTTAAATGGATCCATTGTTCAGTTTTTTGTTTCCATTGTGTTTCCGTTTCGTTTTTTCCGTATGGCATATACAGTAATTACATAGAAAAAATTGGGCTGGGCATAAAGTTTTCAATAGATGGTTCCGCAAAAACCGGAACGGATACGGAAGACATACGGATGCATTTCTGTATGTCTTCAGTTTTTTTTGCGGACCCATTGATTTGAATAGAGCCACGGAACGTGATTTGCGGGCAATAATAGGACATGTTCTATCTTTCAACGGAACGGAAACGGAATGCATACGGAGTATATTCAGTTTTTTTTTGCGGAACCATTGAAATGAATGGTTCCGTATACGGACTGCAAAAAACTGTCCGTACACGTGAAAAAAAAAAACGGTCGTGTGAAAGAGGCTTGAGCCTCATGCAGACGTCCCTTGAACACTGTCCGTGATATACCGTACTGACATTGCAGGAGCGCTCGGCGTCATTGGTTGCTATGACGCCGCGCGCTCCTGCAATGCCAGGCCGGTATCTCACGGACGTCTGCATGAGGCTTTAAAAGGGTTTTCAGAGACTTTTCAACTGATGACCTATCTCAGGGATGGCCAACTTGAGGCTCTCCAGCTGTTGCAAAACTACAACCCCCAGCATGCCCAGACTGCCTACAGCTATCAGCCTACAGCAGGGCATGATGGGAGTTGTAGTTTTACAACAGCTGGAGGGCCGCAGGTTGGCCATGCCTGACCTATCTGATCAGTGGCGGTCCGACACTCGGGAACTTGAAGGGGGCTGAGCCACGCCTAGGCCATGTGACTGATGAGCGTGAAAGCTGCCAGAAGACTGTGGCGCTCAAGACAAACAGTTGATTAGCAGGGATCCTGGGTGTCAGACCCCGATCAGATACTGTTGACCTATCCAGAGGATAGCTAAAGTCTTAGAAAACCCTTAAAGGGGATGTCCTAGAATCAAAACTTATACGGTGCTCAGCATAAGTGTTGCTGGGCATCTCAGTGCTAAGATCTCGAGAATGGGATTCTTGTTATTTTCCCCACATTTGAACGTAGCAGTGGTATGTCCATGGGACTGACTGAAGCAGCTGAATACAGTGCTCGACTATCTTCATCAGTCCCTTGTTCGACTGCCGCTCCATTCAAATGGCAGACAAGGGAGCCTTGTGATGATGGGGGGTCCCACCAATCGAGCACTTATCTCCTTTGCTACAAATAGAGGATAAGTTTTGATTCTGGAAAAAAACAATGATGCCAGTGGGCCCACTTTTTGACGTTTGATAGGACATCATCTAAGGGAAGTCTTGGCTGCTTATGGGTTTCCCTTTAAGAGTGCTATAATTGCTATTCCATTATGCCGTATGGCCGACAAAAAAAAAAATCGTGTAGAACTAAATAAAAGCTAAGGAATAACATATGGTACAAAGTTCTAGATTAAGAACAAGGTAGAATTTGCAGATGTCGCCATGCTCCTCCAAGAAAATAGCAGGCAGATAAGTGCTAGGTTTGTCGTGAAATGCTAGTGCCCAAAAAAATAGCATTTAAAAAATAAAATTACCCCCAAAAAATGATGTAAAATTTATTTACCTAGAGCTGAAATATTTTCATACTAAAAGTTCTTATTCTAAACATTTTACATCTTTTCTGGACATTTTTTTTACAAAAAATAAAAAAATCCGGTTTTAATTACTTACATAAAATGTCATTAAAAATCTAAGAATTCATGTACGAGAAAAGTGCATACCACTATTCATTGGTCTAAATGTAGTGTTGCCTCAAAGCTAAAAAAGGAAAAAAAAAAATTGCATTATTCTAAAAAAAAAAAAAAAAAGCCCCATTTATCAAAAAAACAAAAACTGGTTTCATCACCCATAGCAACCAGTGAATAGGGATTAGTTGCTATGGGCAACAAGGCCTGACCTTTTTGGTAAATGAGGGCCCCTTGTTTTATTTGATTCAGCACTACCTCACCTCGTGTATTACATCTCTATCGAAATCGCAGTGTGAGTGGTTTAGGTTTTAAAAGTTTTTGTTTTTTTTAATATATATATATTATATACCATATATAGTATAGTTTTGTGTTCTTTTTCGCCTTTGCTTGAAAATACTGGCTAGAGTTACGCGTGAGTCATTCACAATTACATCTGCTAGATCTAGAAGCAGTTTTGCAAGCAAACCCCCTTTTTTTTTGTTAAATCAAGCATGCTAAAATAATAAAAACTATAGAATTTTTTATTTTTTTTACATATTCAACTTTTCTAAAACCAATTAATCCGATATGTATTGTCATTCTACAGCAAGATAAGAACTCTTGTTTGATGATTGACCTCACTGAGGCTATAATGCTGGTCCGGTTGTTGGTCTCTTGTTTAAAATGACCCTTCGCAGTTTTCAATTTTAAAAAAAAAATACTCAAAACACGTTTCACTTTTTTTGTATTATTGCACTATTTGCTATACCTTCTATAACCTTTCTAACTACAATCCAATTGCCCACGCTTTTTTTTTTCCAATATTTAAAACCTATGAAATAAATAAACCATTGTTGATGGTACAGTGTGACCAGGGAAGTGAGAAGAGTAACTTTATTTTTTTTGTATTTTTTTTTTTTCTTATGATATGCTCTTTCTTCCTTTTTTTTGTTCCTTTTTGAGCGCATTCTCAAAACGTCGGCCACGTGGCATTGTCCAACATGAAGTATATGAATGTATGTATAGAAAAATAATACATACATAGAAAAAAAATAATAATGGATGGATTTTTTTTTTTTCTTTGCAAATGTGAAATGAGAACTTTTTTTTTTTTTTTTTTTTTTTTACATACAGACTTTTTTTTTTTTTTCCTCCTCCTCCTCCTCCTCCTCCTCCTCCTCCCCCGGACATTCGTCAAACTTCTTTTGTGGTCATACAAACATAGTTTGTAATTCATTGGCTATAGAAAGTCCTGTACAAAGTCTGATGAACTTAGTGCCCCAAAAAAAATGAAGTCTGTGTGTTTTGTAATGAAAGAAAATAAAAAAAGGAAAAAAAATAAAAAAAAGTGAGACATCTAAGCGTTTCCACTTGCAGAATACGAAAACTGGGGAAAGTGCGGCCTTCTTTCATTGTCAACAAATTCCAGATTCTCATCTGCAAAAGACATAAGAAACAATACTCAATAAATTCAGCTAAAGGTGAAAGTTAGAGAAAAAAAAAAAATCTTGAAAATGTAGTAACTTTTACAAATTTAGTTTTTTTTTTATCTTACAAAACAATAAAAGCACACAATTACATGTGTCAATGCTTACCATAACTTAAAAATTGTAAATTTTATTTTTATTCACCATTTAAATCTGTCACCATGATCAACCCTGTTAAACCAGGCATACCGCCTGGTAGGGTTGATCATGGTGAATTACAGGGTGACGCCCTCTTGCTGCGATGGGCTGTAGTGTTACAGTAAAACTATTTTATTCTTATGCAAATTAGGCGCTAGGAGCCCCATTTGACCACTTCCTCTCCCCCGTCACCACTCCTTCTCCTGCCCCGATTGACAGGGCCAGGCATCCTCACTGTTTAGATGCTTGGCCCCGAATTCCTGTGCATGCGCTGGCACGGAGCCTGATGTCATCATCGGCACTTGCGCAGTGCAGGCTTCAGAGTAGGGCAACCCTTAAGGAGACCAATTACACATGTGCCAACTGAACACACTGATGGAGGTACGAGAGAGTTCTGGGTCAGGCATCTGAACAGTGAGGGCATGAGGAGGGGGTGAAGTGCTGCTCCGAGGGGCTAGGCTAGTCCCTCTGTGCTCAGAGCACTTCATGCATAAGAATAAAAGTAAAAATTCTGCTACAACACTACACCCAATTGTAGCAATAAAGGGCTCATTTAATTCTGTACAGTATTTATTTTAATTAAGAAAAGCTAGGCCTGACACAGTGCGAGATACTGCTTTATAATGCAGTGTGTCCCTGCGAGACCTGGAATCTACTGAATTACATGCGGTCAGTGTAGTTTAGTAGATTCCAGGTCTTGCAGGGACACACAGCTTTATAAATCAGTATAAGGCCTCCTGCACACGAATGTATGGCTTTTTCAGTGTTTTGCGGTCCGTTTTTCACGGATCCGTTGTTTTGTTTCCGTTCTGTTTTTCCGTTCTGTTTGGCGTATACAGTAATTACACAGATAAAATTCGGCTGGGCATAACATTTTCAATAGATGGTTCCGCAAAAAACGGAATGGAAACGGAAGACATACGGATGCATTTCCGTATGTGTTCCGTTTTTTTGCGGACCCATGGAACGTGATTTGCGGACAATAATAGGACATGTTCTATCTTTAAACGGAAATACGGAAACGGAATGCATACGGAGTACATTCCGTTTTTTTTGCAGAACCATTGAAATGAATGGTTCCGTATACGGAACGCAAAAAACGGCCAGTAAACGGGAATAAAAAAAGGGCCGTGTGCAGGAGGCCTAATGCAGTAGGATCCCGTCAGTGGAACAGAGTTCAGAACAGGAACACATGCAGCAAGTTTCTCGCACTGAACTCTCGTCTGTGTCTGACCTTAAAAAGTAGATTCTTTGATTGGGTCCCCAATAAAAGAAGTCCAATATGTTTGGCCTAGGGAAAGAATAAGGCTACATTCTTTTTTTGCGGATCGGATGGTTTCCGATTCATTTCTATGGATCCGTTAAAAATGCGGTCAGTGTTTCCCGTCCGCCAAAAAAGTATTGCATGTCCTATTCTTGTCTGCAAAAAATTGCGGGTGACCAACGGAAGCCATCCGCATCCTTTTTTTTGCGTATGGTTGCTGGGCAACCTGTATATATTAAATTTCAAGAATTACAGCCTTCAGGTTTTTTTTGGCGGACCGTAAAAAAACAAAACTGAAGACACACGGAAACACAACCTACAAAATTTGCAGACAAACAGAACGGATGTGGATGTAAAAAAACCAGGAACACGGATCTGCTATTTGCGGACCGCAAAAAACAACTGTCGTGTGCATGTAGCCCAATACTGTCCTGCACCCTGACTCTGGCAGTTTTCCGGTCCCTGGCTTGCTCACTTCCTCTTGGGGGATTTCATGTGCCGCTGCAGCCAATGACTGACTTCAACAGTGATGTCACTGGAAGTTGGTACATTTTTACAGCCCTGATTTTAACAGGGTTGTCCGGGATTTTTTAAAGTGATGGCCTGTCCTCCGTATAGACCATCACTAGCTGATTGGCGGGGCTCAGACAACCCAAACCCCGCCAATCAGCTACTCTGTGTAACTCAATTGATGGAAGGAAGCACCAGAGCTACACAACACCAGCAAAACTGTAGCAGGGGGAGCTTGCTACTACGTTGAAGTTCATCAGTAGGGATAATCAAACTTTTATTTTTAGAAGTTCAGGTGACCAGAATTGTGTTATAGATCCTGTGACCACGGACCATAAGTTATGGTCCGTGGTCATGGGATCCATAATGCAATTCTGCGGTAACGAGAACTTCTAAAACAGAAGTTTGCTCATCCCTATTCATGAGAGCGATGCTGTGTCAATGGTTCTTTGTAGCAGGGGTGCATGGTGTCCGCTAGCGATTGCCTATCCTGCGGATCACTTAAACCCTGGACAACCCCTTTAATTCATTTTTTTTATTTACTAAACCAATTCATCATGTTCTAATCATACGTTAACAGTATCCCTTTAAATTCCTTCAAAAGAGCAGTCTCTAGCCACCCCAAAAGAAAGGGAGGGGAAAAAAAAAACACCTTTAATCACTTCCCAAAGTGCCTAACCCAGCATTCATAAATCTGATATCAAACCTCAATTATTATTTTTTTTATTCCAAAAAATGGCCTCAGATTTCCAATTTTCTGTCAAATGGTGGTGTTTTTTTTTTTTTTAAATGGGAGACTACCGAAGAAAACTATATAATTCATTTGTTTTATTTACTAAACCAATTCATCATGTTCTAATCATACGTTAACAGTATCCCTTTAAATTCCTTCAAAAGAGCAGTCTCTAGCCACCCCAAAATTATATAGTTTTCTTCGGTACAGTCTCCCATTTAAAAAAAAAAAACAAAAAAAAAAACACCACCATTTGACAGGAAATTGGAAAAATTGGAAATCTGAGGCCATTTTTTGGAATAAAAAAAATAATAATTGAGGTTTGATATCAGATTTAGCTCATTATATAGTTTTCTTCGGTACAGTCTCCCATTTAAAAAAACAAACAAAAAAGCACACCACCATGACCTTTAAACCTGTTCAGATACTGAACCTAATGTCTGACCTTTGCCAGTCAACAACAGACAGTTTCACCAGCAAATTAAAACTTGCATCCCTCAACATTAAAATTTTTAGATTTGTCCTTAGACTTAACTAATTCTTCACACTACAATTCTCAGACTTCTCTTCAAGGACTTGGAAGCTGGGAGGTTAAATGAGGGAAAAGCGCTAAACACGTGTTCCGACAGGCTGCATTCTGTTCTGCAGAGTGGGTGGCATCCGTCGTCTCTACATCTAACGAGTTTATCCTGTGAAACATTATGCCACTTCTTGAAGTCTTGCATCTGGCGTTTGGGTCTTAATAACTTTTTGATCAGGGACTGAATTTCCTGAATGACTGGAGTATGTCAGAAGCAGAAGGACATGGGTGTGAGCTTGCCACCTCCTCAGACTCTGGCATAAAAGCTGGAACCAACTGCTCCGGGACCCCTGCCGTCCTCCACGTCTAGCCTCCTACAGACTCTTGGTTCTGTATGGTAATGGAGGGGCGGAATACATGAAAGTCTGAGCCCCCTTCAATCACGCAACTAAGCCATGACATTTCCACTTGGCCAATGCACATGAGCTAATGGGATTGTCACCCTCAGTAAACCATGTCATGGAAATTTAGCCAACTATGGACCTGATCTGCATAGTCTGAAGTAGCGAAAGGCTCTCCATGGTCAGTCTGCCCCACTGTACTAAAAGGGCAAGATGTGGTAACTATAGGTATTTCATTTTTAAAGTCTACTCACTAGTTCAAGGTGGTCATGGAAGTAACAATACTGGTTACCAGAATGACTATAAATCAATCGTTTAAGGTTGCCTGGAAGTTTATTTTTTTATTATTATACTGGGACAGTATTCTGAAGAACTAAGAATTAACATTTTAGAATTATGTCTTCCTCTACCGTCTTCCATCACTTCTGTGATGACTATTCTCTGAAAGCAGACCACACAACTACTGGATTGAAGACCATAAGATCACGTGGGCCAAGCATCACTCAATAAAACCTACGTAGTCAGTAGAGGCAGTGTGACCTCTCAGGCGACATTCTGTATACAATAAAAATTCTAGCATTACATCCAAGATTAGCTATTTAATCCCTTAGATGCAACATTTACTATGGACCATGGCACTTAAGTGGCTAGAAAGACCAAAAAAGTAAAAAAATTGAAAAAAAACAAAAACAAAACCTTTTTGTAACAATCCAAACTAGAAAGTTATCCAAAATGATATCAGTAAAAGCCCTTGCACAGCTCTCTTTACAGAAATATATAAAGTTATGGGTCTCAGAGATATTGTGGACAAGTAGTAAGAAATTAAACAATTTGGTATGATTGTAATGGGATCAACCCGTAGAGTAAAGTGATGTCATTTATTCCTCACAGTGAACGCAGGAAAAATGCTGAATTGCTGCCGCTACCCATCTAAAACAAATAAAAAAAAGCCCTTAATGAGGAAAAAAAATAAAATAAAAAAAATAGAATAAATTTTGGAAGTTGGGGATGAAAAAAAAACAAAAAAAACCCCCTAAAGGATAGAATATCTGGTGTCCTTTTAAAGCAGGGATGCTCAACCTTCAGCTGTTACAAAACTACAACTCCCAGCATGCCCTAATAGCTGTATGCAGGAGCCCTAATGATACATTATACATTACATGTCCAAAAGATCTAGTCCATAGAAATCGCACAGTAGGGCGAAAAAAAAGTAAGAAAAAATAAATAAATATATATATATATATATAAAAATTTAACGCCAAAGCAGACCTTTTTTAACAGCTGCATTCCAAAAGACTGCAGTTACAAATGGCCCCCTTCAATTCTATGGGGGCTGTTGGTCCATAAAAATGGCCAAAATAGGACATGGTCTATTTTGTGACAGCTATTTTTCACAGGCCTCTTAAAATATGTGAATAGGCCAGTAGACCTCAATGGTTCTGAAAACGTCTGTCATACACTGTCATGGGAGGTCTATGGAGAGAGAGAAAAAATTGCCTCAAATCAAAAAAGTTGCATTCTGCCCCTCTGACAAGATGAGGTGACACAGCAACGTAGCCTTATCACACAGTCATGTGCCTGTTAAAGGGGAACTCCATCATTACATATGGATACTGCCCTACAGTTTTTGGTTTACAGGAGAACCGGTAAAAAATTTTGTTCAGTTTTTGAAATTGAATATGTTTTTCCCATCACAGTTCTCCACTGGATGTAGTAAAGACTCAAGGCCTGCAGGGGGCACCGCTGCAACACTAGAAGTGGTTTTGCCTTTCAAGAAACCTCATCAACAGCATTGAGAAGAGAGTTTTCTGCCAGGACACTTCTGACGTGTCATCAGCCGAAAAAAGAAGTAAATCAGGGGCTGCACTGACAAGATGACCCCATTTTTAAATACAGCGAGTCCAGTGATCGGCTTCCGAAACCCTGGGCGAGCGGATGAACTGACGCCGACCACACTTTTTGCCTGCATACTGCAGTGTGTACTTGGAGGCAAATGAATGGGTGACCCTGTACTCAGTGTACTATATAGCCTGGCCCTAGTCCAACATTGTGGTAGGTGCTCTGACTAAGGGCTCATTCAGATGGCCGTAGTGTTTTGCGGGCCGCAAATTGTGGATACTGACCGTCTGCGTTCCGCATTTTGCGGCGCGCACATGGCCCGGCCCTATGATAGAAATGCCCTATTCTTGTCTGAAGAATAGGACATGCTCTATCTTTTGTGTGGGGCTGCGGAATAGAAGTACGGATGCGTCTTTTGCGACCCCATTGAAATGAATGGGTCCGCATTGATCGAGAAATACGGTCATGTGAATGGGCCCTAATAGAGGGGGTCCCAAGCAAAGAACCCCTCTATGAAATCAGGCACAACAGGACATCTGATTTATGTGTTATAGCCCTATTTGGCTTAAACAGTTACTTATAGATGCAGATTTAAAGGGGTTGTACAGAATTACCAAAAAAATAAACTGTGCCACGCCTGTCCACAGGGTTATAGCTCAAGTTCGTTAATAGGTGGCACTGTTTTTGAAGGAAAATAAATTTCCAAGCTTGTACAAAATCTTTAAAATAGTAAGCAATATATAAGAAAACGCTGGCTCTTCTCTCTTAATACATTAAAGGGAGTCTATCACCTCCAAAATCAGTTTCAAACTATTTTTTATACAAAAAAGGTTTTCGGTGCCCCATGGGTAGGGCCGCTCCATTTGTTGCACCTGGGTTCCCCTTGGTCACCATTATCGGCTCTGGAATCTTAGGGACTCTCAATCAAACAAGTGAGGGAGGCACTAGGCAGTGTTGCTGTGGAGAGATCCTGAGGTCCTGACCACGGTGCACTGAGACCTTCTTGCCATTAAAAGGGACCGTTTCTCAGGATTATAGGACTGGATTTTCACATGATAGGTATGGTTATGTTCTGGGGTACCTACTCTACAGAGCGGTATGCTTACTCTCAAATGATTTGGGAGGTGACAGACTCCCTTTAAGTTGGGTTGTCTGGGTTTAGATAAAAATTGTCTGCTCTTTTCCAAAAACCACACCACCCCTGTCCACAGTTCTTCCCCATTGACTCCCATGGAGCAGAGCCTCAATACCAGACACAACTAGTAGACAGGGGTGGTGCTGTTTTTGGAAGACTGCATCCATGTTTTTCTAATCCTGGACAACCCCCTACTTAATGCCCCACACTAGGTGAATAAATGGACACATACCTTGGTCTGGAGGAGTTATCGTGATCATCTGCGCCGTAAATTCTTCATCAAAATACCTTGTATCTGTCTCTGATGTAACTTGTGGCTTAAAAGGTGGAACAAGCTGAAAACATATGAACATGGACATGGTAAGCAGAGATCTGAGGACTGCACATCTGTGTCATAGCGCCCCTCCCCCCATGTTATCCTGATCTAGACAGGCAACCTGGAACAGTCAACCATCTGCATCTAAAGATCATGGTCACCTCCATAGGAAATGATGAAGACCTATGTGCCACATCAACAATGAACGTAGGTGACACATTTGCCTTTTCCATGATTTTTTTATTCATTTATTTTTGTCTAAACAAAAAGGTTTTCCCCCTATCTCCAATTTTTATGTCAGGGTGTTGGTTGTTAAAAGGGGAACACACATTAAATCAGGGGTGCACAACGTTTTCTGTTCCGAGGGCCACATTGCACAACTATCAAGGGCTGCAATAAATTATATCAAAAGCCCAGGTTCCACTACCAGGACTCCCAACAGGGGTCGACTTTTCCCCCAATCAATCAGCACACCCATCGGGGTCGACTTTTCCCCCAATCAATCAGCACACCCAACGGGGTCGACTTTTCCCCCAATCAATCAGCACACCCAACGGGGTCGACTTTTCCCCCAATCAATCAGCACACTCAACGGGGTCGACTTTTCCCCCAATCAATCAGCACACCCAACGGGGTCGACTTTTCTTTCCCCCAATCAATCAGCACACCCAACGGGGTCGACTTTTCCCCCAATCAATCAGCACACCCAACGGGGTCGACTTTTCCCCCAATCAATCAGCACACTCAACGGGGTCGACTTTTCCCCCAATCAATCAGCACACCCAACGGTGTCGACTTTTCCCCCAATCAATCAGCACACCCAACGGGGTCGACTTTTCCCCCAATCAATCAGCACACCCAACGGGGTCGACTTTTCCCCCAATCAATCAGCACACCCAACGGGGTCGACTTTTCCCCAATCAATCAGCTCACCCAACGGGGTCGACTTTTCTTTCCCCCAATCAATCAGCACACCCAACGGGGTCGACTTTTCCCCCAATCAATCAGCACACCCAACGGGGTCGACTTTTCCCCCAATCAATCAGCACACTCAACGGGGTCGACTTTTCCCCCAATCAATCAGCACACCCAACGGGGTCGACTTTTCCCCCAATCAATCAGCACACCCAACGGGGTCGACTTTTCCCCCAATCAATCAGCACACCCAACGGGGTCGACTTTTCTTTCCCCCAATCAATCAGCACACCCAACGGGGTCGACTTTTCCCCCAATCAATCAGCACACCCAACGGGGTCGACTTTTCTTTCCCCCAATCAATCAGCACACCCAACGGGGTCGACTTTTCCCAAATCAGCACTCCAGAGAGATGTGGCAGACCATGCATGTGGCTCTCTGTTGAAAATGCTGGGAGTTGTGGTAATTTCACAAGTTTGATCAACTATAATTGAATGAGCCACATACAAAGATGGCCACCTCTCTAACCCATATACTCATTTTTGAAATTCTAAAACGAGCCAAAGGGATCCATTTCTTTTGCTTTATGGGGACCAAGAGGTCCATCAATAACTGCCCATTCATGTGCCGCTCCTCATTTGTCTGACATGGAAACTACACACATCTAGCAGGTTAGAGGGCCGCATGCGATTCCTTCTGGCGTCAGGTTGTGCACCCCTGACTCCAGAGAGTATATACCCGCTGCAGGTTCATCCCATACGTTACAAATAAAACATTTGTTTTGCTGCAAATTACAGAGAAAAATTAAATATCAAAGTCCTCAAATTCAGAGGCCATTTATTCAGTGCTGAACCTGATGTGAGCGGCGCCGTTCTTTAGAAAGCAGCTATTTATAGAACCGACAGCTTGCCGCACACTCCAGCGCGCCCCCCACCCCTCTCGCAGGCCTTTCATTGCTGACTGGCAGGACTGTGGCGTGCATTGTGTCATAAATTTGGGACATTTTGCACCATCTTGGTTTCTGGAATGCAGCGTGCACAAGCTGCACGGTCTCTACAGATTGTGCCAGGACGCTCAGCCCCCCTCCCCTCTTGCCAAGCATGTGTGTGCCAGCACAGCTGCCATTAGCAGCAACAGCTGTGCTATTCTTCACTCCAGAGTGGGGGAGACATTTATGGTGGGGGGTTATTGCAGTGCAGATGATGTACAGACTACTCTGCTCCTTCTAAGAGGAGATTTTCAGTACTTTGGTTTGGACTGCACCCCATAGATTTTGCAGCGTTTACCTTTTCTGCCAATCATACTACTCCCCCCGATCCCCCCGCATTAGGGATAGGTAAGAAAAGTGCACTACATTCAAATGGGTTCCGTGTGCATACCGATACTTACTTTTTTCTCGTATACATCTTGCCATACAATTCCAGCAAAAAATTTGTGTTGCATGATCTCCTTAGCATCGTCTGGTCCACCGCCTAACCTGAACACGCGAAAGAGAAGGTACCATAAAGACAGAGAAAATAAATTGTGTTACTAACTGAAAAAAATACACATCTTAAAGAAGTTTCCCACCTCTGGGACCCTCGGGAGAAGCGAGGTCTATGCCTACCCACAGAAGTCAGAGAGGTGGCCGTGGCCCTCTGTACTGATGTCTATGGGGGATATGGAAAATGCTGAGCAAGCAGTGTCATGGAACTGGAGGTAGAACAAGCACCATACCCCTTTAATAGATGCAAGTAGGACAGCTGCATTTGCCATTCTAGGCTAGGGCCTTAAAGGGGCTGTCCATCTGCAGTAGAATGTTTGCACTTACCTCACGGATCACCTACTGCCACTGTCCTAACAGTGTCTGGGTCCCCGCTGCCCTCCACTTCCTGCTCCAGTTCAAACACTGCAGCAAATGGCTGGAACTGACGCTTAGCCAATCACTGGCTGCATCGATGACCCACCTCAGTCAGTGATTGGCTGAGCAGCATTCCCACTCATATCCTACTGTGTCAGGGCATCAACAGAAAATGGAGGGCAGCGGGGACCCGGGCACCATCAGATCAGTGGCGTAAAGGGACTGGCGAGGTGAGTACAACCTCTTATTTTTTGAAGGAGTGGCCCTAATTCTGGCAGACTCCTGACTGCATACAGCTGATGGTCTGTGACAATGTATTAGTGCAGATGACAGCTATCTAGGACAGCTTTGTGCTGTGTTATGATCAGAGAGGATTACCTACACTGGTACACAGTAACAAACCTTCAGCTTAGCAAGCAGTCAGGATAACTTTTTTTTTCTCTTAGTAATAGAGGCACAGCAGTGCAATTCACTTGAATGAGGATGAGCTGCAGTTCCAGGCACAGCCACAGGCAAGAGTGGCGCTGTTTCTGAAAGAAGAAAAATCTGACCATTTTCCTATTCCTGGAAACTCCCACATTGCACACTCCACAGAATTGTGAATTTGGCTTTTTCAGAATCAAAACTTTTGTCTCATTGTATGGAGGTGTTACAGGGAGGGAGACATCAACGCGTATGAGATGGGAACAAGTGTCTTCACGTTCTTACCTTTGTTTTGGGTCTTTCTTCAGTAAACCCGAGAGCAGCGATTTTGCTTCAGGTAATAAAGTGCGAGGGAATCTAATCTCCTCCATAAGGATGAGTTCAAAGAGTTTCTCGTGGTCCTGGTTGTAAAAGGGGAGCCGGCCACACATCATTTCGTACATGACGACGCCCAAACCCCACCAGTCCACTGCGCGGCCGTAGTCATTATCTTCTAGTACCTGTCGAAAGAGTATATAAGGTGTTAAAGGGAACCTGTCACTAGTTTTATGGTGTCCTAACTAAGGGCAACATAAATAAGTGACTGATTCTCTTAGCAAAATGCTGGGTCACTTTCTTTAATTGACCCAGTCAATCTGCCAACATCTTGTATTGAAAAGCTCCAGCTGATAATGATGAGTCCTGAATATTCATGAGCTCCTAACTCTCCTCGCCCACCTGCTGCTGATTAACAGTTATTTTCCATATGAATCAGCAGCAGGTGGGCAGGGGAGTGGCTATAGCTCTGAATTAAATATACGCTGGACTCACTGACATCACGCTGGACTCAAATCAGCTCATCGGCATGCGGCATCTTTGTGTGTGTCTGTCACACCAGTAAGTGAATACATCTAAGGTACTTTTTAGTAGTTAATGATTGTATATAATTAGTTAGATTATAATCAAATATCCACATGACAGGTTCCCTTTAAAGGGGTTGTCTGGCCACCTAAAATATTCAAGGTACCTACGCAGGTGTTGTCTCATGAAGATAACTCCCATCCTTGCTCATTTTCATGCCATCCATGCACACAATGGCAACCATCGCTGCAGGGGAAGCGCCCAGTTGGCAATGTCTTTGCCCAGTAACATCAGCTATTTGCCAGGAGGCTCGAGACTGAGGGGGGTTGTCTCTGATGACGGCATATGGACGTCATAGAGGGCACTTAGCCATCTATATAATACAAGGTGGGGAAAAACTGTGGCAAGCCACATCATAACAGCCAGGTGTCAAAGCTGGACCTGCATGGATCGGGTGATCACCAGGCCAGCCTCAATGCTAAAACGGGTAGGCTTGGTGAGACAACGCCTTTTAAAGGGCCTTACACTTCCACTATTTGCAATTTTTTTCTTTACTGTCTGCTACACTGCAAAACCCCCAAAATTTTTAAGAACCAATAAAATAAAATAAACTCTTATAGCCGATAAGACTAAAGATCAGTAATCACGTGCCGACCACGTATTCTAATTACACATATACAGTTGCAAGAAAAAGTATGTGAACCCTTTGGAATGATATGGATTTCTGCACAAATTGGTCATAAAATGTGATCTGATCTTCATCTAAGTCACAACAATAGACAATAACAGTCTGCTTAAACTAATAACACACAAAGAATTAAATGTTACCATGTTTTTATTGAACACACCATGTAACCATTCACAGTGCAGGTGGAAAAAGTATGTGAACCCTTGGATTTAATAACTGGTTGAACCTCCTTTGGCAGCAATAACTTCAACCAAATGTTTCCTGTAGTTGCAGATCAGACGTGCACAACGGTTAGGAGTAATTCTTGACCATTCCTCTTTACAGAACTGTTTCAGTTCAGCAATATTCTTGGGATGTCTGGTGTGAATCGCTTTCTTGAGGTCATGTCACAGCATCTCAATCGGGTTGAGGTCAGGACTCTGACTGGGCCACTCCAGAAGGCGTATTTTCTTCTGTCTAAGCAATTCTGTTGTTGATTTACTTCTATGCTTTGGCTCGTTGTCCTGTTGCAACACCCATCTTCTGTTGAGCTTCAGCTGGTGGACAGATGGGCTTAAGTTCTCCTGCAAAATGTCTTGATAAACTTGGGAAATTTATTTTTACTTCGATGATAGCAATCCATCAAGGCCCTGACGCAGTAAAGCAGCCCCAAACCATGATGCCCCCACCACCATACTTCACAGTTGGGATGAGGTTTTGATGTTGGTGTGCTGTTCCTCTTTTCCTCCACACATAGTGTTGTGTGTTTCTTCCAAACAACTCAACTTTGGTTTCATCTGTCCACAGAATATTTTGCCAGTACTGCTGTGGAACATCCAGGTGCTTTTGTGCAAACTGTAAACGTGCAGCAATGTTTTTTTGGAGAGCAGTGGCTTCCTCTGTGGTGTCCTCCCATGAAATCCATTCTTGTTTAGTGTTTTACATATTGTAGATTCGCTAACAGGGATGTTAGCATATGCCAGAGAGTTTTGTAAGTCTTTAGCTGACACTCTAGGATTCTTCTTCACCTCATTGAGCAGTCTGCGCTGTGCTCTTGCAGTCATCTTTACAGGACAGCCACTCCTAGGGAGAGTAGCAGCAGTGCTGAACTTTCTCCATTTATAGACAATTTGTCTTACCATGGACTGATGAACAGCAAGGCTTTTGGAGATACTTTTATAACCCTTTCCAGCTTTATGCAAGTCAACAATTCTTAATCGTAGGTCTTCTGAGAGCTCTTTTGTGCGAGGCATCATTCACATCAGGCAATGCTTCTTGTGAAAAGCAAACCCAGAACTGGTGTGTGTTTTTTATAGGGCAGGGCAGCTGTAACCAACACCTCCAATCTCATCTCATTGATTGGACTCCAGTTGGGCCACACCTCACTCCAATTAGCTCTTGGAGATGTCATTAGTCTAGGGGGTTCACATACTTATTCCACCTGCACTGTGAATGTTTACATGGTGTGTTCAATAAAAACATGATAACATTTAATTATTTGTGTGTCATTAGTTTAAGCAGACTGTGATTGTCTATTGTTGTGACTTAGATGAAGATCAGATCACATTTTATGACCAATTTGTGCAGAAATCCATATCATTCCAAAGGGTTCACATACTTTCTCTTGCAACTGTATATCGTTATAGAGCAGGGCTGTCAAACTTGCGGCCCTCCAGCTCTTTCAAAAATACAACTTCCATCATGCCCTGACAGTCTACAACTATCAGGGCATGTTGGGAGTTGGAGTTTTGCCACAGCTGGAGGCCTCCCTGTTATAGAGGGCAAGCCCGTTCCTTTTAGATGCCCATAACCACCTCGCTGCATCATTACAACCTTTTCTATATTGCATTGGGCTCTTTGAGTCTAATACCCCACCACCACCATGTTCGTAGCGCGCTGCCAGTCTCTACTGATAAGCACTTTAAAAAAAAAAAAAAAAAGGAATATGGCCCATTAATTGTATTACAAGATCGTTAATGGCTTCTAAATTCACATTACTGTGGTAAACACCGCTAATGACGGCCCGTTCTGTCGGCGGCTGCACATCCCTCTCGCCAATATATCTCTTCAATGGATCCCTTGATGGAGTTTAACAAGAGCGAGGAAGAGGAAAATCTGGCTAAATTAAGAAAAATGATAAATGGGTATCCAACGGGCAAACCTTATTTAACACGCAGGATCCCTTTAATGCTTTGTTTAGAGGGCACATTGAACTTTATGCTTGGGGGGGGGGGGGGGAGGTGGTAGAGTACAGTGGTGATCTGAGGTCCTGCAGTAAGGATGCAAAAGGAAAAAGCTGGCAGGTATTAGGTTACTCCACTAAGGTCTATTTACAGCAGCTATTGCCGTATGATTCACAGCGAACGACAGCTGGCGCTGCAGCTGCCCCATATATGTACAAGGCTAGCACAGCTGCCGGTCTGCCAGGAGCCAGCCTCATCCTTTACCAGAATGCTCAGGAGTTCACGATCTCCCAGAGACAGAGCTGCTTTATAGTTCCATTTATTCGAGATCGGGACAAACATAGGTAAATTACTACTCACTGGACTTCAACAGGAAAAAACTAAAAAAAAAACAACAACTTGTAACGGGCACATACAGACATTGGGTGCCTAGGAAAGCTGGGTGGCAAGCAAAATCACCAGCACTACGAGTGCCACAGAGGATGGTACTCGGTATATCCAAGCGTAGTCAAGCACTGACACATTCCCTTGTCCTCTACCTCCTGGACTACTGCAGCATCCTTCCTTGCGGCCTCCCATCTATCCTCAACTCCCAGTTAATCCACCTCTCCCCTCGTCTCTCCCGTCACTTCCTCCCCATTCCCTCGCAAATTCATTTCAAGATAATAACAATTACATATAAGGTTGTCCACAATCGGTCCCCTCCTTACATCTTGGACTGGCTTTCCCGATACATCCCCAGATGCAATCTCCGATCCTCACAAGACATCCTTCCTCTTTGTTCTCCTCTCGCTTGTTCTGGGACATACTACCCCAGCCCATCAGACTCTTCCTCAACATCCAAACCTTCAAAAGCAACCTGAAAACCCACCATTTCGGGAAAGCCTACGACCTGTAATAAACATGGTGCTACCTCTCAACCAGACCAGCAGCTTTTACCCTCACCTACTGTGTCCTTCCCCCTTCCCTTGTAGATTGGAAGCTCTCGAGGGCCGGTAACCAGTCTGTTACTAAGTTCATGCTCATGGTACTTGTGTTTTACATTATGTGTGTGCCCCCTCTTAGATGTACAGCACCAAGGAATTAATGGCGCTTTCATATTAACAATAAAATTCCCAATTTATGTGCCACAGAACGAGAACATGCCACCAGTTTTGGAAAACTGGGTGATAACACCTTAGGAGGTTCCTATTGCTTATCACCTCCTCCTTCCCTGAGATAAATACAAAAACAGCTAAATAGAATTTTTATGAGGAAGTTTTTGGGTGCTTCCCATTAGGCCGTGAGCATCAGCCAACTCTACACAGATTCCGGCTTAACCCAGGCGGCGAGTTATAAAAACAGGGTGAGCAGCCAACCGAGAGCGCCTGGGTGTTGTGTGACGTAAAAAGGGAAGGCGCAGAGCAAAGTTTCTCATCTTTTCTGTATGGCTTCTGGAGAAAACAATGTGGGGGGGTGGGATCCAAGAGGAGATCTGGTGACCGGGCAGCTGGGCAAGAAGTGACTGCAGTAAAAGACCCTCTGCATCAGTCAAAAGGTTAGGATGTTTACCTAACCATCAATATCAAGTGAGCGTACACCTTCAAAGAATCAAAACCGAAAATAATAGTGAGCATGCTCAGTGACTGGGACCACATGGCATGCTCCTATTGTTGTTCCCTCATACTGGGAAAGGAGGAGCCTAAGCTCACTTGCCACCTCTTTGGCATGTTCCTTAGGCTAGTTCTTCTGCCCCTGATCAATATTGTGGTGCCTTCAGAAATGGAGGGGGTGCCATTTGCCATAATTGGAAATAGAGCTCTTCTGAAGTAAGCAAAGAAGTTACCCAAATCCATCTATGGCAAGAAATACTACAGATTCCTAAATTTAAAAGGATTGTCCAGCCTATCCTGAGGATAGACCATTACTAACTGATTGGCAGGGGCTTCGACACCCCGCACTCCCACCGATCAGCTGTTTGGGTATAGCTTGGGCGCATGGACTTCACAGCACTGTCAACTTTATATTGGAGGGAGCTCATTGCTCCCATCCACGAGTAACTAACTCTGAGAATGGGGTGTCTATTCCCCCCATCGTGGAGAAGATCTGACACTTATTGCACTGGAAAGGTTTGGGTCTGAATTGGGGAACCTTCACCTATCTGAAGAGTCGGCCACCTGTGTCCACCAGAGGGGGAGCTGCTCTCATAGAGTGTTTTTTCATCTTGGCTCAGAGGATGGTCCTCATGTCCTCCAACAGCACAGGGGTTGTCTTCATGGGAGAGCCCCTTCATGTTAAAACATTGTGGCAAGATCGCCCTTCTGGCGTTTGCTGACTGCGCTCATAAAAAAAAAAAAAAAAGGACCGCTATAAGGCTGCTACTTCAGCTTTTATTTTTTGTTATTTTTTTATTTTTATTATTTTCTTGCGTTTTCCCCCACTATAGAGAGGTCTATAGGAAGACATCGGCTAAATCACCACACCCAGAGCACGCAACGATTTTTTAAAAAGCACCATATTTTTTAAAAAGCACCAAAATACAAGAAAACGGTCTTAAAACGCCACTTTACTATTGGCTAGCATGTAATATCTGACCACGGCATATTTTTTTTTTTACTACCCTAAAGATATAGCAAGTAATTAAATAGCGCATAATGCTGAACCTCAAATTAGATGATGTTAAAGAGGGGGCGGGGGGTTCCTGTACTTTAATAATGACCAGAACCTACGTACTGCAGCCTGTGCAATCAGCTAATTGGTGGGCGTGCAAGGAGTCAGACGCCCCCTCCGGATCTGATATTGATGCAGTGAGGCCAGCGAAAGGCAACATCGGTCACGTGAATGACTAAATTTGACGTCATCACTGTGGCACTGGAGCGGCGGGACATGAAAAAAAAACTTTTTTCTTTATTTCATATAGCTCCATGCCCTGGACCATGTTTTTAAAAATCTTGGAAAACTTCTTTAAAAGGGGCTTTCTGAGAGTTTATTATTGATGGCCTATCCTCAGGACAGGCAATGAATATCTGATCAGTAGGGGTCCCGCTCCCGGTTTGAAGAGGTCACATTGCCGAAAGTCGGGGGTATGCCGGAAGTCGGACCCTCACCGATCAGATATTGATTACCTATCCTGCGCTCCTAAAACTTTTTGGAAAAACCCCTTTAAAAAAGGTGGAGAATTTATTGTTGCACTTTTATCATCTGTGCTAATTGTGGTGTGTAAATTGGCCTTCACGTGACTCCATACTGGCTCTGAGCCGACGGTGTAAATAGCCAAGAATTACAATTTTCTCCCTCTCCTACGCCCAAATTAGGCCTCCTGCACACGACCGTATGGCTTTTTCAGTGTTTTGCGGTTCGTTTTTCCGTTCCGTTTTTCCGTATGGCATATACAGTATACAGTAATTACGTAGATAAAATTGGGCTGGGCATAATATTTTCAATAGATGGTTCCGCAAAAAACGGAAGACATACGGATGCATTTCCGTATGTGTTCTGTTTTTTTGTGGACCCATTGACTTGAATGGAGCCACGGAACGTGATTTGCGGGCAATAATAGGACATATTCTATCTTTAAGGCCTCATGCACACAACCGTTTTTTTGGTCTGCAAAAAGGGGGTCCGTAGGTCCGTGATCAGTGTCCGTTTTTTCTTCCGTGGGTCTTCCTTGATTTTTGGAGGATCCACGGACATGAAGAAAAAGTCGTTTTGGTGTCCGCCTGGCCGTGCGGAGCCAAACTGATCCGTCCTGACTTACAATGCAAGTCAATGGGGACGGTTCCGTTTGACGTTGACACAATATGGTGCAATTGCAAACGGATCCGTCCCCCATTGACTTTCAATGTAAAGTCAGGAGTCCCTATTATACCATCGGATCGGAGTTTTCTCCAATCCGATGTATTACTGTACATTCATTGGTGGCCAGTGGGCCCCCCCTCCCTCCCCCTCCTAATTAAACCCCCCCCCCATCATTGGTGGCAGCGGAGAGTTCCGATCGGAGTCCCAGTTTAATCGCTGGGACTCCGATCGGTAACCATGGCAACCAGGACGCTACTGCAGTCCTGGTTGCCATGGTTACTTAGCAATTTTAGAAGCATTATACTTACCTTCGCTGTCTGTGACTGGCTGGGCGCTCCTCCTACTGGTAAGTGAAAGGTCTGTGCGGCGCATTGCTTATAGCACAGACCTGTCACTTACCACTAGGAGGAGCGCCCGGCCGGTCACAGACATCGCAGGTAAGTATAATGCTTCTAAAAATTGCTAAGTAACCATGGCAACCAGGACTGCAGTAGCATCCTGGTTGCCATGGTTACCGATCTGAGCCCCAGCGATTAAACTGCGACTCCGATCGGAACTCTCCGCTGCCACCAATGATAGGGGGGGGGATTTTAATTAGGAGGGGGAGGGAGGGGGGGCCGCACTGGCCACCAATGAATGTACAGTAATACGGGGAGGGAGGGGGGGCCCACTGGCCACCAATGAATGTAATACAGCACCAATGAATTTAAAACTGGGGAGGGAGGGGGGGGGTGCCCCCTCCTGCCTGGCAGCACCTGATCTCTTACAGGGGGCTATGATACGCACAATTAACCCCTTAGGTGCGGCACCTGAGGGGTTAATTGTGCGGATCACAGCCCCCTGTAAGAGATCGGGTGCTGCCAGGCAGCAGGGGGCAGTCATGTACACAGTTCTTAGTATATTCTAACTTGAAGGGTCCCCATCACTATGGGAATGTGAAAACTCAGCTCTGAAAAAGCTTTTATGCAGACGGCTCTGCGATCAGTCTGTGTGAAAGTAGCCTACGGCCACGGATCACGGACGCGGATGCCAATCTTGTGTGCATCCGTGTTTTTTCACGGACCCATTGACTTGAATGGGTCCGTGAACCGTTGTCCGTCAAAAAAATAGGACAGGTCATATTTTTTTTGACTGACAGGAAACATTGCCGCGGATGAACGGTGCATTTTCAGAGTTTTCATCTGACCCATTGAAAGTCAATGGGTCCGCAGAAAATCACAGAAAACGGAACAACGGCCATGGATGCACACAACGGTCATATGCATGAGGCCTAAACGGAATGGAAAAACGGAATGCACACGGAGTACATTCCGTTTTTTTTGCGGAACCATTGAAATGAATGGTTCCGTATACGGAACGCAAAAAACAGGCAGTAAACTGGGGGAAAAAAAAGGTCGTGTGCAGGAGGCCTTATCAGACTTTTGTAAAACCTCAAGTGACGACCTTCTCGGTGAAATGGCCTAAAAATCACGAGTGACATGAGAGCTGCTCTTACTAGCATTGAGCTAGCTGAACACCAATAACAATGACAACTATTTACGTACAACACGCTCCAGAAATAACCGCACACACAATGCACAGAGGCGACTTATGCCCTCTGCCATTATTCCAGTAAAACAGTAACCCCAAAATAATATATTATGTCTCGTTCCTTCCCGCACAGCAGAGGGGAACCTGCGCGAGCGTGCACGGTTTATATCCTTCTGGTGCAGGACAGGAGAGACAGTCTGCTCCATTAGTATAAACGGTATGTCTCTCTTTTGGCATCATCCTAGTCTATGCATCACAACCTTCGGCACTCCAGTTGCTGAGGAACTATAACTCTCAGCATGCACACTGTTCTTCTATAGAAGTGAAAGGAGGAGTCCGGGAGTAGTAATTTCAGAACAGCTGGCGGTTGCTGATCCCTGCTCTACATCTACCACCCTATTTCATATACTGCAGCAGAGTCAGCATTACACATCCTGCTCTTCCTTGTTCATGAAGAGAATGCCAGACTTTCAGTGAAGACTGACCCATTACTGGATAGTGCTGTAAGGGGGAAACGGACGAAGGAGGAACTCAGCGCTGAATAGTAGGAATAAGGCAGAACAACCGTACTCATGGTTTGCAATAAAATTACTAATGCGTGTGCATCGGATATTTAGGCTGCTGCTGCAACACTACAACCCCCAGCATGCCTTATTAGAGCTGAGTTGTGGATTTCTCCCGCCATTACAAAATTACAATATAGGACTCTATACACAATGTATCTTATTTGTATGTATCCATTTGATTAAAATGTGCGATTCGGGCCAACCCAGGCCCCCATGACAGCATCTGCTGCTCCACTCCACAGCCCACAATCCTATAGTAGGAACCAATGAACCTAATGTCACCCCAGCCCTTGGAAGCCCACCACCTAGACAGTATACAGACCATGTTCAGACTGTGACAGCACGCCTCCATCATCATCAGCGCACAGCTTAATGCGCCAGAGTCATATGCTAAACCCGGCTGACCGTCAATCCACAAGGAGCAGCTCCTGACAGCTGTACTGTGGAATTTACAAGAGACGGCACAACAGCTGTCCCCACTACAATCCCGGATACATCAAAGCAGACAGATCCCGAGCGCTGCTGCTCATGCAACAGATTCCAACCACAGCCAACACCACGGAAAACAAAAAGAAAAAAACCTAACAACTGCATCAACACGAGAGCTGGCTCCACGGTGCAAAAAGCATGCGAGAAATGTCATTTCTATCTGCGGCCCGGCATACCTTGGGGGTGGAACTGTGACATTTCGCGCCTTCACAAGTCAGTGCATAAAGGGTTAATTTTCCAGTGCATATAGGGTTATTTTACCAATGCATCTCCACTTTTTTTGGGGGTGGGGGGTAGGGGGGAGGCATAACTGATAGTCCTTTGCTTACAGGCAATACAGCGGTATGTTTATGGTCTTTCAGAAAATCAACTCTCTCCCTAATATGCCTATACACAGCAATCTGAGAAAGCAAAGCTGCAGTGTAAAGCATGGACAGCAGAAGCGTCAAGAAGTGACTCATAGGCAATGTACTTGTAGGTCATTAAGCATAGCGGGGCTAAAGCAGCCAGCCATTATTTGGTTTGGACCCGTCCCCTCTCCTGACAGGTCTGTTTTAGTACCTACTTGCATTCCCCCATGTAATAACCATTCTGAGCCATCTGTTCTCATGACTATGTTGTGCCAATTCTTCATTATTCCTGCTAGAAGTTATGAATGGAAAAACTAGCAGTTTGCAATGGAGGTCCAGATGGGTGTTACCAGTTAAAAGGGGTGTGTCCCTGCACAGTCCGACACTGACAGCACTGATTGGATAGTGTCAGACTGGGCAGGGACACACCGCTACCTGGTAATGCCCGGAATAATAATAAAGGAACGTCATAATAGATGCTCGTGCACCTGTATACTTTTTGGCAGGAAAACTGAGCCTTTGGCACAAAGTACAATATGAAAATTAACTCCCGTCTGCCAAACCAGAGTCTCATCAGTATACTGCACAGTTTTGGGATTCTTGCCCCCCTGCTGTTTGTTCTTTTTTTTCTTTGTCCACCTCAGTAAACATGGACGCACATGCTCAGTTCCATCCTTCAATTGCTATCAGTCATATGAAGCTGTAACAGTTTCAGGGAGAGAGCTGCAGCAGAAAGGACACACACCCTGAGCTATGATAAGGAGAGACCCACAGCAGAAAGGACACACACCCTGAGCTATGATAAGGAGAGACCCACAGCAGAAAAGACACATTCCCTGAGCTGCGATAAGAAGAGAGCTGCAGTAGAAAGGGCATGCCCCCTGAGCTGTGATTGGAAGAGATGCTACATAGAGGACATGTCCCCCTGGGCTTTGATAGGGAGAGCTGTAGCTGAACGGACATGCCCCGAGCTGTGATAGGGAGAGAGCTGCAGAAGAAAGGACACACCCCTATGAGCTGTGATAGGGAGAGAGCTGCAGCAGGAAGGGCATACCTCCTAAGCTGTGATGGGGAGAGAGCTTAATCAGAATGAACATGTCCCCGTATCTATGATAGAGAGAGCTGCAGAAGAAAGGACACCTCCTGAGCTGTGATAGGGAGAGAGCTGCAGAAGAAAGGAAACACCCCCATGAGCTGTGATAGGGAGAGAGCTGCAGCAGGAAGGGCACACCTCCTGAGCTGTGATAGGGAGAGAGCTGGAGAAGAAAGGACACACCCCCATGAGCTGTGATAGGGAGAGAGCTGCAGCAGGAAGGGCACACCTCCTGAGCTGTGATGGGGAGAGAGCTGCAGAAGAAAGGACACACCCCCATGAGCTGTGATAGGGAGAGAGCTGCAGCAGGAAGGGCACACCTCCTGAGCTGTGATAGGGAGCAATGAAATTGATCTAAAGCAATGAATGAGGAGATCCATGTGAGATACAGGGCTGGTTCTAGCTTTGTTAGAAAGAGATTGTCATGTACTGTATGATGTCAGATTTATTTTTATTTTTTAAACAACTGCATTTAGACAGAACAACAACGATGAAAAACCAGACTTACTTCAGGAGCGAGGTATTCTGGGGTACCACAGAAAGTCTTCATCGTCGCCCCATCCTTTATACCTTCTTTGCAGAGGCCAAAATCTGTTATTTTTATGTGTCCGTCTTTGTCTAGCATAAGATTTTCCAACTAGAAATAAATTAAAAACAAACAAAAAAAACAAACTATAATTAAAACTTCATTTGGGGTTAATAAAATTCTGTACAATTATAATAAGAATACCGTGTGCAGATGTTCTGCTCGTCCCCCCCACCAATTAACTTCACATCTGTCGGGGGCATCACCTCAGATAACCCAGGCATCGAGATCAGACGTTTCCAACACACAATAAAAACAGCACTTCACGTCTCCTCGTCTGGTCATCCGGTCGGAGGAGGCAGAGGGGAGTATTTATGGTGTCAGGCAGGTAAGCGGAGCCGTTCCACCAGGATTTCCATGACAGATAAAATTTTACCCTATTCTGTTTTGTCAACATTCAGGCCGCGCCAGTACAAAATATTGGCTCGAAACTCTACGGAGGATGCCAAGAGAGCAAGAAAGGAAAGGTCAGCCTTAAAGACACAGGGATTTATTATTATATCATTCCTAGTGCAGGATACTATAACTAGCTACATGGACATAAGACGCAGGGCTTAAAAGGGAACCTGTCATGAGAATCTGGGCTCCCAAACCACCACCAGCCACTTATCCGGAACGGGAACAGGTTAACCATGAGGTCCTTCCATATTCTGGCAGGTTGACCAGCCGTAATGGGGTTGCCTGAGATTTCAAAAACTTTCATCGAAAGCAAAGTTTTTTTCCTTTCACTTCTATGGGAGTAAAAAAAGAACAGCCAAGAAAGTGTGCATGCTGGGAGTTGTAGTTTTACAGCATCTGGAGTGCCGAAGGTTGCTGATCCCTGATATATACTTCGGATAGTCCATCGATCTCTGATCGGGGAAGGTCTGACTTTCACTACCCCAATGATCAGCTGACTAAAAGGACTGAGGCGCCGCAGCGAGTGCTGTATACATGGTAGTGCCTGGTATTACAGCTGAGATATCTCCTGTAGTATTGGGCACAGCACCTGCCAAAAGTACAGCCCCTTCAGGCAGTCCCCCACCAATCCTAAAGATAGGCCAGTTAATACAGTATTATAATAATTCTCCTGAGGTTTATGCCCAACCTTGACCGTTAGGATGCAGCTTCATATACCATGCATATATAAAGCGGTCCTCTTCCTTTTTAAGAGTTTTTCCGAAGAAGTTGTGGCATATCGCTAGGATATCACTTATGGTTCTTTACGTGGACAGTAACCTTTTCATATGGTCCCCGAATGGTGCTGCTCCCCTCCACCTACTTTGCAGAAAAATACAGGACAGCCCCATTTACTTGCATGCAGGTGCAGGGGGTCCTATCCTCCTTTTTTTTTGCCTTCAAAATCAAGATTGGTGAGGGTCACAGAGGTAGGACCCCCATTAGTGAAATTATGTTGTATCGTAGCAGCCTCTTTTTTGTTTTCTTTGTCTAGCACGGTGCAGGAATTTCTATGTGATAGATGGGTGTAGGGGGCCCAAAACTATGATGTACTCTGACATTTTTTAGGCCCTCAAAACAATTACTAGGCCCTCCTCTCTATGAACACTTCACATGGGCAACGTCATTGGTTATGTGCTGAATGGACTTGTTGCCTTTGCACTGAAGCACATGGAGACACATCCCAAACGGCCAAGATCTAATCGTCCTGGGCTAGTAATTGTACTGTCATGTCTGAGCATGTATTCCACATCAAGGACCAGTGGAAGCCATTTTTCTTTTCGGGCTGGTCCACGAATGGGCATCCAATAGGTCCAACTGTGCATACAGAAGAGGGGGGCCAAAGTAAAAAAATAAATAAAAATAGAGCCCCAATCATGGACCAACCCCAGGCACCTCCAATTGGACAACAGGGTCCAGTATTGTTTTGCCAAAGCAACCTTCTCCTGAAGGAGGGAAGAATGGCTGATCTTTGACTGCCATTGTTGCCATAAGTCGAGTCCATTACTGCAAGTTTGAAAGGGTTGTCCAGGATTAGAAAGACATGGCCGCTTCCTTCCAAAAACAGCATCACTCCTGTCCACAGGTCGTGCAAAATTGCAGCTTAGCCTAAATCTTCTTCAATGAAGCTGCAATATCAGACTCAACCCATGGACAGGGATGGCGCCATTTGTGGAAGAATCTTAGACAAGCTTTTCTAATCTTAGACAACCCTTTTAAAAGCATTCCTGACGTGTACATGGCGGATATACCTTTAAATCTCTGTAAACTACGTTTTTCTCCGAGTGAAGATAATCTAACGCTGAGACGATCTCTGCTCCATAAAACCGCGCTCGGTCTTCAGAAAATATACGTTCTCTCGATAGGTGGAAGAACAGCTGAAAATATAAGAAGCATGCAATTAGATTTTAGGGGCAAATAAGAATTTGAACACCTCTATTCACCCCCAATTTCATGAACGGACAGCAAAGGGGATGGGGCCTTCATAGCAAATTCAATATGAGCCTTCTGATTCATGCCAGCGGAACCCTCCCCATTCGGACACTGCAGATCTGTAGGCACAAATGTGTCTCTTTGACCCTGGTTTAAAGGGCTTCTATATTTCAGAAACCTTTTTTGATAAACTGATCACAAGATCTTTGGAGAACCAGCGAGTGTTGAATTTCCTGCAGTGCCACCACTGGGGAAATAAGGAATTACACTGGCTGTCTATGCAATGTCTGATTTGCCAGG